>NC_080569.1:19200000-19800000 GCF_030253575.1 Rhododendron vialii | reverse complement strand
CATATAGAAGACACTTTTATCAACACCTCTAAATGACGTGGCAGTGTGATTGAAAACACATCCATGATCACCTGTTAAATAAATATTAGAAAGACAATGTACCAAGGACTTGTGGTGTCTGAACCATAATCGCATAACGCATGTGCGGGAGCGGGAGGCCATTATGAAAACGTCTTTAGAAAACATCTAAAATTACTTAAATTTGTTAGAGCCAAGATTGCGAGCGGGAGAGTAGAGCGAGGATCGAGAACGGGAGGAGAGGTGTATCCCTTCATAAGGGCAGGAGCATCTTTATAAAATCTCTAAAACTACTAAACTTAGGTCTTATCACAACCCTGTAACAAACAAGCAAACCATGTAGAACATGTGTTCTGGTGCTTAAAACAACCTTGGGTACAGTTTTGTGGTATTGTGCATAATATACTGTAACCCAACAGCTCCTCACCAAAAGGGCTCTGATCCCACCTATCAAAAACCAATCTATTTCTTCAAAATTCATTCCCACTTATTAGCATTACAGGTACCTTTTCTTGACTAGGTAACAACCTAGCTACAAGCATTATTAACTTAAGCATATCTACTTTTCAACTTGTTCAAGCCATTTCTATTTTGGAACGAGTTACATCAAAAAAGGAAAACAACACTCTGACACAAACTTATAAGAACAAGTTAGTGTTCATATGCTGGCCAATTTTACTTTCAAACTGCGCCTAGGGTTTCATAGTAACCCTTACCCCCTGCAACTCCAATTTTACAAGCGCCGTAATGGATTTTGCTTATTTTCATCGCAACTCCGTTGCTCCGATCTGGTTTTTCAACCAAAAAATCGTCTCGAATGGCAGAACAATAAAGAGAACAGAGAACCCCAGAGAGAGAGGATAAAGCAAAGAACGACGAAGAGAAGAGAGGAAGGAGAGAGAGAACGAGAGAGAGGTAGAGAGAGAGAGAGAGGAACATACTAGTTGTACAGAGAGAGAGGAGAGTCCATCGTCGATGAGAGCAGTAGACGATGATGAAGGATTTGGGAGCAATTGAGAATTAGGGCTTTTTTACTGGTATATAAAAGGGAGGGTATAATTGTCAATTCAACTTGACACACCATGTCTTGGTAAATATTTTTCCTTGTGTCATTAGAGTGGTGATTTGGAGAGTGGAGACCATCAGATGGTAAATAAGCCTGGTCCACGCCTCTGCCAAGTAATTTTCCTTTTTGTTCAATCCATTTTTTTTTTTTTTGTCAAAATTGTAGAAGTTTCATTGCCAATCATACAAAATAAATGAATATATGAGAGAAATTTATTAGGGACCATGCATAAAGAGAAAAGTTTGGGTGAACACAAAACGAACATGGCTGTGGTATTTGGGGTGGGGGCTGGGATGATACCAACAGTAAAGATGCACACCAGAGAGAGAGAGAGAACAACTATTGTATATATTCAAGGGTATTTTTGTCTGATAAGGATTGTATATCCTCAAGAGTATAACACTTGTAAATCAACGGACCCTAAACCTTTCAAATACATAACCCGGGCTAAATGTCTCTATAGACCCCTAATTTTGGGTTTAGGCCAATTTTTCGTTGATTCAAAACTCGATCTTTCGCCAATGGGCTCTAGCTCAATTGACATCTCCTGGTCGGTCAAGGTTCGAGCCTCGTCGTGGGGCGTTTGAGATTTAGGATTATAGATAGTCTCTGAAAATCACATGTGTACTAACATCCCAGTTATCCGATGTATACTTGGCAAAAAAAAAAAAACCTTATCGCTCAGGTTCTGTTTGGAAAAGTTTTTTATTTTCAGTTTTTATTTTTCGATATTTTTTGAAACAGGCATCATAAATATGATTGTGTTACTTTATTTATTTATTTACAAAATACATAATCAGTTCCATTAGTTTACAAAAATTCTAGAAACACAAAAAATTGCATTCATTTGTTTTGAAAACACTTTCGGCAGCCCAAAAACAAATATATAAAAACTATTATGGTCACCAAACATGTTTTTTATTTTTATTTTTTAATAAATTAACAAAAACTCATTTCTTATTTCTCATAAACGAAAAATAAAAAACTGGCAATTTTAGGCTTTGTTTTATAAATGTACGTCATTTAGATATGAAATGTAAAGCTATTTGTTTCTACGCGACTCTACTTTCAGGGTAAACAATGACATAATGAAAACATTCGATTTTAGAAAACAGTGCTTCCAGATATTTGAAAAAACTTACTCAAAAAAAAAATCAAGTATTTTAGTATCAAGAGTTTTGAAAATATTTACCTAGAAAAAAATCTAACTGGGATATTTTTCTGGATAAATTACAGTTAACCCTCTTTAACTATTGTTTGGAGACACTTTATCCTCTCTAACTATTATTTCTAGCACTTGACCCCTCTAACTAATGGAAACCCTTCTTCTGTTTGCATCAATCTATACAAATGTATTAAAGTCTCACAAGTCTCCAAATACCCATCCCTTGATTTCCAGATTTTTCATTTTTGTAAATTTGTATAAATTGGGAGAGAGAAATAGAGAGAGGATGTGGGTGGGTGGGTGGGTGGCGAGCGAGGGAGGGAGGGAACATAGGATTGGCCGAGGGGAAGACGGAGGAGAGGGTCCGTTAAAAAAAATGGAGGGAGGGTTGGATTTTGATTTTTCTTATATTGTATTTAACGTAAACGGAATCACACCTTTTTACTATTTCTGTTTCTGTTTATTTATTTTTATGTTTTATAATGGATTTTTCTTCTTATTTTCTTTTTTTAATTGATCATATATTTTTTATTTATACTTGCACAAGCAAAATAATTATTTTAATAATTAACTTTGTGTTCCGTTCGATATACGAGACAACGAATAAATTTCAACCCAATATTTTTTTTGTTGACCTGTGCATTGGGACACAGCGCTAGTTTTGTTAGAAATTGAATGGTAAATATCATGTGGAAGTCACATGTCCCCCCTTAAAATTTACGGATGTTACCCTTTCCTTTTTCCACAACACGTCTCTCTCCTCTTACCAACAGTCACCCAAAACCCAGCCAAACCCTAACCCTAACCCATAACCTATATCACCTATACAGAGAGAGAGAGAGAGAGAGAGAGAGAGAGAGAGAGAGAGAGAGAGAGAGAGAGAGAGAGAGAGAGAGAGTGTCCTTGGCGGTACCGATCGAATCGACGAGCCTATAGGGTTGATTTGAAAAATCCCAGCGGCCACCGCTTGCAATGGTTGATTCTGAGATGACGATGACGAGGGGTGGAGTTGCTCTAACCAAATTCTAGAGATCGGTTGACTGCGTTTCTTGCGTAAATTTGTTTTCCACTTCTATCTCCTACGTTTCTTTCATTAGCGTTGAAGTTCTGATCCAAATGCCTAAAGAACGCTTCAGAGAGAGAGAGAGAGAGAGAGAGAGAGAGAGAGAGAGAGAGGTGGATGGTGGTGCTCTGTTGGACGACAAGGCCAAGAGAATGAAAGATCTGTTGTCGAGCGTCTACTCCGCAGATCGTCCTCCTTCAATGCCCTCCAATAATTCTTCCAAATACGCAAGCTTGACACCATCAACACCACTTCTTTCGATGCTGAACAATACATGAATCTCCTCGTACGTAATACACTTATTAACATATACCAATTTGACATAGAAATCTCAGATTTGAGCTTTACCTATCTCTTTCAATTTGCTTGGTATTTGGCTTGAATGATCTGCGAAATGGCTGGATTGAGCTTTACCTATCTCTTCTAGGTTTGTTGGGTTTCACCCTGGTGATGGCGGGTGGTGAGAGATGTGGCGGCGGGTTGTGTTAGGCCCTGAAAAGAAGATTGAGCCTTGGCGGGTTGTGTTAGACCCTGAAAAGAAGATTGAGCTTTGGACAATGGTGTTCTATTCGTAGAGGACAAAATGAGAATTTAACGTTTTCCTTTAATGCCGTCTAAAGCATTTGGAATTTACATAGTTAGAGGGGGTAAAATGCTAATGGGTGTTAGTTAAAGGGATTTAAGTGGTGTTCCAACTAAAGAAAAAGAAAGTTTTGGAAAAAGGAAGGTAATTTCAAGCTCAAAAATCATGTGTTTACGTAAATAATTTTTCTACCAATATAAATCTTGTTTGATAGATTTCATTGAGATCTTTTATACGGTGCAAGAAAAATCAAAAAATTATTTTTTATTTTCATTATATTTGAGTTTGAAATTTGAAGAAAAAAAACTTTTAAAAAAAGAACCTTAGTTGGAACACCCACTTACTATTTTCTATATTTACTTGAATACTTTTGTATTGCCTCAGTAATTTTGATCACCACCGACTCAAAATTCAAAAAGCCTTTTTGGTGGAACGTTAGAGTTGCTTGTCATAGAAGCACTTCCTCTCTTCCCTGCTCCCCTCTCTTTCTCTCTCTCTCTCTCTCTCTCTCTCTCGTCTCAAGCCACAAACCTTTAGGAATGATCGATTTTCAGAACAAAAAACCCTTGAAAACGTGCAACCATGATATCACCTCTGTCTTTCTGCAACTTCTTGGAAGAAATCGAGGCCTTTGGGTACTGGACTCGACATAAGTTCAAGATGAAGGAGGCGATGATGATTACGACCGGATATCGGAGCTTCTGGAAGATGGCTCTGACGATGTCGTTCTGCGAAACCCGAAACCCTAAGCCGCCGTTGATGTCGTTTTGCGAAACCCTATGCTGATGTCGTTTTGCTAAACCCTAGTCAGAGGCCGACGCTAGTGGCAGCGGAAGATTTGGACGATGACTGTGTGGTACTCTTGGAGAAGGTGAATGTGATCGCTGGTGAGTCGGATGATGTTGGCGAGAAACAAACAATTCATTCTCCTCTTTTTTCCCCAATTTTCGAGGCCTAATTTTTGCTTGACAGCCCCTGCGGGAGCAACCACGACCCTTTTAACCAAATTTTGGCGGTACTTTTATAAATTTTGAACCCTAATTTCTGGTTTTCACTTAAAATTTTGACTCATTTATGGGTCGGTCGTCGTAGGAATATTAGCAAGGATGACTACACAGTAATATGAAAGTGGACTTGCTTAGAAGTTTAGTTATGTGAGTGCAGGACATTAGTGTTGGATTGAAGAGAAAAAAAATTGTAGGTTAAAGCTGGAGGTTGGAGGGCTGTTGGTTCAAGAGGTTCTATGCCATTAGTTTTGAACATGCCAATGTCATTGCATCTTAGTTTTCTGACAATTTACTATACTTTCCATATTTTTCTTCTTTGTTTGATCAGTTTCATAAACTGTTCTTTTTTTATGCATTGTGGTTGTTCTGCTACTTGAGAATTGTCTATGGGTTTGATCCTTTATGAGTGCAGAACAAGAATTGGATAAATAATGGATCAAGGCAGAGGATTTTTCCTTTGTGGGAAGATTTGCCTCTCTAGTATTGGTTAGTCCCTTAGTGGGCTATATACTTTGCAAGTGTATTTCTTATATAGAACTCTTTCTATTATAGAACTTAAATTGTAATGTTTCGATCTTAAAAAGTAGGCCTTATGCGGCATAAATCTGTGCGGCTCTTTTCTGACTTTGGAGTTGGTTCTTTGTTGGTTGGAGTTTGCTAGAATCGATGGCAGTGATAGGCATTGTTGGTATTTTATGGATTGCTATCCTTTCTTGCATTGTTTTTGTCCTCCTATTTCTCTATGCTTTTGCATTCCCATTTTACAGATTTCCTCATTTCAATGTTGTCGCTTTTTGAAAGTAGGCGATCCATTGTTGAATCCAACAATTTGGTTTCGGATTAGGTGGGAAGACTTCTCGATGCTTATATTCTCGGCTATCTTTTCTCTTCTTTTGCATTTTCTCCTGTTAACATTTTATTTGGAAATACAATTTGGTTAGTGTTTTCAGATTTTGCTTTCTTGGTGTAGAATAGATAATTTGGAGAGGCATTGTTCTGCTATCTTTTCTTTTATAAATAGGTGTGTTTGTCATGAGACACATCAAATGCCTCTTTTGCTTTTTTTTTTTTTTTTTTACTCCTTTCTCAGATGCAATCTTCTGCATTTTTTTCGCACTCCTATATGTTGTTGCTTCATTTAACTCACTGAATGACTGAAATTGAACAGACCAGTGAACATAAAGTTAAGGTTCTGATGCATTCTTATGATATCAAACTAATATCATTGAACAAAGTTTTGATTTGGTTTTATTTTTCAGGTGCGAGCAATTTGGAATACAATTAGGGCTGTGATGGAATTGCTTTATAACTACGTACACAACAAAAGTACTCTTCGCTCCTTCTCACTATCTCAAACATGGAAGGTTCTGATGCATTCTTTTTTAATTTACTTGCACAAGCACGTAGATACACAAGCTGCTCATGTAGAGTGCTAAGCTGACAAGCTCTCCCTCTTTACGACCAATTCATTTATAGTGGAAGAAATGCAAGGTTTTTTCAAAAGAAGGCTCTGCCTATGGAAGGGGGGTGAGTTTCAAAATTATTGGGGACATTATAGCTTGGCTCTCTTCGTGGAGATGATTTTTCACTTTGCTAAAATCAGATAATCAGTGACAATTGTAAGCTCTCCAATCTAACTTTTAATGAATAACAATAGGTTTTGCAGTACTTAATAGTTATGCTCCGATTTCAAATTCCGTTATGTGTCCTCAGTAAGTTTTATGCCCCTCAATAACCTTATGCTTCCATTCACATGTCGTTATCTTCATAGGAAATTTTCTTCATTTGAAACATCAAATGCCTTTTAATACAGGATCAAAATGTTTGAAAAACTCGGCTTTCTTTGTTATTCCGAGTACATATACACAAAATACTATGGAAATAAAATAGAATTCATTGGATGGGGCAACTTAGTTGATTTAGCTTGAGATTGTACTCCGTTCGGTCGTTTGTCACGGGCATGCGCTAGAAAATGTTTGGATGTGCCATTATTTTATGCTCACACATTTCCATGGATAGAAGTCATGACACTAAAATTTTGAGTCGTGCGGCACGGTTATGCGCTAGTTATATATAACTTGAAGAGTTATGGGAATCTGGTAGGTTTTGCCATCCCAAATATGAGATTGTATGTGTAGCCATTTGTTTCTCAATGGCTTGGAAAATCCAGTTAGAAACTCATTTGGTTTGGAATTTGGAATTTTGTTTGCTGTTTTATTTTACTTTGATTTTGTGATACTATAACCACATCCACAACATGCTCTTTGGAACTCAACCATGGTGACAAAAGGCTCAAGGTAACTGTTTCAAACACATCTTTGTCCTTTGTTTTGGCTGATTGGAAATGTTAGTTTAACATTTTCCTTTCTTTGACTGTGCTTAGGGAATCATCTTTGTGCTTTGGACTATTCAACTTGAGTTCACAAAACGTTGATTATGATAGTTTGGGTTTCTAACCAATTAGGGTTCAGAAGATTTGGTTTTCTCTAGACACCACTGCAGTTTGTGCACCAATCTTTTTGTTTTTTTGTAGGCTTAGCAATGTTGGTTCTCTTGATAGAAAAAAGAGAAACAGAGACGGAAAATACTGATATTATTTCTGAATGAATTACAATGAGGTGAGTACACCTTTAAATAGAGTAAAGCTATGCCTAAGAAAGGAAGATTACAAGATTTGATTACGCTATGATTACCCTATGATTACGCTATGATATGATTACGATATGATTACCCTATGATTATGCTATGATTTGATTACGATACATGTCCTAAAATAGCATATTACAAGAAGATACAGAATATATATTCTAGATACAGAATATATATTCACACCCCCCCTCAAACTCAAGGTGCGAGGGCAGAGAGCATCGAGAGTTTGTCAAGGAGAAAGCGGAAACGAGCAGCGGTATGGGTCTTCGTGAAGAAATCAGCCAGCTGCAATGTGGAGGAGACGAAGGGTAAAGCAATGGTGCCAGACTGAAGATGCTGACGTATGAAATGACAATCAATCTCAATGTGCTTCGTGCGCTCATGGAAGACCGAGTTGTGGGCAAGCTGAATAGCACTCTTATTGTCGCAGTAAAGAGGCGTAGGAGTAGTAACAGAGACCCCCATATCGGAAATAAGCCAGCGAAGCCAGACGATTTCAGAGGTAGCATGGGCCATGGCACGATATTCAGCTTCCGCGGTGGAGCGAGCAACAACAGATTGCTTTTTGCTTTTCCAAGAGATAAGAGAATCGCCTAGAAAAACACAGAGGCCAGAGGTAGATTTGCGGTCATTGACATCACCTGCCCAGTCAGCATCAGCATAAGCATGGAGGGTTAAGCTTGATGTAGAAGAAATCAGAAGGCACTGATGAAGGGTTCCACGAAGATAACGGAGAATATGTAAGAGGGCAGCCCAATGCGTAGTCCGGGGGGCAGAGACAAACTGACTAACAATGTGAACTGCATAAGAAATATCTGGCCGAGTAACAGTAAGATAAACTAAGCAGCCCACCAATTTGCGATATTCCGTAGGATCCTCAAGGGGGACACCATCAGAGGCAGAGAACTTGGCATGGAGTTCAAGGGGAGTATCAACAGTCTTCGTATCCGTGAGACGAGCACGGTGAAGAATATCAGTAACATACTTGGACTGTCCCAAAAGATACCCCTGAGGAGAGGAAGCAACTTCAATACCAAGGAAATAACGTAGCGGGCCCAAGTCTTTCATTTCGAACTCACGGAAGAGATGACTTTTGACTTCGGCAATAGCAGTAGAATCAGAACCAGTGATGATCATGTCATCAACATAAAGTAAGAGAAGTACCAGGCCATGAGAGGTGCGACGGAGAAATAGAGCAGAGTCATGCATGCTGGGCGTGAAGCCAATCTGAAGAACAACATCCTGGAAGCGTGAATACCAAGCGCGAGGGGACTGTTTCAAGCCATAGAGAGCACGACGCAAGCGACAAACCATACCGGAAGGATGAGAGAAGCCAGGAGGAGGCCGCATATAAACCTCTTCAGAGAGATTGCCATTGAGAAAAGCATTCTTTACATCCAACTGAGAAAGAGGCCACTGGTGCACTGCGGCCACTGAGATCAAGGTGCGAACAGTGGTCATTTTGGCAACGGGGGCAAAAGTTTCCTCATAATCAATCCCATACTCCTGAGAAAACCCTTTAGCAACTAAGCGGGCTTTATACCGTTCTAAAGAACCATCAGAATGAGTCTTAACCTTGTAGACCCATTTGCAACCGATTAGATTCTTACCATCCGGAAGTGAAACCAACTCCCAAGTTTGATTGTGAGCAAGAGCAGTAAGTTCAGCTTGCATGGCATCCATCCAATTGGGATCATTGCAAGCTTCTTTATAGGACCTAGGCTCAAAATAAGTGTGAATGCGGGAAAGGAATGATTGATAAGAGGATGAGAAACAAGTATTAGTAAAGCCATATTTTACCGGTGGTTGACGATTGTCGCGGACGGGATACCGGCGGGCAGGCGGATCAGGATCCGCAGAGGCAGATTGGGGAGCAGCTGTAGAAGTTGGACGACGGGTGTAGACCTGGGTGATCGGAGCACGACGAGGTGATGCTGAGGGGGCTGCAGAAATATCAGATACCTGAAGAGTGGAGGTGTACTCTTCGGGAGGCACATCCAAATCCATAGGAAATGGGTCAATATGGATCAAGTCTTCTTTGGCTACTGGAGCAGTGCGAGGTGGAAGAGTAAAATAGGGAAGACGCTCTAAGAAGACAACGTGCCTTGAAACATAAAGCTTTTTGGTCACAGGATCATAACACCGATACCCTTTTTGATTAATGCCATACCCTAAAAAAACACCTAAGACACAGCGGGTGCTGAGCTTAGTGCGGTCTTTCTTGGGGAGGAGAACAAAACAGGTAGAACCAAACACTCGAAGAAGAGAGTAATTAGGAACCTGACCATAAAGCCGCTCATAAGGAGAGCTACCAGAAAGAAGAGGGGTGGGCATCCGATTCAGGAGATAGGCTGCAGTGAGAACAGCTTCTCCCCAGTAACAGGACGGGACGGAGGAAGATAGGAGTAGAGACCGAGCAGTATTAAGAAGGTGACGATGTTTTCTTTCAGCTCTACCATTTTGGGCAGGAGTGTCAGTGCAAGATGATTGGTGGATAGTCCCAAGTGAATCTAGGAATTTATGAAACTCTGAAAGTGAATATTCCCCACCCAAGTCAGACCGAAGAATTTTAACCGATGTAGAAAACTGATTTTGAACCATGGCATGGAAATTCTTATAAATCGTAAAGAACTCAGATTTGTGTGTCATTAAGTAAACCCAAGTATACCGACTAAAATCATCCACAAAAGAGACATAATAGACAAAACCACCTTTAGTAGCAACCGGAGAAGGGCCCCATAAATCAGTGTGAACAAGCTGAAAAGGCGAAGTAGAAACAGAGGTACTTTTATTAAAAGGTAAAGCTGACATTTTTGCAAACTTACAACTACTGCATTCTGAAATATTGCTGACTGAAATATGACCCAAATGACCTGACTTAACTAAAAGTTTTAGACGTTCACTAGACAGATGTCCTAATCTAGAATGCCAAAGATAAAATGGAGATGACTTATGATCTAAACAAAAAGATGACGCAGCAGTGGAAGAAGGTTTTATTGGGAGATGCAAGTGCTCCAAAAGATAGAGATCACCAACTCTACGGCCTGCCCCAATCTGCTTCTTGGAATCCCGATCCTGCACAACACAACCAGAGGAAGAGAAAACAACATCAAAACCAGAGTCGGATAATTGGCTGATTGAAAGTAGGCTCAAAGACAACTGAGGAACATAAAAGACATTAGGAATAGATAGTGAAGGTGCAGTAGAAGATAGAATGGAGCCAATAGAAGCAACATGCATGGGAGACCCATTGGCTGTGGCAATACTAATAGGAAAAGCAGGTGGCACACAATTACTAAGAAGAGACATATCAGGAGTCATATGATGAGAAGAGCCAGAATCAAAGATCCAAGTGGTGGGTTGGATACCTGAGGTGGGAGAACCACGCAAACCTGAGTGAGTGGTAGTCATGGCAGAAGCTTGGGGGGAACCCCCTCGAATGGCTTCCATGTAAGCCTGAAACTGTTGAAATTGCTCATAATCAAACTCTGGAGGTGCACTACTGGAGGCCGGTGCTGCCAAGGCTGCAGGAGGGCGAGAATGCTGTTGTGGTGCCCGAGACTGATGCGGGGCATGAGGACCAGTTGACTGAGTAACATTTCGTCCCTTTGGCTTGAGACGGTTAGGGCATTGATGCTTCCAATGACCCTTCTGATGGCAATAGTTACACTCATCTTCAGGAATTTGAGGCCTTGGCTTGGCCGCAAATTGGACAGGATGAGATGCTGGAGTGGGCGAGTGATGTGTCGGATATTGGCCAGATGGAGCAAATGGAGCAGCAAAGACAGACTGTGAGGGAGGTGCAAGATTAGCCACTTTGAACCGCGTTTCCTCAGCGATAAGCTCATGAACAGCACCATCTACTGAGGGCAATGGAGACCGATGCAAGATAGCCCCACGAAGAGGCTCAAACTGAGGCCGAAGGGCCATGAGAAACTGAACAAGTCGTAGTTCCTCACGAAATCTGACATAACTATCAAGTAGCTGCAAATCTGAAGGTTCCATGAGAGCTAACTGATCCCAATAAGTAGTCATTTCGTTATAAAATTCTTGAATCGATTTATTGTTTTGGGTGGTATTTCGGATGGACATTTCAAGCTCATATCGTTTAGCAAAATTTGATTCAAGATACAGAGCTTGTAGATAATCCCAAACTTTCTTTGCTGTGTTATATTTCGAAAAATTCATGCCAATACTTGGTTCTACGGAGTTGTGAAACCAAGTCAAAATCTGTGCATTCCTTGTGTTCCATTTTCCCAAGGCAGTGGCATACCCTGGGTCTTTTGGATCAGAATGAGGTAGCGTAGAACCGTCTACGTATCCCCACATTTCTTTACTAACAACAAAATTTTTCATCACATGAGCCCAATAGGAGTAGTTGTTACCGGTCAAACGAACACTAATAGCCTGATTTTTATCGCCAGACATGATGCTAACAGAGAAACGCAGTCAAAAAAGAAAACAGAATACCAGAGTACCAATCTGCCTTAGACTGGTTCGTCGGAGTTGTAACAGAGGTTGCCGGAGCTACTGCAGTGCCTGCAAGTGCTGCTGGAGGTTGTCGGAGTGTGGGTAGGTCACCGGCGGTTGGAGAGGGATGGGTGTCGGCTGCTGTGGGTATTTCTTGTGATTTGAGTTTCTGAAAAACAGAGAGATAGGGAACGATAGTAGCTGACAGAGGGAAAGAGATTTGAGGATAGAAGACTGATTGGAAAACAGGTTAGGGTTTCGGAATCGGCTCTGATACCATGATAGAAAAAAGAGAAACAGAGACGGAAAATACTGATATTATTTCTGAATGAATTACAATGAGGTGAGTACACCTTTAAATAGAGTAAAGCTATGCCTAAGAAAGGAAGATTACAAGATTTGATTACGCTATGATTACCCTATGATTACGCTATGATATGATTACGATATGATTACCCTATGATTATGCTATGATTACCCTATGATTATGCTATGATTTGATTACGATACATGTCCTAAAATAGCATATTACAAGAAGATACAGAATATATATTCTAGATACAGAATATATATTCACATCTCTATGGGTTAAATTTCCCAGTCAGGTTTAGACGCGCTTGAACACTAAATATAGCTAAATGAATGGATGAGAACTTTTATTTGTCCCGAGGCCCTGAGATCATGAAATTTGGCAGGCCTACTTCTACTTGATCAACAGTAGAGGAAGTTGGTGGTTTTTAGCCCACATTCTTACCAACTCCGATTAATTTTGTGCCCTTTCTTGCCCACTTTGAGTGTTCAATAGCTATAATTGGTCTTATGATCCTTCAAGACATTCGAACTTCTCTTCAAAACAGATTTTTCAATCTATTCTCTTCACAATCAATGGTTATCAAAATCAGTAACCAAAAACCATTTTAGAAACAGAAATAGTGACAAACTGGATTTAATTTTGTATTGATTCTCTCTCTAAGAATTACATTGATCTAATCCATATTCTCCCTTTTGGTTTGAGTGACTTTGGTGCCATAGGTTGTAGCTTTGTCTCTGGTGTTGGAATGAGTTTTATTTATAGGTTGTGGTAGTCGAGGAAAATATTGGCATATCCTAAAGGCACATGTGTGTGGATGCTTCCTACTGGTGTCTTAAGTGAAGTGTGAGCTTTTCTTTCCAGTATGTTATTGGTTTGATGATTGGGAACTAGATGGATAATTCTCAAAGATGACACTAGCAAAGAGCTGCTTGAATGAGCTTTTAGGACATCAACCGCCACCCATAATAACCAATGCAAGTTCTTCTCACTGTAGTATGGAGAGGATCAACTAACATATTTATGCTTTCCTAAGATATTTTGGGGATCGTTGAGCATGAGTGTGCATGAATTAGAGTTTCTAATAGTGGGTGCATTAATAGTTGTTCATGAGTATACTCCTACACTCTATATCCTATATCCTGTTGAGTAGAAGTTTGTCTTTGAAAATCAGGGAATATGAGTGTTTTGGGTGAATCGTTATTTGTGAGTGCTCTATTTGTTTGGGGCGTGAATATTCAGAGGTACTTGTGTGCTTGAGAGATTGGGTGTTTGTGTGCTTCTATGTGGGTGCGTGTTTGCTACCGGTTATCAATAGTAAAGGTCAAACTTGAAGTTATGTATTTACAAGTTTTAATGGTTGATTATGAGATTCTCAGATTTTTCTTTGCATTTTTAGCTAGATTTACTTTTTCCATTCTCTATTTTATGGTGTGCAGACAGTTCATTCTGGAATGTGTCTGAAAATGGGAGCCCTGGTTGTTAGGTTGTAGGCATACGTTGAGGGATCATTCTTCTGCAGCTAACAAGTCACTATTTGTTTCGTGTAACATGTTGTGGTCAGTTGATTCTTTTTGGTATTGTATTTTTTATACTATTACCTCACCCTGGAATTAGTTCTTTCTATGCTCAAACAAATTCAAACTTTTGTACTCCTTTTATTCGTGATGGTTTAAAGAATTTTCTATGGCATGAAGTGTGGCTCGATGCTGCTAGATTGGCGGTACCTTCTCGGGATCTTAGCATGGATGTTCATTTATAAGCTTTCACAGTTGACAGGCTTATGTCACTTTGATCTGAGGTGCTCAATAACTCATTGAGACACCAGAAGTTGAGGCTTCAGGAAATGCTTGTTTCAACCCTAAGACAGTAGACATCAAGGCTGGTTGGAAGTATTGGGTCTAGCATTTGCAAAACGCTTGAGTGCTGCTCCAATAAATCTCAATTTTCTTAGGTGCAAGTTCGAGATGCAGAGTAATTCTTGTTCTTTGTTACTGATTTCTCCTTTGTTCATTTTTTGGTTTATGATTCCTCTAATGTGTGAATGTGTACATGTTCATGTTGCTATAAGTGTCGGCAACAAAGAATGATGAGGAAGCTCAACACATAGAACCAATATGGCATTGTGGTTTGAGTTTTAATCATTGTGTTTTGGTTTTGTGCTATTGGGCTCTACTAATCAACTATTATCCTTCCCCTATAATAAAAGGAAGACTTGGGCAATCGGATGGGTTGCCACTTTTGCCTCAAATTTTCCAATTGTACCCCTTGATTGGGGGACATGCTGTGTTGTCCGGTTCGGTGTTATTGTAATTTTGCCATGAGGGGCAATTTTGTCTATTTCACTTCGTGCCCCTTTTGTCACATGTGGACCACAAAACGGCGAGAAAACTTGACATCTATCTGTTCACTTCTCTCTCTCACAGAGGAAGACAAAGACCAAAGTGCTTAGAGAGAGAGAGAGAGAGAGAGAGAGAGAGAGAGAGAGAGAGAGAGAGAGAGAGATGCCAGGCTTGAGGCAGATTTGACAAGGTGATCCGGCAGGATGTTGAACTAGATTTATACGTAGGTATGAAGGATCCTTCGACATTGGTACAATTTCTTCACAAACTTCTTACTCAGGTCAATCTCTCTCTCTCCCTCCCTCTCTCTTTCTCTCACGTTTCGTTGTCGCCACTGTAGCAGTGTTCTCTGTTTCTTATTTTTCGTTCAAAGCGGGCGTGTCGCGGCCACCATCCATTTTCCTTTGGTTAACTTATAGAACTTTTCCTTGAGTTTTTATGTGCAAATAGTATGTTTATGTTTTTAGGTTAATAGAGTTTAGTTGTTTGTTATGTTGTGTAAATAGTATGTTACCTTATATTATCTTCCTGCAATTTTCGGAGCAAAAGAACAGGTGTTCTGCTTCTGCAATGCATTATTAGCTAGGTTCCCATTCCCTAAAGGCCAAATCTCTTCAATGTTATGTGCAAATGCTAGGGGTAAGTAGATTATGGGTAATTTGAAAGTGGGGGTTGGACCTTAGGGGTTAATGATATTTGAAGACAATAGAACTGTGCGTTATATTAGTTAGTGAATAGAGCTACCTTTTTTTTGTTTTTTCTTTCCAGAAGATTGTAGGCATCAAACTTCCATGCGAGCTGAGGACCAAAATTTAATTTGAGGGGATACAAATCCAAGTAAAGGAAAAAAGAGTTTCAACTTGAATTCTATTCTTTTTGTAATCATATCACTGTTTTTTATGTTTTCCTTTTGTTAGGTTTCAGTTTCATTCGATTCGTTTTCTCCTTTTTGCAGTGTTCTAAAACTCGGAAATACTCGGTGAGTACTCGACGAGTACTCGGTACTCGGTGCCTAGTCGAGTAGAGTTAGGGCTACTTGGTGTGAATTACTCGGCCAGCCGATTACTCGGCGAGTACCCGGCGAGTACTGATTACTCGGTAAAACGAGATTACTCGGAAGTGGGGAGAAAATCGAAAAAAAAACTGAAAAAATGGGGTAAAATGCATAAGATGTTAAATTTGAAGGGTCGTTAGTGTAATTTCAGTATAGTTTTATACTTACCCTAATCGAGTGAACACATTAATCAAGCTACTGCTGCTGTTCCAACGTTGAACTTTGTAATTGACTATTAATTTCGTACTTGGTTTCATTTGGTTTGAACGTTTAACTTTGCAATGGACTAGTAATTTTGTACTTAGTTTCATTTGGTTTGAACTATGAACATTGAACTTCTCATTATGCATTATGAAAATCATTTGGGGAACATATAAAATAAAAAATCCAAGTAATTTCTACTCGCCGAGTAATCACCGAGTAATCGCCGAGTACTCGGCCTACAAGGTACAAGGTGGCCGGCCGAGCGAGTACCGAGTACCGAGTTTTAGAACATTGCCTTTTTGTGTTAACTACTATGGGTGGTTCTGCTCCTCTTTTTACCTGTTCTCAGCTTCATATTTGGTTTTTTTTTTTTGGTCTATTTACAGTTGGTAATCGCCGATTGCTGTGGTCAGTGGATGGCTTCACTTGCGGGGCAATTGAAAATGCATGCCCAAGATAGATATGGTTTTAGTTTGCTCCTTTTTCTAAAACCAACTTCAGAAAATTTAACATGATGTGGTTTGCTCCATTGTTGTAATTCTGAATTTATTTCTAGGTGTGACTTGATTATGGGATCTTGAGCTATTGTTTTTCTTAAGTGGTTTGAATGTGTTAAGTTTATGTATGCGTTAAGTTTATGTAGCAAGGTAGTGGTGTCAATCTTGAGCAAGAATAGAAAATGAACCTTTTGGTGACCTTATCGTACCCATCTTGATAAATTACATTTCACAGTTTTGATTTGATCTCATCTTTCGTGGTTTGTTGGGACTTAAGACTAGAAGTGTGGTATTAGAAACAATAGGGCTGGATTTGCTGAGACAAATGGATTTTTTCTGGTTTCAAAGTTTTTGAGATGTTTTGTATCTTTTATCTAATAATGGCTTCAGTGATATCTAATAGTGGCTGCAATGATTTAGCTGTACAAAATCATTTTGGTTTTGCATTACTTATATGCATTTATGCCCCATTATTTTGCAGGGATTTTCGGGGAGGATCCCTGGCGCTATCCCCATGTCAAAGCATTTACACAATGCAATTGGTTACTGGTAAGGACACATTTGAAAAAAATTGCTTCTCATAAACTCATTTGTCCTCTCCCATATCACCATGAGCATTTTACAGTCTGATATAGTGAAACCGAGATAGAAGAGTCATTTTTTTCCCAATTATGATTGGTTGTTATATAGGTTAGGGGTTGGACCTATGAAGCACCGACACCTCTAGAGGTCGAAGAATCGCAGTGTCAGGACACGGGGACACGGCGGGACACCTCGGAGATACGTACGGGACATGCCACGTGGCGTGTCCCATATTTTAATATTAAATTTTGAGGGGGACACCGATGGGACATGGAAGGGGCCAAATTGCAATTTTTTTAAAATTTTGGGGGCTAAACTGTAATTTTTGAAAAAAATTAGGGGTTAAACTGTAATTTTTTTTAAAAATTTGGGGACAAATTATAAATTTTTTTAAATTTTTGGGTGTTAAACTATAATTATTTATTATACACGTGGCGTGTCCCCCGTCGTGTCCGTGTCCCCATTTTTTTAGAATTCCCATGTCCCGTGTCGGTTTCGGTGTCCGTGTCGGTGCATCATAGGGTTGGACTATAGTCACCCTTTAATATTGTCATCTTAAGACAAACAAAATTATGCATTATCTCTCTCTCTCTCCCCCCCCCCCCCCCCCCCCCACCCCCCTTTTTATTCTTTTCATTTGAAGAGTTACGACTTATGAGTAATGAATTGTTAGAGTGATACTAATTAGTTTTCCTCTTTTGCCTTTCCTTGATGCTATGACATGAAGAGAGTTTGAGTTGGTGATTCTCTCTCCCTCTCTTAGGCAACTCTATACCTTCCCTTAGTTAGTCCAATTCTAATATCTTTTTCTTATGGGTAAAATAACTATTGGTATGCTTGCTAATCTTGGTCTAAACTAGGGCTTTACATTTGATTTTTCATGATTCTTTTGATCTGGTTATATGTACTTACTCATAAGCAAAAAAAAGTAGACACGAAAATACTATACTTTGAAGACTTGATGATGGGGAGATTTCCTCCCCCTCTATAATAAGCAGCACTTTGGGGGAATTTCGCTTGCCAAAATTTGCACAATTTGGACAATTATAGCCCTCTATTGTTGGGTGGTTGTTGTTCTTGGTCGGTTGGGTGGAATGATCATTTGACCTCATACACTTGATGGCTATGTGGTGCGACGGTCCGCATCAGATGAAAGATACACCCACCGACTTTCCCCCCTCTCTCTCTCTGCGAATTTCAGAGACCACCACACCATTTCTTCTTCTTCGACAATCGGAGAATGCTCTCTCTCGATTCTGACTTTGCACTATCATCTCAATCGCAAAGTAGATCTCTCCATCTGAGATTTGTTCACTTATGCTCGCTTAGGTTCGTAGCTCCGTCCAGCGCTCAAATCGATGGCTGAAAAGGTTTGGCTCCGTTCTTGGTGGCTTTTTCCGATGCATGTTTTTTGCTGCGGTTTGCATGGTGTTTGGTTTGGCTAATGTAGCTGCGATTTTTTTCAAAGGTTTGTTGGTTGTTGATCGGAGGTTCTGTCGTCGTTTCTCGGATGATCGGAACCCTAATTGGTCCAAGCGGCCTCCACTTGAGACGATACTGCTCGAAGGTACGGATCTCGACCCCTAGAGACTTTGTGATGGCGTCTAGGGTTTTGAATCGATTTCTCAGAATATGTATACGATTATCCTTGATTGTGGGTCTATTTGTTAATTTTGGGTTGTTCTTTTTGCAGGGAACGTTCACGGATCGCTGGCTCGTGCCGGTAAGGTGAGAGGCCAAACCCTGAAGGTGGCCAAGCAGGACATGAAGAAGAAGCCACGTGGTAGGGCTCACAAGCGCATGCAGTACAACCGTCACTTCGTCACCACCGGTAATTCCCCTCGCCCCCTCCATCTCTCTCTATGTGTGTGTTGCTATTCCTGAGTATACGCGCACTATAGCTCCTTTGGATTGTGAGAAAGGGCATGATAAGAAAGAGAAAGGAGCCAATGAATACTTTCCTCCCCATTTATCACCAAATTACTCAACCGAAATGAGTGATTTGGCAAGAAACTCTAATCCTTGCTTTTCTTTTCTTATAAAATCCCTCAATCGCAAGAGCTGGATGTCTCATTATGTGAGTGCGTCAAGTAGAGCAGAAAAAGTCTTTTGAAACATCCAGACTATTGAAATCCGTTAGTGGCATTCAGTTGGGTGATAGCGCCAAGAAGGATTAGGTGACTTAGTATGTTCGTGTTATTAAATTTCTAAGGTGATTAATAATACTTCTGACTCATCAACGTAATTGAATGTTTTTTTATGTTATTGAGGTTTATTGATGAATTTGATTGTTCAAGTTCGAATATTTCTGATGCCCAGAAGTGGGATTGGTTGTTGCTCGGTTTCAATTGGGTACTTTTTTTTTGTTGTTTTTTTTGGTAGATAATTTGGTGCTTTTATGGTTGATAATAATTTGATATCTTGTCGTTGGTGTTATTAGTGCTAATTGAACACGTTTATAGAATACCCATGTGGAATTAAAGGTCTTTTGAAAGAGAATTTGAGTTTTGAGCCTTATGCTATCTGTAATTGTGTTAGCAGATGCAATTCAGTTGTATTAGACTGTTTGGAGAATACCCATATGTTAGTAAAGGTCTTTTGAAAGAGAGATGGAGTTTTGAATGATATCTGTAATTGTGTTTACAGATACCATTCTGTTGTATTAGACTCTTTTAGGTTGGAAATTTCTTTTTCAAGGACTATCATATAAGTTGAACTTGTATTACAGGGGGAGGGATCGAAAAATCTTGTGAAAGAGGAAGAGAGCGAGAGCGGGACAAGTCTCGTGAGCGTTCTCATGACAGGCCAAGGGATCGTGATCATAGGTGCAGGGCCGGCCCAAGGGATTTGGATACCCAAGACTAAATTGTGGGGCGGTGCCCTCCGTAGTTTTATAATTAAACAACAATGATAGAAATGTAACTTTATATAACGACTTTAAACTTTATAATGCATGTTAACTACTTTGTCACCAGAGGCCAAAGTGGTTGGCTTGAATTCTACTTGACTTGGTTTTGAAACCTGATAGTCACAATAGCATTACTTTTGTGGAAAAAACATTTCAAAAGAAAAAGTTGCCCAGAAGATTCAAACTCGGACACTCCATATGGATTAAAATCAACTTACCGTTGAGCTAGCAAAGACATTTGTGTTATAATACAAACAAATACTAATATATATCGGGGCGGTTCCGGGGACCCTTAAAAAAAACCTCTAAACCCCCCCCCCCCCAAGTTCCCGATCGAATTTTGATGATCCGAGCCGTTCAATGTAATCAGAATGTGATTTTAAGGGTACCCGCGAGAAATCAGCAAAAAAAAAAGAAAGACCGGAAAGGGCTTTATCCGAACAGTTTTTTATTGAAATTTATTGAACGGTTCAATAAAAAAAACTGCTCAAATCAAGCCCTCCCCGGTTATTTTTTTTGCCAATTTCACGTGGGCACCCATAAAATCACATTCTGAACACTTTGAGCGGCTCGGATCATCAAAATTTGATCAGGAACTATGAGATTAAGATTTGGGAGGTTTTTTTAGAGGTTTTTATAAGGGTCCCCGGAACTGCCCCGTGTATATATACACGCGCACACACACTAATTTACAAATAATATTGGAGTGCCCCTAAAATTTGAAATTTTTTGGATGCCCAAGGCCCAGGCCTCTTGGGCCTTGTGCCTGGGCCGGCCCTGCATAGGTGCAAGAAAAAGGCCACTTAGTAGAATGCTTTTGTCCAGTTCGACATTACTTATTATAGATGATATAATCAACTCAACCAATTTTGGTTTTTCAGCTTGGTGCAAATGCTATATTTGGTAGTGTCTCTATATCCATATTACTTGTTCAATTTGCAACTTTTTTTTTGGTTGATTGTGCATATTTTTGGGCAATTTGATGTATTTGTGGCCCCAGCTAAGTTTGGTTTGTCCATTATTCAAGTGACTAAAGTATTGTCAATCTTAGTTGCAGCAACATTCAACTCTGCCCACGTTTCTTCGATGGAAATGCATTTCCGCATTCCCGTCAAAGGAAACTCTAAGAAACTTGTCCAAATAATGACAAGAACTCGTTCCTTACCTATACGGGAACTTACACCCAAAAAACGGTTGAGAAGCTTACGATTCAAGCTGCAATTGATACGTTTAAAATTGTTTTGTTCTTGTTGGTGTGCACATCTAATCTTAACCTTCTGGTCATACTAATGCCTTCAACTTTTATGCCTACTTAGAGCATCCACAATGTAATAATCAAAACTAAAAGGTTGCTAAAGTTAGCAATGTTTGCTAAAAAAAGTGCTCACATTGTAATAACCAAACTTAGCAACCTCTTAGCAACTCATTAAATTTTGACCTTTGAATAACCAAACTTAACAACTTTTACCAATAACCAAAACTCAATAACCAAACCCAATAACCAAATTCAAAACTAAAAAATTAAAAAATACCTCACATTAGAATCGTCTCATCGAGACGAATTTGGTGTGGTCGGGTGCGTGATTGGAACTCGTTTGCAATTGGACATAGATGCATTGCGTATTGTGGGGGGTTTTTTTTATAGGGATACAAAAATAACCAATGTGGAGATCAAGTTTGTTAGGTTTGATTATGAACTAAATGGATAATCAAATGCTGACGTGACACATTTTGGTTATCGATTTTGATTATTCCCATTGCAGATGCTCTTAATATGCACAAGAGCTCTATTGTGTAATCATGTGCTACAATAAAAATGTTGAAATATAACTAGAAACTTATAATTTTAATAGTAATATTTGTTGGCAGAATAATATTTTTATATTGACGTTTAACAATATAAAATTCCAAAATAGATTTATAATTTTAATAATTTTTCCTAACCGCTCCCAATGGCGCTCCCACACTTCTATGATCATCCGCTCCCGTCCCCGTCCTTGCTCCCGTCCATTCTTCGTGTAACTAAGTATTCAATATCGCCGTGGGAGTTGACACATTCTTTGGTAGTTGTGCAGCCTTTAAATGTTGGTTTGATTTGGCTGTTGAATAAGGAAACAGGAGCGGAGTTCTTTCATTTGTACACTGTTCCAAACGTCTCTTAAGGTGGGAAATCCTCTATTTTGAAGAATTTGGAGAAAATCATAGCCTTGTAGGTGCATTGGATACTAGAATACAGCTTTCGAGTCTCACCTTCTTGATTACTCAAGTTGTCAAGCAGTGTTGCCCCTTGCATTACTGCTATGAACTGCAGTGCCATCATATTAAACTAAGCCTTCTTGACCCGATGTGGGTGGTGTTGTTTCTCAAAACCCCAAGGTCGGGGGTTCAAGGCTTGGCAGTGGAGAAGGAAGAGAATCCTCTATTATTGTTGATTGAGCATTGAAAAATCCATAACAACTCGTAATATCTGCTGGTGTTGTGCATTTTCAAATTCTCGAGAAACTATTGAATGTTATCTTACTACTTTGTTGAATGAGGGCTTGGTTCTGTCCTAATCAGCATCCATTTTCCAATCAAAGTTAAAACAAGCAGGAACAATGATCTAAATTGTGATGTTTTGCTACTACTTTGTTGAATGAGGTTCTGGTTCTGTGTATTGTATATACTCTCTGATTATACTTTTGATTTAATGTCTAGCCCGGCATTGTCGTTTTTACTTATTTTGATCCTCCTCAGGCTGCTTGTGGACTGACCTTAGTTACACGAAGCGGGAGCGGGGACGAGAGAGGGAGCAGGGGTGGGGGAGCGGATGATCACAGAAGTGTGGGAGCGCCATTGGGAGCGGTTAGGAAAAATTATTAAAATTATAAATATATTTTGGAATTTTATATTGTTAAATGTCAATATAAAAATATTATTCTACCACATAAAATATTACTATTAAAATTATAAGTTTCTAGTTATATTTCAACATTTTTATTGCAGCACATGATTACACAATAGAGCTCTTGTGCATATTAAGTAGGCGTAAAAGTTAAGGGCATTAATATGACTTTAGAAGGTTAATATCAGATGTGCTTACTAACAAGATCAAAACAACTTTAAAGGTACCAATTGCAACTTGAATCGTAAGTCTCTCAACCGTTTTTTGGGTGTAAGTTCCCGTATAGGTAAGGAATGAGTTCCCGTCGTCATTGGGACGGGTTTCTTGGAGTTTCCTTCGACGGGAACGTGGAAACGCGTTTCCGTCGAAGAAACGTGGGCATAGTTGAAGGTTCCTGCAACTAAGGGACTGGCCATAGAACCAAGGAATCCAATAGCAAGGATTGATTTGGCAGATGTGCATAACAAATTGGCAGTCGTGGAGTATGCTGAGGACATGTACAAGTTCTACAAGCAAGCTGAGGTAAAAGGTGTGCGCTAGCGCTTTTTTACGTGAGACTTCTGCACCATACAGCTCCATCCTGAGCTTCCCTCGTCGGCCCTTGTCATTAGACTAGAAGCCAAGTTGTCATGCAACCATGCCTTTATTTTCCCATCAGTTGATGTTAAGATAAATCGTGCCGCTCTTTTGTCCACATGCTTGCTTAGGTTTTGTGTTTGTTTTTTCAATCTATGAATGTATTTGTGATTCCATGCATTTTCTTTGTTTAAATAACTTTGGTTATTCGTGGAAAGAGGCCTAAGAGATGGTGAATTTGTGAACTTGTGTATTGGTTATAGTTGTTGAATATTGTCCATATTCATAATGTGTATCAAACTTAAGCATAAGAACCTTATGTAGACATCTTTTGTGTAACAAACATATGCAGACAACTTAGGCATATCAATCTTGTGCATTCAACTTCAGTTCCACTCACCTTCGTTTACGCTTTAAAAAACCGTTCTCCACAACGGGCATGACGGACGTGCCTTGCACGTCGCGATTCACCTAGTTTGTTAAAGAAGAATTATTTTGGCCAATTTGGACCAATTTTCCCTCTGATTGCTGCTGCTATGTCTTTGTTTGGTTGTCCTTGATTGTCATTTTACCTTTTGTACATTGCGGAGTATGTGGTGCGATGGGCTGAAGCTCTCACAAGTATATCTTCTCTCGAACCTTCGCCACTCTTTCTCTCCCTCTCCCTCTCACCATGACAAAACCTCATCTCTCTCCCTCTCCCCCTCTCTTCTCCCTCTCCCTCTCTCTTCTCTCTCATTAGATCATAGGTTTTCTTAATTTTACAACTACATCTTATCGGAGCTTCTCCGTCTGATCTACGTACCCTGGTTTTTTTCCATCCCTTTTTCGCTTCTAAGACTGCTTCCGTTTGGCTGTCCTTGTCACCGTTGTTAAGAGGTAAGTGTTGTGATTCTTGGTTTTAACGCTTTGGTTCATGCTTGTGTTTTCGGTGTTCTGTTTGGGGTTTTTCTTGAAGTCGCTTTGTTGCTATGTTTGATTTGTGTCTGCTGATTCATTCAGGGGTAGTATTTTTAGTTTTTGATGGGTTTCCCCTTTTTCATTCGTGTTGTTGCATGTACGGTTTTCTAGCATTATCATGGCTTCGCTAGCTTCGTAAGATGTAGGGTTTTCATGATTTCTCGTATTTAGGTTCCATTAGTGTTGCATGTTCGGTTTTGTTGCATTATCATGGCTTAGCTAGGTTTGTAAGATGTAGGGTTTTGAAAATTTCTTGCATTTAGGTTTCATAATTCGGAAATCATAGACTATCTCTTTTGATTTTTGTTTTTATGTTGGTTTTTCAGAAATTTCTCTGTTTTTTATGCTTGGTTTTGTGGGCGCAGATGTTTCCTTATATCCTCTCTTGCTCTGAAAATCGAAGGACGATAAAAGTGGAAAAAAACACTTGATTTGGTCCCCCACATTCCCAGGTAAGTTGATACTATTTTTGATTTTCAAATTGCATTGTTTTTGTTTGTGTAGATTAGTTGCGAGGGTTTGAAATTAATTGATTTGTAGGATTTCAAATGTCTGACTCATTTTATGTTTTGTTTGGCTGGGTATCTTAGTCATTGATTTTTGGTGAATGTTCTTCGGTTCCATGTAGGTGGGTTTTCTAGCTGGAAATTAAGCCTTCTATTTACCACCACTATTTCAGAATTTCATGCGATCCGATTTATGCAATTACTTGGGCACCCAATATTGGCAGGTAACATTGTAACCTTACCTCTGTGATCCCGACATTTTCAAATACTAAATATTTTTAGGGCAATGTTGTGCTTCAGTGTACCATGATTCTGATTGTTACTGTTGTTTCCTAATAAAAAGAAACGAGCTAGGAGCATCATTATTTGAGATGACTCTTATCTTGGGTTGATATTTCTTTTTTAGGCCATATGAGATAATAGCAATTGCGACTCACAAGGGAATTGCAATATGGCACCTTGGATTCAATCCCAATCTTGATGGATGGAAAGCTCTCAACGGAGAAGGTTACTGTTAGACAGAAATCTAACAGCTACATCACTCTCTGGTCATGAATGCAGGGTAGTGTTACTGAGCTCTCTTTTCTTATTCTTCTTTTATTTATTTACTTGCTTTAAAAAGGGTCGCCTATGATGTAGGGAAGGGCGTGCTTGTTGAATCTTCCCTTTCAAATCTTATTTCCGTGATCATGTTTGGTGTTCTGTGCCTTCGAGGTGTGTTTACTTATGTTGTGTTTGTGCGTCGCGTAATTCGTTTTGCCCCTAAAAACTATACCTTGAGTGGTGTTTTGTTACTAAACTAAAGTTGAGATCGAAGCTCTGTATAAACTCCCAGCTATTTCATGCAAGTTTTTGTCACCATGAGGTTGGTTCGAAAGACATGATTGCAAGGCACTTACCTCCACCTTTACCACTTGATTGAGCTAACCCTTTTGCACTTGCTACTGCAAAAAGATGTAGTATTACTCTCCTTAGGTTTTCGGGTCGCTTACTGCCTTGATTCATGTTTGGTCCATTTGCAAGATCCCCAGACAAGGATAAATTTAATCAGAAAAATCAGCTCTGAGATAAAAGATTGAAATCGATATGGAATTTGGCTGAAGGTGCTGTTTATGAACATGCTTTATGAACATGTAGCTCTCTAGTTCAGCAGAAATTGTATTGCTATGGAAAGCAATTTGCGTTGTAGTTTTCATAAAGAAATTAAATGTTTTCAAATTTTGTGTGCATTGCTTCCTACGTAATTAGAAGAAAGAATAATCGTGAAATGATTATTTGAATTGGTTTTGTTTTTATGTTCTTGAGCAAAGTTGGTTATCATTGCCAACAACTGCCCTCCTCTTCGGAAGTCTGAGATAGAGTACTACGCCAAGTTGGCGAAGGTTGGAGTTCACCACTACAATGGGGGTAAGCTTAGTACCATTACTATTTATTTACTAGCTCTGTTATTTCTTTCCTTTATTTTTTGTTTTGTTTCTTTGCTGTGTACAAAGTGCTATCCGTATAGTTATGATGTGGACGTATTTTTGATACAAAAAGAGGATTGGGACTTCACATTATATCTTTACTGCATTTTTTCAGTCAGTTGAAATTCTATGTAAGCATAGCAGTTAAGAGATAGTCTGCTTTGTAAAATTCTCTACCACCCTGATCTATGGCTTGATGGTATAAATGTCTTTTTATTTGGATGTGTTTTGCTTATTAGAGAGCTCATACTGGTGCGTGACCATGGGATGAGGAATGAGTCCCAAGGGCGGATCTAGTGTAGGCATAGTGACCCCCCTAAAAATTGTGCCCCAAAGAAGGCCCCCCAAGTCTAAGTTCGTAATATATATAAAATATCCCGAATATTTCTGCATTAGCTTGACTGTTCCAGTGGTAGGAATTCGCCTATCCACAGGTGTGACGCAAGTTCGAATCCTAGCGCCTACATCCTCCATTTTTGTGTGTGTTTTAATGGTTAAAACACACACCTCTTTATGGTTTTTTAAGCGTGCAAACCTCAAACCCAAACGTAAACTATCTCGTGTAGCATTGGTATCACACAGTCATTTACAATAATGTAATTTCCTACACAAATCAATTGCTATAATTCTAAGTTCCACATAAAATAAAATAAATATGTATTTTCTTTAACATTTTTTTATTTTTTTTTCAAGCTCAACATTAACTACCACTAACTAGAAAACTATTTCATGTATATATATACTCATTATCGAATTAAATAATAAAAATTGATGTGAGTTTGCCTTATAAGGCCGGTCTTAAAGGAGTGACCCTTTTGTCGAAAATTCCTGGATACACCACTGGGAATGACTTGCTATATATGAATCCATATGCTACTATGTAAATGCTAGTTGAAGTTCTGTACTTATGTATATCAAACCCTTGATCAAACTTATGCATACAACGTTTGCTATGCTCATCTACATTTATAATTCCAGAAACATTCATAATCGTTGCCCACAATGGGCATGACAGATGTGCCTTGCACGTCGCCTTGTACCTAGTATTTTTTTAAGTGTGCCTTAAAATGGTTTTGTTTGGTTTAATTGTTGCAGCTTAATTTTATTTTTGTGCAAGTGTAGCGCATTGTTATCTTTATTTCCACATTTAGCCACTTTGCTATGGCATATGATTTCTTCCAAGTATTGATCAGGTGATTGTGTGGTGGGGATGTCTGATTTGAAATCCTTTTTGGTGGTATGGTTCTATCTTTTACATTATTTTAAGTTCTGCTTTACGTAGTTTTATAAGTTTCTTGGGTTCAATGAATTCTGTTGGTGGGTCATGAAAAAAAGACCAAGGATGTAAAGTAGAGTTTTGTTTTTGCTTTACCATTTCTAATTCATGTATTTATTTTATGGTGCTTACTGATTGTAGACACCCCAATTTGGGCTTCCAGATTAGTTTACTTTCAGTTTTTGATTCCCCGATAATGAAATGGATCAAGAACGCCCCGGTTATGTCGAGTGTTTGAGCTTTGAGTGTTTGCAAAACCCTTGAACCTAATCTAGCCGAAGCCACTTCAAAAGCCAAAAAACCTTACTGGCGCGCATTGGTAGAGAGCTTGCGCACGCAAATCAACCTGACAGGTGTTGCCGTGTTGGTCAATGGTCAAAGCTTGACTGTTGGCCAACGCGTGAGTAGGTGGTACACGCGCGTGCTGTTCCCAAATCCGCGCACGTGGGTCAAACTGCCAGGTGTGGTCAACAGTCAAAGTAGTTTGACCATTGACCCACGCGCGCTAGGGCGCAACATGCACGCGCCTGAGCACAACCCGCGCGCACCGGTCATAACCTGTCCCCATCACCTTTATTGGTTGGTAGGCTTAACCACCAAGCAACTTCAGCCAGACCTCGTGGACTGGCTGAACTCATCTCTTTGCAGCTCCATACCTACCACTTTTCTCCTATATATACCCCCCATATGCTTCCATTAAAAGGGTTAGACAAATTCTCACACATCTAGGGTTACAAAATTCAAAAGGGTTCCAAGATTTCAAAAGGTTACAAAAATTAGGGTCACCACTTTAGCTACCAACTTTGTTCTCTTCAACCAAAGAGATACAAAGGCACCCATGAACATAGCTTGTTCTTCCTCCTCCCAACACCTCATTCAAGTCTCAAACCTCAAAGTTCAACCTCTTTCAAACTCAATCTAGGTATAGCATATCTACTGTTTTCTGTTCTGATCCCTGAGGAAGGCTGGCAGGGTCAAGGCTGGTAATCAATACCATGTCCTGGCCCTAAAGCTGGCAAGGTTTCAAAAACCGTAGAGGCAAGAACCAGCGCGCGTCGGTCCCATAATCACGCGTGCCACTCTGTGGTTGCGCACGCTGATCTACGTGGGGGTTGGTGTCTTGCTAATTTACGCTTTAATTTGTATATAGATCACTGCGAGCATGTAAATAACCAGCTTACTGCTTTCCTTTATTAGAACTGTTAGATTTAGTTCAATATTCATACCTGCTGCTATGGAGTACCCCTGGGATTATTCTAGATATATTCCAGAACCCAGAAACATGTAAACCAAACATTGGTTAAATGGTTTAGACCAGCGCGCGTCAGGGCGCAATGCACGCGCGCCGGAGCGCATACGCACGCGTCGGAGCGCCATACGCGCGCGCCAGTCTTTCTTTGACCAATGAGTGGCCTTGCACGTGTAATTTGGCCTTAGGCCGTTGTTTTGTCCCCACACTGTTTAATGGGTGTTTTGTTAATTTGTAGGGTTTTTCAGCCTTTAAATTGTATATTATAACTGCTTATCAATTGCTTGGTTTGTCTTGGGTGTGCACTGGTCCTTCCAGAGCCTAGAGGAAGATAAAAACAGAGCCTGTAAGAAAGGCACATCTGCGCGCGCGTGTTGCATATTGGTGCGCAGTGGCTTTGGTTAGTGCATGCAAGTTCCTTCTAGCGCATGTCAAATTTGGAACACTGCACTGGGTTTGCTCTTCTGAACAGAACCTGGTGTTATCCTATTTACTGCTTTCGCATACATGCTATGCAATCACACCCTGCAAATCGTGTTACAGCTTTAATCCCCATTAAACTGTTCCCCGCCCCTAAATGGCTAAAGAATTGATTAATCAAACAGAATCGCAAATGTTTTCGCAAATGCCTAAGTAGAGATCGATTTCTGGATTGGGCGAGAGGGGTGCCTTAAAATCCTTCCCCTCTCGTAACTTGGCTCCCGAACCTAGATATGGTTATGATGGACTAGTTCCTTCACCTTATTCAAAAATCAAATAGCGCAACGAACGTTTCAAGTTCGGTTCCTTGGGTGTCGGACCTTTAAACCCAAGTGGCGACTTTGCATTGAGCGCTTGTCTGCCAAAAGCGCGCTCATCGATCCGCCTTTTTTAAGGGCATGCTGCCAACACTGATGTCATCCAGTAGATGATTTTGACATGTGATGAAAATAAGTTCGAGTGTGTCAAGTGTAACAAAGTATGATCAAAAGGTTATTAAGTCATTTGGTGGTGATACCCTAAAAAGCGAGTGTGTGTGGCTGCAACTGTTATTTTACCCAGCACAACTCAAAACTATTGGGGTCAACGAAATGGTGAGAATGGAATTGTATATTTTGATGCGCCATTGCTGTCATCCATTTTGAAACTTCATTTCTTTTTAGGATCTCTGAAATCCCAACTCATCTGGTTGTGAAAGTAGGTTGGCTTTCATTGTATCCCCCATGTTAAAAGGAAAAGAGTAGGTTATTATGGTTACAATTTTGTCTAAACTATGCCCTCCATTTCTTTATACCAGTGGCATGTGGTTGCTTCTATAGCAAATTATATGGTCATTCGAACATGCAATTATTTGAACTTGAAATAGTGTAGTTGAAGAGAAAACAGAAAGATTGAACCTCACTTGTGTACGTAATCCCAAGTATTTGGGTTTTCAGTCCCTTTGGCAGCTCAATTTCTGTACAAGGGATGATATTTGAGCTAATTCTTATGGTGATCTTTGTTTTGTTGGTACATGTCTTCCAGTTGTATGGATTATTGGGCAATAGGGTTCTCTACCATTCATTTCCTTCGAGCACTAAGTGGTTTTTAGGAGGGGTTGATAAGTATGCAATTCAGCAGAGGTCTACTTGCAGGCCATTAGGCGGGAACAACAGTTATGGGTTTCAATATGCTAAGCAAATCAGCTGCCGATAGGTCATAGTAGTGGATGGCGAAATGGTGTCTGGATCTGCAGTTGTGGCTTTAACGACTATTCTTCTCATGAACAGGTACTTCTACTCACTTTGAGCATTCACTATTCTTTTGATGCTAAAGTATTTGATTTGGCTTATGTTTTTACTGGCAGTGCAACAAGTGCAATGCTTCCATGCCACCAGGTACATCCTTCTGTCAGCTTTGGAACTTTTAAAATTAGGGTCCAATATATTTCGCTTTTGTTGGGGTTGGGGGTTAGAAACATTATTTTTGAGCTCAACGTTTTTTTGGGTTCCTTCCCACCTTTTTTAGCTTCTTTAGCTTTGTTGGCATGTGAGCAAAAAGATGTGTAATCTCTTTAACATGACATTGGGTGTAGCTTCGTTTGTTTGGTACGTATGTATAAGTGGCAATAGCCTCCTATCTCTTTGATGAGCATATTGTTGTCTTATTCTATCGAAGGTGTTATTTTACCACAAGTGTCAAAATTATATTTATGACAAAGGGAGGTTTTAGTTTGGGCATGCCAGTAATTGATTTGTACAATTTTCTTCATTTTTGGCTCTAAAGTGCTTGAAACAAGCGATTTGCATCTCAAGAACTTTTTCATGACTGAGGTAATAAGAGATTGAATGTAGGACTGGTTAGTTTGTATTTTCAAATATGGGATTTGAATCAATTTAGTTGTTGTTGCAGCCTGTTTTCCAGATTCATCTTCCTTTCTTGTAATTTATTTTTAGGGAATTACAGACTCTTCTTGGGCTGCAGAATGTGTACCCATTGTCTGACCAAATAGCTGTTTCTGGTGGCAACCAAACTGCCGTGTATCCCCCTCCCTCCTATCCAAGTGGAAGCTCAGCTACGGCTCCAAATTTACCTGTCAATTTGCAGTTTCCTCATGTGGCAACAACGGCTACGATCCTTGGCAAAGGGTAAATTGGACCATGTTATCCTTTTCATGCATGAATTTGATACACTTTGGACCAAGTAATTAGTTTTGTGCGGAGAATGCATCATGCTTGTTCGTACGTGCTGAACTTAATTTATGCTTTTGTTGTCTTCTGTTCTCGAAATCTTTTGGACCGTTTTAGTTTGTTTGCATGTACATCCATTGCTGCTTTCAAAAAATAACAACAGAACAACTATGCCAAATTATTGATGTGTTCTTTCAGTTCAACTATTTTGGATGTGGGATGTGGTACGAGCTACTATGAGGGAGTACTCAAGGACATCTGAGTTCGCCTGTAGGGCTCCGCATTCTGATACCTTTTGTGGACAACTTGTGGCCATGCACATTACTATCTCATTTAGGGCTTGGCATAGAAATGTTAGCAAGGATAATTGCACAGTAATGCGGAATTGGACCTGGTTAGAAGTTTAAGTATGTGGGTGCCATGGCTACTTCTGTAAACTTATTGTTGTAGGACGTTAGTCATGGATTGAAGGCATTTTTTTAAACTAAAAAATAGTGGGTTAAGGAAGGGGAGGTTAGAGGGATGTTGAATCAAAAGGCACTATGTCATTAGTTTTGTTGCCTCTTTATTTTTTGATGATAGTTGAATTCACTTACATTCCACATTTTAGCAATTTTTACTTCAAGTCTAGATAAGCTAGGATGGCATGCATGTCATACAATCCCTTAACTTTTTAACAAAGTTTTGATTTGGTTTTATTTTTTCAGAGTGAGCAATTAATAGAATTTTTTAAGACTACATACGAAGCTGCTCTCTCTCCGCACTATCTCAAATCTTTTGTTATAATAAGGGATGAGTATTATTAACATTGTTGTGGCCTAGGTATCGAAAAAGTTATGTTAGCTATCGATTACTCTCTTATGTTAGGTTGATTATGTTTACTCTCTTTTTTTATGAATAATTTATCAAGTGCACTTAGTACACTTGACCACGTCACATGTGCTATAATAGAACAGTGAAAGCTTGGTTGTTGTCCTTTTTTTGCTTCTGACCGCAGGGTATTGAGAACAGATAGCTAGGTGATATTTGGAGGCAATTGGGATCGTGTAATGAGTGAGAGGAGAGAGCAAAGTCTCTGGGCCTATTTGCTACTTTAACCAGTCCATATACTATGCTTCTATAACTACTTCAATTTGCTTCATGCATTCCCAACTTCACCATTACATGCTAAACTAATTTGTGCTAAATCAAAGCCTATTCTCTTTAACCACAAATCGACGGGCATGACATTCGTGCAGTGCACAAAGCCCTTAATCTAGTTCTTTATGGAATACTATTTTTCGTAGTGCACTATAGTCTACACACGTGCTAATCCAAAACGTATTTTAAAACTAGAAGTCTGGTATGGGTCATATGGAATATCATGGTATGTTTTTGAAAGTACGTAACATTTGGAAATTGTGTAACGTACTAGTCAACTTTGTTGCATTTGAAGTCACGTTGAACCATGAATTGCTTTCAGACTTTCAAAAGATCTTACTCCATGGAAAGAAAGATAGCACCTATTAGGTGTTTGACTAAATGCCCAACAATGGGTGATGAGGTAAGAGGGTTAAGGGCATCCAAAATAGTTTATAATCTATATGTTTGTTGATGGGGAAGGCTTTGATAGATGGGATTCTGAAGGAAAAAAAAAAAAAGGGGGGGGTGGGGGAGGGGATGGGAGAGAGACATTAAATGGAGGATTTTAAATAGTTCTATATGTAGGATATGGATGTGACGTGCGTTGTACTTGAATTTTTCTTTTCCAAAATTGTTGCTTGAAAGGTGACCCTTTATGTAGAATTCTGGATCCGCCACTGGTGAGAGCTAATTTTTTTTGTTGTATTTCTGTCTATAGTCAAGTTAGATTTACATGTGAAATTGGTTCTAAACTAAACATGAGTTTCACTTTGGATTTAGTACGCTTTCTTTGTCTCTCTCCCTCTCTCTCTGGCTTACTGATGAATTAAATTTTTTTGTCAATTTTCCTCGTTTAGACAAGTTAAGTGGGACTGCAATTTGTTGGGTTTGAGAACTTGAATCTTGGGAAAATGTTCTGTTGGGGATACTATTGAGGATGATTTGAAAGCGGATTGCTCAAATTCAACGGCGAGAAGTGCACATGATGTAGTGACTTCGCTTGTTTATATGCCTTGCACTGATCAACTGGAGCACAAGAAGAGCAACCTCTTGCAACCTCTCAAAGGGCTTTGAGAATTGCTCATCCTTGTTTCCTTCTTCTATTTTCTTTAATGCCATAGTATGTGTATGTGCCATTACATATTGCTTTCTGTGAAAATAATAGTTAAAAAAGGTAATCATTGGAGCTATAATTTTGTGATGAATGATACCCAATGAGCTGTTATAACATTTTCGTTCTCTGTTAGGCTGTGTCCAGACTTGGAATGAACGTAAAGCTTGTCCCAATGGTGTTTCACTTCCCCGAGTGAATTCTTCAATCTAGGGAAATAGGTACAGATGTACAACTCTTATTTTGGATATCCAATTGAAAAGATGTCATACATATTTTGCAGCGTTTGATGTAATTTTCTTTTTCAAGACGTCCCATTCCGTGTGTTTTTATTTGTAAGTTAAAAACTTTAGTATAGCTCCTCTTCTTTTCAACTGTAGCTAAGAATGACAACTTCCACCCCCTCCTCTCCCCAAAAAAAAAAAATTTTAAAAAGACGAAGGCTCGTTTTGGAAATACGTTATCAAAGGTTCGTTTTTTAAACTTTGTGCATGTCAAGTAGTGAAAATAGACTGGCATAGACGGTATAATTGCGAAGTGTTTAGCTCATATTAATAGGAAAAACTCAACTGCAGGTCCATCAGACATGCAAAATGTTCTCGTATGCATTGTTATTTTAGCATAATTGCAATAATTAGAACTAATATGACTGCCCTTTTCATTTAAAATACTGCAGGTGGTCTTCCTTGCAAACTTGAGGGTATACTTGAATCACCACTTGAAAACGGATATCATAAAAAATGCAGATTTTTGGTTGGAAATTCTCTGAAGGGCAATTCAACTGTGAATTGTTCGGGTTGGAAATTTCAGGTAGTTGAAATTTTCTTTTAGAATTCACTTCCTTTCATTGAATTTTTCTTTGTATTTATCACAAAGAAGCACCATTACTTAAATAAAAAAAAAAAAAAGCACTATTTTTTTTTTATCCACAAAAAGAAGCACCATTCATTTTGGGGAAGGTGTGGCTGCTTTTGAAGAACCTACGGAGTGCCCAAATGTTTCTAGGGTTGCTTCTAAAGATGCAACTTCACGAGTTCCTACAACATTCAGACAAGATTGAATAATATTGAGTTCTGGCGAGTAATAGAAACCTTGTCTTTTGGTATGACTCTTCTTATGCTGTACTTAGAGCCATTGGCTTTAAATTGAGTTGATTTCATCGGATATATTGATGAGATAGAAAGATATTCAGTCCGTCTTTCTAATTGTTCTGTATTGTGATATCTGTCAAATGCCAATAGCTTTGAGGACGATAGAATGGAGGCTAGATTATTTCAGAGGTTATACTGATTGTTTAGGTTTAGATATCACTAACCGACTCTTTGAAGCTCATTGTCTTCTAGGCCTATAGTTTTCTACCTCTCACAGATTTTTTTTAAAAAGGAAATGAGAAACCAAATGCATTTCAAGTTTTCAATAATGATGTTCATAAATAGATAAAAGTATGTGAGTAGTTTTTTTATGGGAGATCAAATTCACGAAACTTGATTGTGTGTTTCTCCATTGGATTGTGTAGTTAACCATTACCTAAACTTTTCATCATAATTTTGTGTTCATTTCAAATTTTAGTTTATTAATCTTGATACTTAGATTTGCGCAGGGGTATTTGATGATGCATTAGTACACAGTGAAATTGAGAGGATGGCTTGAGAAATCTGATGACAATTAGAATAGACAATTGGGGGAATATCTTTTCAGAAATTTTGCAAATTCAGTGGAAAAAGAAGGAACATGAGGAACTCATGAAAGAAGTTTTGGGAAACGTTCAAAGCTCCAGAACTTTGTTTTAGTTTTCGGACAAATTGGTGAAGGCAGAAATTTGCAGGTTTGAAATCTTACTATAGTGTTATGCTCATGCCTTCTAATGTCGTGTTTATATATCAGTGTTCCTTCTCGGCAATGTTACACTTAAAATAGCAATTTCTGCGGTTGATCTTTATCTATCCTCACTTCTTTGATTTAAGGAAAGAGAAAGATATAGTTTCCCACAATGAGACTTTGTAGTTTGCTGACATGGGAGCTATTTTGGGAATCGTGTTTTTTTTTCTCCCAAAGTTTGATTCTCTAATTGTTTTGTATTGTGATATCTGTCATATGCTAATATCTTTGAGGACGATAGAATGGAGACTAGATTATTTCAGAGGTTATGCTGATTGTTTAGGTTTAGATATCACTAACTGACTCTTTGAAGCTCATTGTCTAAGCTCATTGTCTTCTAGGCCTATAGTGGTCATAAAAAGCTAAATTATTTCATGTTTTTCCCTAACTTTTAAATTCCACAACATTGTGGACTCGTGTCTAATGCTAAATTTTTCTTAGTCTCTTTGTTCCACTGTGTTTTACTGTGTATGGACTTTTGGTGATAGGAAGGCTAAAAGGCTATAGCGTAATAGATTGTTGTCTTTTGTTGAATATTTTGGGGAATTTATTTTAAGGAATGCGTGGGATCTCCTCTACGTCTCCGCGTTGTTATTTAAGTTGTGGTATTTTAGATGTGTTATGTTTTTCTTGTCAGTGTTGTTGAGGATTGGAATGTCTAAACCCACAAGCAAACACGCACAATCGAAGAACAAACCAAGAACAGAAAACAACCACAAGCAAGAAAAGAACTAGACACAGAGATTTACGTGGTTCCGAGTTAAGCTAATTGCTTAATTGTACTCCACGAGGTGCTGGGGTGTTGACTATGATGAAAGCATGAAAGACATAGGAGGCAACCCTAGCTTTGCTTTATAGTCCAAGCAAACTAGTACATCAAAAAAAGGGCAAATTTTCGTAGTCGTCCCTCTAGTTTTACGGTTGTCTCAATTTCGTCGTTCTAGTTTCAATTGTCTCAATTTCGTCCCTATAGTTTGTTTTACGTTCCAAATTGGTAAAATCGTTAACACCGTTAATGAAACTAATGGAAAAAATATGATTAAAAAATTAAGTGCTCCAATTTTCAATCCGGTTGAACCGGTGCAAAATCTTATTTTTCTGATCATTTTATCTTAAATGGTCATAATGGATTTTTGGCTCTAAGGCCTTTCAATGAACACCCTAAGAGAGCCCTGAAACTAAAGAGCGAGTCTTCGGGTGCTTGTTGAAAGGCCTTAGAGCCAAAAATTCATTACGACCATCTAGGATAAAATGATCAAAAAAATAAGATCTTCGTACCGGTTCAATCGGATTGAAAAATGGAACACTTAATTTTTTAATCATATTTTTTCCGTTAGTTTCATTAACGGTGTTAACGATTTTATCAATTTGGAACGTAAAACAAACTACAAGGACGAAATTGAAACTAGAAGGACGAAATTGAGACAACCGTAAAACTAGAGGGACGACTACGAAAATTTACCCTAAAAAAAACCCTAAATAATCTCGCATTAGAGAGCTAATTTGGCACTGATAATTCTCAAAGTACCCCCCGAACTTCGACCTCAATGTCAATTAGAAACCTAAACTATAATAAACGTCAATTAAACACCTAATCTATGAAGTCATTATTCAATTAACCACCACCCGTTTAAATCCGTCAAATTGCTAACAAAAATGACTTTGACTTTGGTTATTTTTCTCATTATATGTTTATTTGAAACTTGATCTCTCTCTCTCTCTCTATCTTCCTAATTCAAGTATAATGTTTTAGCTGCTGCTAGGGAGCAGAGTGGGATTAAGGGTAAAACAATACCAACACTTAGGGATGGCAATTACCTTCGGCCCATCCCTATCCCCGCCTCTGACTTCCCCACCCCGATCCGAGCGGGTATTCCCCGACCCAATAAGCAAATGGGGTGGGGTGGTATTTGCTTTCTCCGACCTGTTTTAACCCGATCAGACTCTGATTTAAGCCATGTTACAGTCTTACCGGTTGGGTAAAGGCTTCATGTGTCCAACTCAGCAATTTCCTGTAGTAATTAGACAGATGTAGATGGTAGAGGGTTAATTGAATAACGTTTTCATAGTTTAGGTGTCTAATTGATGATTATTAAAGTTTGGGTGTCTATTGGACGTTGAGGTCAAAGTTTTGGGGGTATTTAAAAAATTATCAATGCCAAATCAACGCTCTAACGTTTTCCTCCCACCGTTTAAGTCCACGTCAAGCAAATTAAGTTTGCAATTTGACAGAATTAGACGGAAGAATAGTTTTGGAGTAAAATTGAAGTTTATTAAAGTATCGGTGTCTATTAAACATTGAGTGTAAAGTTGGGGGTATTTAAAATTTTCCCTTAAAAGATGCAAATAAACTATCATGAAGTTGAGATTTTTTTCCTTTTAAGTCTCCACTGCGTTAGACTTTTTCTTTAAAATAAGAGTTTTGAATTTTTGTTTTCAGAGTTTCAATTGTAATACTATTTTTCATGATCATTTGGTTGAGTTTTTGTTTGAGAGATTTTCTTTGGGCAATTATTGGCAAGTGGTGTCTGCAATGTTCTGCTTTGGTTTTCCTTTTTAAGTAGTGTTCAATGAGCTGCATGAGTGGTGTACTTGGGTTAGTTCTCTCCTTTCCGTTCCTTCTAGAAAACACCCATTTGCCGAATCTTGATCGATGTAGTTTTAATTGTCTAAATTTCAACAGTTGATCTAATGAATAAGGCCGCCTTGGTAATTCTAATTTGTTGCTTTCGTCCTACTTTTTGACAGCAAGGAGAGCTTAAGTGGTGCTACAATGTCTCCAATAAGAAGCTTCTATTTTCTTCACCAATGGTGGCAAGGATTTGTATTCCAATTTTGACCAACAGAACAGGTACTTCAAGTTGACTAAATTTATCCACATTTTGATATGTTGACTTTTTTGTGTTAAAACTGGATGGAAGTAAATGTAATTATCTAATGTTTTGTATGTTATAGCTTTATTTTTTATATAACTGGTTTATTTCGTGAATTTGAAGGCTTTTTGTTTGCGACTTTTGGTGTGGTAATTAAAATCGTGAAAACGGAAAGTCAGACATTCAGCATGCGATTGAATGTTCAATTAAATCACAAGGCAAGTAGTTAGGTGATTTAACTGAAGTTGACTTGGACACACAACACAACATTGATACTTCAAAATTCGGAGGACATGACACCACAATTTGGCTTAGATAAGTAGTATTTTCCTAACAAAGAGAAAAAGACTAAATGGCTCCATTTGTGAATTTGGTTTTGAAATGTTTAACAAAACTTGCTTAATTTTATCGCTCACCTCTTTTGCAAGATTAATTGAATGTTATAATTCGTTTAGTTCTATCTCCTTTCGAATGTTATAGAAAACACCCATTCATCGAATTGTGATCCATGTAGTTGTAATTTCTAATCCCAACGGTTGATCTAATACATAAGGTCACCATGCTAATTCTAATTAACTGCTTTCTTCCTATTTTTTGGCATTAGGGATAGTGTAAATTGCAGCAATGTCGTTGGTAAGAAGCTTCTATTTTCTTCACCGGAGACGACAAGGATTTCTACCCAATTTTAAGTTTTTAACAGCTACTCAGGTAGTTCAAGTAGAATTATGGGTTGTGACTTAACTTGAACCGACATAGGCACACAACTTGACACCAATACTTTGACTCGCAGATTTTTTTAGAAATCAAAGGGCACGAGTGGCTCAAGTGATGTAGTATTGAGCTAACAGAGAGAAGAATACTAGGTGGCCCATAGAGTGAAGGTCTAATTATCATTTAGATTTTGGTTTATTGACTTAGAATATCTTTTGTTTTCTAAATTCACAAGTTACAGGGTAAATAGATCACTCTTCATGAACTCTTGGATGGTCTGCAAATACTTTTTGTTTAATCTTGAATAGAAGGATGGCCAACGGCTGGTGAACCTGATTTTCAGTGTAGATCCTCCTCCTCCTACTCCTCCTCCTCCTCCTCCTCTCTCTCTCTCTCTCTCATTTTTCATAACCTTTATATGTGAGGTATTAGTTGGTTCCAAACTCAATCCGGTATTTGATTTTGGTCTGCTAATTTAGCAAGGTATTGGTTTTCAATCTATAAACAACATTGATTTGATGAAGAAATCCTTTGTGTTATTTCGCTTTATGAAGTGAATGTTGCATCCATTTGCTTTCATTGGTTCCCTCTAAAAATTGGTTCTTTCAAATTGCTTTCATGCTTTAATGAGTGCTTTTTTTTCCCTACTGAGCAGGTGGATAAATAGTTTTTTGTTTTACTTGAAGAAGCTAAAGCATGTAAAATTTGTTTCCTCTGGTTCTTTTCTTTGCTGTTTCTATTTGAATCATGTAGTACCCACATGATATCTCACAGGTCCTGCTGTAATATTGCTATTGGAGTCTTTTAGAAAAAAATAGTGGATCTGCTTTTTCTTTCGAACCAATGAATAATGCACTAGTTTGGAGAGCAGACAACCCGTGCCAAAGTTCACGAAACCAAAATCCTGGATGGGAGTAGGAATTCGAGATGGATATTGAACTGGGTTTTTCCAACGTCCAACCCCAAACAGTGATTCAAATACAAAGAGAAAAAAAAAGTCGTACATTATTCTATTTTTTGCTACTCATATCCACCCATATGCAATTGTCGAACAGTGCCCAAAGAAACATTGTGTCCTTGAGTTGATACCCCTTTGACTGCTAACAAGAATACTGTATAAAGATAACTACAAATTTGATATTTATTGTGATGTGGTTTATAGATTGGTCATGCCCTTTCTTTTCGTGGTAAACTTGAAAATTCCATTCCAAACTTGATTATTACATGCAAACATGGATGTTTTATTTCTTCTATTTTGCAACGTCATTCAAGTTTTGAGTAGGTAGTAATGTGTTATATGCAGTTCTATTTGACTTTGATGTGGTGGGATGATTCCATGTGTTACTGATATTATGAGTCAATTAGCAGTACCCTTCTACTGAATGGTACATAGATTTTACAAGGCGTTTAGTAATTGATGTGACATCTGTTCGTTTTTTTTTCTGTCTTAGATTACGCAAGTGTTGGTTGTGTTTAGTGTCGGAGGTGGTGGCTGTGTCTCCAAGTGGAGAAGAGGGCACCCGATAATGGTTGGATAGGACTGTAATTTGCTAAAAGGATAAAAATAGAGAAGGCAAGGGTGTTGTAGAAGAAAGTAACAAATGCCATAGATGCCATTTGCTTACGACCAAAGATAGTACTCCTGAATGTCTAGCCTGAAGCATAGGGCTTTCTAGTCGTTTGCAGAACAACTCAGTAAGACCGAGATCGTATCACAGGGAGCTCGAATAGAGCTAGTTCGGATTGTAGGCTTTATGTGAGGTTTGCGGCGTTTAGACGGTCAACTGTTGGTTTTGCTTTGAAAAGTGAAATACTCTTATAAAAAGATTAGAAATGAGGTTTAAACTTGGATAAAAAGGCGGCAAGGTCGAGGGGATTAAACCACTCATGACTTAGCCGTTTTAACCATTTCTTTCTAACAGCTCAAAGATAAGACATAGACAATCATGCGACCCGAAGTACTCAACGTTAAAGCCAAGCATAATCATGGGATAAGTTCGGAAATGACTTAAACTTGTTTTGAAAACATTTAATTCAAACACCAAGAGCATTAAAGCTCCGAGCACCGTGTGCGACAAGTAGGTTAAACTCTGGTCTACATACGATCAAAAAGGGTAACAGCTTTATGGTTTGGCCGGAAATAAGAGATTAAGTCTTTCCTTACCAAACCATATCAAGTTATAGTTAAAACCATTAAAACTACCAAGTCATGGGATAGAGATCACCCCATGACCAAACCTAAGAACTGCTCACACATAATAGATGAACAAAGCATGGTATGAAAGTAAGCCACGAGATTTAACCGATAAAAACTGAAATAAACTAGATATTAAGAAAGATCCAAGCCGAGGCTACAACATTAACAAATGAGAAAGTAACGTACGACGAATACCTTAAGGAGTTCTTGAAGGAAATGCAATTCAAAAGCTTGAAAGCTAGCTATTGAGTTCTAAAAAAGTAAAAGACTTACAACATAAAAGACTAGATCATGCATAAAGTGAGAGAGGGGTATTTATACACTCAACCTCTCTCCCTACAAATATCCCAAAAACTACATATTAATAGAAACTTTCCATAAATGGAATGTTGATAAAGTAGTCCAAAATCTGCACGAAGGGCTTTGGTATCGATACCTCAAAACTGAGGTATCGATACCCACAGGCTTGTTCAGCTTCTGAGTGATTTAAGGTGTTTGGTATTGATACCCAAGCCATTAAGGCAAATCTTGCTTGATTGAATTTCGCAGGCTCGCTTCGGACACTCCTGGATTCGGATTTGGGTGTTCTTTGGACCGTTGGAAAGCTTGTCGAGTCTACTTTCTAACCCAAATGGTTTGGATCAAGAATAATTTGTACATCAAAAGATATGACGATTCTACCCTCAGTTGGTCGGAAGATGAGTTGCTTTGGAAAAATCCTCACATCTCCTTCAATTCCTTTGACCCTTGAGGCAATCTGTGCAACCTGCAAACCATCTTTTCATGACTTTTCGGGCACAATAACGGGGTGGCACATGGTCTTGGGTACTTGGTTGCACCAGGAGCATTCCTTGGCGTTCAAACGCGCCTTATTTATACGAATTACCTGAAACACACAAAAACCTACCTTAAGTGTAATATCGCATAAAACACTAACTTTATAAATGTAAATACAATAAAACTAAGGACTTAAACACCAAGAATATGCATTATTGAGTGCTTATCACCATTGTACTGCATTCTTCCTACTTTTCCTTATTTATGCATAGATATTTGGCCATTTCATAGCATCCAAGCAAGATGCATCTTCTCCATCATTATGTCAGCAGTCTTATTTATGGAACTATATATTAACGTATTTTGCACGAGAAGAGGTGTTAAAGCTGAATGAATTCACTATTTTGAGTTTTCTTGCAAAAAGAGAACAAATATTCTTCGAGCAACCTTCTTTCTTTTTCTTTTTTGGTTCTTTATTTGTCTACTCCTCTTTGAAAGTTTCGTAGTGGTCTTTTGATTTTGTTTCTAATTTGCTGCAGCTGAAGGGGTGGAGAATTGTCACGGTGGAGATGATGAATAGCGTACAAATAGAATAATGGCAGCATGGGCTTATTTCCCTTTACATCTACACACATCATAACTCCTAAAATTAACTAAAAACAGACAAAGGTTGGTTTAGGATACTCATAGAAGAGCATTGATTACGGTGGGACTTAAAGCTGGAATTTCTCTTTTCAAACTCACCTTCTTTCATTGTGTTTCTTAGGTGGAGCGATCTCTGGGTTTGGGTATGAACATGATGATGCATGGGCAACCAACATTGACATATTCAAAGAATTTACTAATTTATCCGGGTAATTATGATTTCTTACAATGATATCTTGCTTTTATGCTTATATATACATAGGACTATAGTAGAAACATGTTGTCTTAGATTTTGTTGTATATAACATACGGAAGGATAGTTTATGTAATTCTCTCTCCCTGTATCTTTCCCCTTTTTTCGCCTTTACATTTAAGGTGTAAGAAGGCTAGGTGCTGCAGCAATGGATATGTGAGATGTAGCTCTTGGAATTGTTGAAGCAAATAGGGAATATTGTCTAAAACCATGGGATATGGCTGCTTGCGTTTTGGTAATGCCTATTTCTGAAGAGATATTCTAGACAAAGATATCTTTGCTTCCAGTTGGAGGGATTGTGGGGCAAATGGGGCCACTTGACCCTAGCCATTAAAATTGCCCAATGCTTCTCTTAAGGTTTTGGATGTCTTTGATAGACTTGCATCTCTTAACCCCGCAAAATGCTCGAATTACTCAGTTTGCTAAGTTTCTTTAGGGTATCCATAATGGCATAATAAAAAATGGATAGCCAAAAGTTGCCACATCAACTTTTGATTATCCATTAAGAGATTGCTAAGGTTAGCAATGTAAAGGTCCACAATGGTATAATCAAAATCGGATAACCAAAACTTGCCACATCACTTTTTCACACCACAAAAAACTAAAAACTATGAACATAGAAAATAGTTAAAAACTATGAACATAGAAAATAGTTTTTCCAAAAATATTTTTGAAACTAATAAAAACTATTATTAACAATAGAAAATAGTTTTTGATAAAAAAAAGAACAAATTTTTTTTTTAAAAAACTATTTTTGAGAAATAGTTAAAAAATAATTTTTTGGGGGAAAAAACTGTTTTTATAGTTTTTATTGTAAAAACAGTTTTTTAGTAAAATACTTTTGTTTGAAAACATTGTTGAGAGAGAGAGAGGGGGGACATTTTGTGTAATGATGGGTGTATTTGATTGAGAATATGTGGGGTCTAGACCATCCAGTAAATTTGGTTATTGGCAAAAGGTTGCTAGTTTTGGCTATCCAAAACCCAAAATTTGATTATTTCTAATGAGGTTGTTAAGTTTGATTATACCATTGTGAGCCATATTTTATACCCACATTGTTAACTTTAGAAAACTTTTACTTTTGATTATGGCATTGTGGATACTATTAGAGCAACCAAGTTGAGGGCAAACAATGAGATGCTCTCTCTCTCTCTCTCTCAAAAAATCCCTTTACATGGGTATGAACGAATTGGCCATGAACTACAATCTTTGCATTATCTCACACTAAATCTCAAATGACCACAAACTACTATTTAGTTGTGACTCATATTTACCATGGATTGATGACACTTTTAAGTTTCACAATCAAAATTCTTTTGATGTTTTTCTTCTTTTTTTTTTCTTTTGTGGAAATAGATGTTCTGATGGTAGTCTTCAAGATGCATGTTTTTACCGTTGGAGGCTTATGGGCGGTTGCGAATTTGACGCTCGTTTTTGGTTGATTTTTTACCCCACTTGTAAAAATTCTTAGCTCCATCCTTGAGAACAAATCAATCATGCTCGTTAACTTGTCATTCAAAATTTCGTCAACTCTACTTAGTTTACGTATAGACTGCGGTGGTATTGTGTGACGCAGTTGCAAGTATATCAGACAAGTGCTCTTTCCCTTCACAAGCATGTAGAACAAAAAACACGATAAGATGAAATGGCATTTCCCTTGTGACATTCAAACTTTCTTTTACTACCTTAATGGTGGATGACATTTCTTACGGTGGGAAAAAATAATCGTTTTTGTCAGTTGAACTATTGGGCTTGGCTGTTTAGGTTAAAATTATTTGAGATCAACTTATAGTATGAGTGGTATTCCTGAATAGCAAAATTGAATTAACATGATTCACTCTATCTGAAACTTACAGAATTAAATATGTTTGACAATCTCTTCTTGCCGATGAGAGATCTACATTGAATATTGTTATGATCAACAGAATTATAATAATCTATTGCTCACTTGCTTTTTCAAAATTTTGGTTTTTATGCTTCTTTTTTTTGCATGTAGAAGCTGGCGGGGTAGTTTCCTGCATGGATGGTGAAATTTTTTGTGTATTTGATAAATCTGCCTTGGTATGCAATGGTGTGTTGCATGCCCAGATTAGCCTCTGTTTCTTTTGTAGGAAATTTGAATAAATTTGTGTCGCTTTTGTGTAACAGTGCATGTCTTAGGCTTGCCACTGGTGAACGTAGTTGCATGATTTATACTCGAATGAATTGCAGCTTTTGGAGAGAATTGGTCCTGCTATAGAGAACTGAAGAAGGGTATTGATTTTTTGCTGTGGTTTAAGCCAGCAAACTACTGCACAGATCTTTGACGTGCTTGAGTGCAATTTCATTTGAAATCTCTCAATCAGGTGCTGTCTACATTCATTTGAAAAAGGAAAATAGTGGAAAATTGGCTTCATTTGTTACTACTTTTCATTGACAATTGAATATTCTTTTCACATGATTGTAAATAGCTAGATAGGCCCGTAGTTTTGAACTGATGCCTCAATGAAGGCCACATCTCCCTAATCTGTGGTTTGGCCAGTTTTAATAGATCGATTGATTTCACTTTACTTTCTTTGGCGGTCTTTTGAGTTGAAAACATGTGTGGGACTCCGTCTTGAACACTGCATGCAATTTGGTATTTCCATCACATTTTTGTCAATATGCTGAATTTCAAATTCGAAACCAAATGAATGCAGCAGAAAACATCTATCTATTGAGCCATGCAGTTCTTCAGTCTATTGAACTTCCCCTTAACATATATGTATATATTTATTTATGTTTACATACGCACATAGTGATTGTCCGGGAAACTAGGGAAAGCTGTTAGCGTTCTTGTGGCAGACAAGAACAAGATAGAAGGGTAGCAGAATAACATTTTAGATACGGCTGCAAACAAACCGTGCAGCTCGAGGCTTGGCTCGTTATGGGCTCGACTAGGGTCGACTAGTTTAGCAATCGGGCCGAGCTTGAGTTTTAGGCTCGTCTTTGTTTGTACAGGCTCCCCTCGATTACAGAGGGTCGTTTAGTAAATGAACCAGGCTTGGCTCATTAAGTGCTCGTTTTTGAGCTCGAACTCGAGTTTTAGGCTCGTTAGTTAACGAGCCGAGCTCGAAAACTACAATGCTCTGCTCATTTGCACCCTCAATTCCAGAGCGTGTCCCACCACAGTTAATTATGACTTCCAACCCTAGAATATGAGTCTGGTGATATGTCCATTGATTGTCAATTGGTTTTGATTTAGATGCTATTATGATATCAAAGCAAGGCTTTTAAGAAAGACTCTATAGATTGATTTTTCCATTGTTTGTGTCATTACTCATAAAAGCTCTTTCTTTCATTGAGACCCATGAATCCTTTGTTTACCTCGCCAATTTAATTCGAGGGTCGCACATAGGAGTGATAAGGTGTTCCCACATCGGTTAGTAATCACTTCTAGTCCACAGTCCTAGAGAAAGGTGTGAGAAACCATTTAAGCCCCCTAATTGGGGAGCCTCAAGGCTATTGAATAGGGGCAATTTTGACTTTTCGCTGCTAAAATGGGTACTGTTATTTTACTTAAATTGGTTTCCGGACTTTGCCTTTTTCCCTTTGTGTCCCATTAGCCAGTGCAATTTCGGCCCATTTTGTCGTCTGCCTCTGACGAAAGCCTGCAACGCATTTCTTTGTCCCTATTTTTTCTGTGGGTTACTGAGAGAGAGAGAGAGAGAGAGAGAGAGAGAGAGATTGATTGTGTGTTCAACAAGTGGATGTCAAAGATTCGGTTTGGCTTCTCCGGTCAGTGCATTAAGGTAGGATTTTCACCATTTTTATTCGCCAATATAAACTTGTTCTTTTGGTGAATACGAGTGCTGTGTACATATGTTTTCATCTTGCTGGATAGTTTCATGTCAGTGCATAAAGGTTTGATTTTTGCAATTTTTTCCCCCATAGATTCATGTATAAATGTTTGATTTTTGTCGATCGAAGTAATGTATGCGTATGTATTTATCAGCGTTGGGTTCTGATTATCTTCACCCAGAGGGAGAGAGATGATGTATCAAGGCAATAAAGGTGTCAACTTTAGTAGAAAGTTCAAAAATGGAAGTGGAAACAAATATCATTTTTCCGGTTTAGTTGAGGATGTGTTTGGCTTGGTCTTTGTTTTTTTTAACAAAGAATCACTATGTTGACTTGTTTTTTTTAATCGTTTGGTGCATTTAATTTGATTGTGTTCTTTGATTCGGTTTTCCAAATTTTTGATTGGATGTAAGTATGACTGGTTCACCCTGTGAATGTTGTGTTTGCAGATTGCTGTTTTTGGGCCATTTGGTGAGTGCATTGATCTCTCTTATATACTCCCTCCATCCCAATTTGGTTGTCCCTTTTTGACTTGTGCATGTCCCAAATTGACTGTCCAATTCCAAATTTAATGGATTAGATTGTGTAAATTTTTAAATCAATGAATAAGATTTGGTTTCCTTAATAAGTTGAAAACCCGAGATTGGACAAACAAATCAGGACGGAGGGAGTAGTTGATGATTTTATTTTTTTTGGCTAAGATTTTGATTCTCCTTTCACCATGGTTGTTGGGATGTAGAGGAAAAGAATGAGTCTTGTGCATCGTTTTTTTCAAAGAATAGAAGGGAAATGGAAATTGAAGTTTTTGAATTTTTGGCAGAGTTTCCCAGCATATAGGACTTATCACAGAAACTAATTGAAAAAAATTGGAATTGATTCTTTATTTTGTGAAGAGATGAAAAAAAAATTGGCAAAAGAGCTCATTCAACCTGGCCTGATTACACCTACCTATTGATGAATTTATCTATCCAACTTAGAAATGTTATACAAGTTGAATCTTGTGTATTGTTTTGAAATACAATCTAGAGCAAAGGAGTGTTTCGAATTTTGTGCATTTTGGTGTCGAATAGAAAGACTATGCGTTTCAAGTAAAAAGTGCATATGCCTGTGTGCATTTGTACAAATGCGTCGAAGAAAAACAACTTGCTACCATGTCAAAGAAAATAAGGACTAAATCTAAAAAATAAAGAAATAACTCGTACAAACACCAAATGAAAATAAGTGAAGTAGGGACAAAGTTAATAAGAAATTACACATTGGCTCACCTTTTATTTGGGATTTTGAAAACCCTAAATACAAAAATTACACTTAATCTTCCAAAAAAGAAATTAGTAAGGATCGAACCATTTTTTTTTTTTTATGGTTTTTGGGGTTGCCGTGAGCTGTGTTTTGGAAGAGAGAAAGAGAAGGATATAGAGAAAGATGGAGACATGGAGAGAAGAGATAGACACAAGGAATGGAAGGAAGTATTGGGGGAGTGGGCAAGGGAGAGGACAGGGAGAAGGTGAAGGGGAAGGTGAGAGAAGGGTGACGGAGAAGGAGGAGTAAGTCAAGGTCATCAAGGAGGCTTGCTGGTGATCATGAAAGAAAGAAATGAATTTTGAGAGGAACCTTGCTACAGGTATAGCAACAATTGTACAGCAGCCAGGTACAGATCTCGTTTGCGCCCGTTTCGGGTCCTGCAAAGATGATCGGTACCGCTCATTTTGTTTAAAACATTTCGTTTAGGTTCCTGTAAAAAATCATCTCAATCCGATATCGGAAAGGGTATTTATGAATTATCCAACTTTGCTTCAAAATTTAGCCGGGTATTGCAAAGATGATCGGAACCGCTAGCCTAAATTTTGAAGCAAAGTTGGATGATTCATAAACACCCTTTCCGATATCGGATTGAGATGATTTTTCACAGGGACCCTAAACGAAATGTTTTAAACAAAATGAGCGGTTCCGATCATCTTTGCAGGACCCGAAACAGGCACAAACGAGATCTGTACCTGGCTGCTGTACAAATTTTGTTGTACTACTATCTTTACACTTTTGAGAGAAGGAAATTGATTTTGAAATAAGAGAAACTACAATATCTTCAGTATTACACACAATGAGGGCAAAGATAGTGCTGGCTTTGAGAATTCGATGGCAATGGTTAGTAACGTATGATGCATTAGGTGGATGCTTTGGTAGTTTGTTTTCTTGCTCCCCATTGTTGTTTTCCCTTTCTATGTGCAGTAGATTGATAAATTTACATCCCATTTAAGATTCATCACTGACTATATTCAAATTGGTTTACCAGTGCGCTACGTTTGTGCAAATTATCACATACATGTCACCCGAGCGAATTCGAAATGAACGCTATTCTTACCCATCTGATATTTGGAGCCTTGGGCTTGCTCTCTTTGAGTGTGGGACCGGAGAATTTCTATATTCTACAGGTATTTCCTGTTATATTTCTTTTGTTCATGATTGCTTTCCTTTGCCTTCTATTCAAATGAAGCTATTATATAGTTTCAAGATATGAATGATTTAGCCTCTGAACTTTCAAAATCGTACCTGCTTTAAGTGATTAACTACTATCGGATGTTACTTGCAAATTTTGGTAATGTATCGACACAAGTAATTGCCCTCAATGCATATCCATGGAAGAATCAACTATCGTAGGACGCCTTTATTACTATTCCAAACTAAAAGAGAGGAAGGGAGGGAAAAGGAGAGCTGCCACTTGGTCCCTTTTTCCCTTCTCTCTAGATGCATAGATTTAAGGTATATCTTGTTTATTTTGGTCAATTAGAAGAAATGATGCTTTATAATTTATGAGTTGATCAAAGCATTGAAAATTGAATGGATGTGTCCTTGTTTTCTGTTGTATTACATTATGACTATCTTCATATGCAATCACCAATATTTTCTTTTGGTTCCATCTTACTTCTCGTGAGGTAGATGTCGACATTTGCCTGTGTTTGGTAACGAAGCCAATGTTGTGGGTCTTTGTGTCAGATTTTGGATGATCCATCACCATCGCCCTCCGATCATGTTTTTTCACCTAAGTTATGTTCATTTATTGATGCTTGCCTGAACAAGGATGCAGATTCAAGGCCAATGGCTGGGCAGGTGAGCAAAAGGCATACGCTAATCTGGTACTTATACAAGTTGAAACTTTCAGCATTGGAACATCCTGTCTTAACTAGAACTAATATATGAAATTTTGGTGAGAAATAAATAGGAATCCCAAATAAATACGACTGCAGCATATTTTGTGGTTATTTTGAGGGGTTTTGCAGCTGTTCTCAGAATAATAACCAATTATATGCTATGAGTTTTATTTTGAGATGGGTATATTGTTGCCAACTCAAACATACTTAGCGTAGGCATTTCTGATTCAATAGCTTTGGCTAACGTTCGAAGATAAACCATAAGGAAATTCTTAGCCAATATATATTTTAGCTGATGGGGTGAGCAGGTTATCTAGATTTTTGTCAGCAAGGATCACAACAGTTAGGGATCTGATGCTGTTGCGGAACAGAGTCACAGATGCTTTAAAAGTTAGAACCTTCTGAGCAAATGGGAAGAAGTACTTGTGGCAAGTCAATTCATTAGGGAAAGTGGCTACCGTAGTCAATTTATTATGTTTTACCGTAGTTCTGAAAATGGCTGCATTAGACATCCCTTGATTGAGAAGAGGCATCTGTTTCAAATAGTATGTCAAAAATCCAAGTTATAAAAAGCTTGCCCTGCTGATGATTGGCTTGGCCTGTTATTTCACAGGATGTTTGAATTTGAGGTTTGTATTGTTCCATTGATCCTGCCATTTTGCCTTCACCTGTGTTTGGAATGATTAATGCACTCTCTAATTATCAAGAACATTGAGAGAAAAGGTTGGATCCATATATTAGAATTGATAATGGGTTCACATTTTGCCTTCACTGATGTTTGGAATTGTTCATCAAGTTGTTATATATCTGTGGGACATGTAAAGATCAGACATGCGCTTGGGTACCTACGGAGCAGTAAATGTTGGAGGAGGTTATATTAATTGAGCTGAATATATGGAAGACTTCCCCGTTTGATGAGGAAAGCTGAGATGAAAGTTAGAAGTGCATAGAATGGGAAAACTTTCTTGGAGTCTATCTCCGGCTAATTGTTATCGGTGTCTAATAGCACTTGTGGAATATATTTCTGCAGGTTAACTTTCTGTGATCTCAAGTAGATGCAAATCTTTTAGCGTTTTTTTCCTCCTATATAAAAAGAGCCAGTGCTTCGCTTACCAATTTTTCAAGTTGGGACGAATGTGCCCCTCAATTGCAGCCCTCCTGCACTGCTGCTTGTGCCCACAATAGTAATTTCCCCCTTGCGCAAGTGTGGCAATCTTTGCACTTGACACTCACCTCTCTCGACCTTCCACATCTAGGACCTTTCACATCCTTCCTTCCCTCCTCTCCATTTCGATCCTCCCTTCTCTCTCTCTCTCCCTCTCTCTCCCCCCCCCCCCCCCCCCCCGATCGTGTATCCTCTCTCTCTCTCTCGATCTTTGCCTCTCTCCTGACCTTCGATTCCATGGCCACGATGGCAATGATGAAGAAGACAAAGAGGATGGCATTGAAGAAGGCAAAGGACAGGTGATTTTGTCTAACTATACTAAGTTTTACGTGTTCAATTTGCACAGATCTGTTCTTTTCGATTTGTATTCTCTTTGTTTTCTCTTCGCTTAGATTTTTTCCGGTTGAGAAATTCTACTGATTTTGTTTCCTGAAAAATAGATTGAGTTTGAACAGTCAGTAGATGCTTCTTTTCAGCCATGAAGTTTAAGAGATGAGCTCGGGAAATAAAGAGAGAAACCCAGTTCTTGTACAGGTAAGAAATGAATGTCCTGATTAATTGCTTAAAGCTTTTACTGTGTTTGTGTCTACTGTCTAGGCTTTTGTTTGAGTTATGGATTGGCTGAGAGTTTTATGTATGAAAAGGAAAGCATAAGGGAAAAGATAATAAATAATGAGAAATGATGAGAAAAACAATAAGCGAGAATCTTATTACTTGTTTGGATAAATAGAAGAGGTAGAAGTGGTGCCAAAAGATAGAGAAATGGAAGGTTTTTATTTGCTCTGTGATGGCCCATTTTGTTTTTTAAACCTCATCTTTTCCATGTTTCACCAGTTTGTCCCCATCCAAATAGGGCTGTAAAGTCTTTTGTGTTTCTGGATTTGTTCTTTGTAGTACGGTGTGTATGATTCTTAAATTTCAGTTAGTTGGCTTCCCCTTATAGCTTATTTCAGCATAGACCCACAAACTCTTGAGATTGAAGGGTTCCTAATGCTCATGAACTTCTAAATTCTGGTTTGAAATTGCAGGTATGGTGATGGATTCAAGCTCATGAATCACAACAATAACATTAACATATGCAAAATAAAGAGAGAGATTGCCATTTTGGCACCTTGAAGCTCCTCAAACATCCAAACGTCGTCAGATTATACAATGTGCGCTTCAATTTAGTGTTTAATTTTATTTGCTCTCTGCAAATACTTGATCATATTTCTTTGTTTTTTTGTAAGGTTAATTTATTGAAACACCAAAACTAGGTACAAGATCACTGGGGCAGAAGCAACAAATAAACCAAAACATTGAGCATATTTGTTGTTTTGTTTCTCGGAAAATTTGAGTATATTTCTTTATTTGGTTTGGTAGAGTAGCAAAACTACTTGTAAATGCCAATAAAAAAATGATTTTGTTGGCTGTTGTTCTTTTGCTATATGGTTGGGATCTCAACTGATTTCATGGCATTGAAGTATGAATCTTTTGTATTCCAAGCAGTATTCCTGGCCATTGGAGTGAAAGTAACCATTCCCTTAACTCATTTTTCTTAAATGACTTGCAGTATGAGGTGGCAATAGAATCTGACACATGGTAGATGATGGTTTTCATTTATTAGTGTTGGTTTCGATGGGGATTGTATCCATTTGTTTTATCTCCGATCTCTTGCTGCAAACGTAGAGGTTTGCAAACGGTTCTCTGTAGGAAGAGTAAGCTTTTGACCATTGATTTTAATAGGGATGTAATGCTGTGTTATTGCCATTGCCAATTCTATTTTCACTGTGAAGGGCCCAGATGTGGTTTTGCAGTTCTTTAATGCTTTACAGCCTTTCCTCAAAAAATAAAAAATAAAAAATGTTTTCTTAAGATTTCGGTGTAGGATTAGAAGATTTCTTCATTGACAGAGCTGTCTTAGAGGACATTCATAGTCACATTCAGGAAATTTCAAATTTCACCTGCATTTGACATATAATTAGGTAATTGAGCTGCGAGTAGAGAAGCACTTAGAACTTCTGATATTTATGACCTGTTTAGTCCACATTTCCTAATCTTTTCCTGTTCTGCTGTTGCTGTTTTTGCTACATACCGGAACCGTGCTCACTGAATAACCAACTATAAGAGGCTGTGATATATTTTCACTATCTAAACTGTCTTTTGACGTTGCTACATAAAGTTCACCACAAAATATAGATATTTATGTGTCTTCTCATGATTCAGCTTTATACTTTACTGATCGCACTATTTCAATTCATTCATGTCACTTTTGGAACTAATCCACAAAAGAGAAGGAAAAAGTACATATACCAGATAAATATTCACCACAAATTAATCCATTGCTTTTTTTAGAACTTCGTAAGATAGATATTACATATGTCAAAATCCAATAAATACTTTATCCTGGGGTTTGTGCTACAGTACCATGGTTATTCATCGTAGCTTCGCACTTTCTGACTGCACTCTCAAGCCTTAGAATTGGAGGCTACCAACTTTATTTCCACAGAGAGCTCTCTCCTAAGTACTTCTGGTTACCATAGAAGTGCTCCAAGAAAGCTCTGAATTTGCTTTGCTGCTGAACCAGTGGTGCATTGATAATTTTTTTTTTCTTATCATATCCTTCATTAAAGTTGTCATATAAGATTCATATCTACTTATATTTTCGTCTACACTATGTGTTGGAGCTCGAGTCCTTTAGCTTGTATATGCTATTTGGACATTTTGCTCCATGAATAATGAAAATGTTATACTTCTTTTGAGCTGAACAGGAAACTTGAGTATAGTTGTGTGCTCATAACGAAGATGCATATGTCAAACTTGGCCCATGCTACATGATAATAATCTGCTCTCTACCTTCAGTTCAACGACTACATTTTCATTACCATGTTACCGAATCTTGAGGTAAGGGTTGTCGTTTTTTATGTCGCAGAGGACAGTGAAAGGCTATATGAGTGGCTTGGATTTAGGAGTGGTGTCTAATGCTATTGGAAACTTGCAAATGACAATATATAAACGATTGTGTACGTGTTGTAACAATCAACGGGCATGACACACGTGATGTGCACGTAAAAGAGCCAATAGTTCGCTTGTCTTCCATGTGGTAAAGTTAATGATACAACTTCTGCAATGTTGTACAATCGGCCGATACGTCTGCTAAAAGAGTCTGAAAATTTTCAGGTGAATTTGGAAGCAAGAGTTGGATTTAGCTCCAGTGTTGGGATAGGTCTCGTTGAGGAAGCAAAAGGCTTATCAGCAGAATTCCTTCTTATCGGCCAACCGAGAAATAAATCAAATAGGTGAGAACTGCTCAGTATCAAACTGAAGTAAGTTTGTTTTCCACATTTAGCTCAAAAATATTCAGTCTTCAATTTTTTGTTCTCCAATTTTTTTTTATTAAATTGCGCTCTTCTTACCTCTCTTAAGATGGGAAACATCCTCTATTTTGAAGAATATGGAGAAAATTTAGATACTAGAATACAGCTTTCGAGTCTCAAGTTCGTGATTATTCTTGTTGTAAAGCAGTATTATCCCATGCATTACTGCTGGGTATGAACTGCAGTGCCACCATATTTGTCTCATACTTAAAACAGCTCACTGAACCCTCTATTGTTGCTGATTGAGTGAGGAAAAATCCATAACAACTAGCAATATCTGCTGGTGTTGTGCATTTTCAAATTCTCAGGAAACTATTGATAAAAATTGTGATGTTTTCTTACTACTTTATTGAATGATGAGGTTCTGGTAATGTCATGATCAGCATCCATTTTCCAGTCTCTAACCACATCTGTGGCTCAGTTCCCTTTCTAATGAAGTGCATGAAATGGGAACGGAATCTGTGGGTCGTATGATCGAAGTGAATTTGAATTCTCCTACAGAGGCTCAAACCTATGCGGACAACTTTTGTTACGCCCATCTACATTTATGATTTAAGAAACATCTGCAAATCACAAGCAAATTTTAATTCCACCAAATTTCTTTTGCAGTTACTTTTGCATGCCAAATTTCCATAGACTTAATCATGGCAAGTCTTTTGAAACAATACATATGACTTTGGCTATATCATGCGAAGTCTTTTGAAATTGTACATATTAACTTATAACCTGCTCTTTGACTACCTGCAATAGCAGGACCTTCTGCTACTCTTATCTAATAATTAAGTATGCCACAACTTAATGCACTGTTGCACCTTCTATAAGCTACGCCAAATTCTCAACTGTTTACTATGTTTACTCTTTTCTCTTAAGAATAATTTACCAAATGCACTTAATAAACTTGAACAATGAAAGCTTAGTAGATATGCACTTGCATAAAATAAAAACTTCCATTTCAACAATAACAAATCATCACAGCTTTACTCTAATTTCCTAATCGCCAACTCAACGAGCATGATATATGTGTTGTGCATGTCACCCTCCACCTTGTTTTACCTAAAAGAGTTGGAAAGGAATATGTCATGGGCATGACCAATTGTGCAAAGGACGTAGAAAATTTTGACGAACTTAATTTGTTTTGATCTGTGAATCTTGGTGTTTAGTCAAAGACAATCGAAAAGAATTGTTTGTCATGCAAAAGGGTTGCCAATGCTTTTGATACTACTAGATGCAAAGCTTAAGCTTCGTTAGGATTATGATTTTGACTCATTGGGTCAACAAATTGGTTGCTTTCTGTTGGGGTTCGGTTAATTGGGATATGGACAATGAGCGGGCTCTGGTTCCTTCCTCCGGTGTTTCGCGCTCCCTCCGCCTGACCTGCAGTAAGTCACTAGGGCTGGTGGCAGCCTAGTGACCCTCCAATGATCAAGTTAGATCTAGGGAAGAAAGTGTAGGTCTAGGCTTTGGGTAGAATGGCATACCTCTTTAGGTTCGAGTCCCTTTGCTTTTATAGACCTCGCTTGACTTGGTCCCAAAGCAAGTGCGTGGAGGGTATGCTCGGGTAACCGCCTCGGGTAACGTCACAGGTGACACACAAGATAAGGCGGTTACAGAACACATGGCCAAGTCACACCTTAATGATTATCTTCCTGTAACTGTCTGGGCCCCAACCATGATAGCATCTACCAGGGCACGGGCTTAGGACTTCGAGGATCGGACCATTCCCAAGCCGTTCCAATACGACGGAATCTGGCTTGGTGCTGCGCACCAAGCAATACACCGAGGGGACTCTGGGATGCTTCCGGGCCTTTCGCCCATTACGGGCTCATGGGATCCGCTCTTTCATGCCCGATGGCCTGCGTCTCAGTGAATGGTCCGAGCCCCATTTCTGGGGCCACTACATTTTCATTGTAATTGTTTGATTTTAGTAGGCAAAGATCCTTTGGTTTGACAGCTTTTCTAGAATTTATCAATTGTGCTCACAATTAGCAGAAGAAATTCATCGTGAAAGTGAATATGAAGTATGGTTGACTCAATGAATGGAAAAAGTTCTATTTGATGTACTACAACATTTGTTTATATGCCTATAGAAGAACTAATACGAACGGGGTTCGTTGCAAGACTTTCGTTGTCTTGTACTCTTGTCCCTTGTGATATTTAAAAGAATGCATAAGTTTATTAAGTTTGGCTAGAGCATCTGCACCCAAATCCTTCATGTTGGAGAGGTCCAAACCAACGTATTTTATCAGAAAAGTGGTTTTGGAGACTAATCAAAACTTGATTCTCCATTTCGTAGTTTGAAAATAAATTGTCCATTGGACGAACTCTTGTCCCCATTTTGGAGAAATAGAAAATGATTGGAGGTACTCTTATACCTTGCTTCTGTGACTATTTCTGAGCTGGAGTATTCTGCTTGGAGTCAAATCAATTTTCTTTGCCTTGACTTGTCTACCAATTGCTCTCATCTTGAATTGAAAGTTCTCCTTTAATAACTTTGAGTATAAATGTAATCCTGAATGGTTTTGATATCGGTAAGTGGGCCATTTGGATAAATGAATTGGATTGGAGGTGGACCGAAGTGTGTTGATGAAAGGAACATCAGTGAAACTATTGACAACAGGTTTTCAATGATCAATCAACTAGAATTTTTTGTCACAGTTTCCTTAAATGGGAGGGCGGTAATTAAAAGTCTTGGTTATGATATCCCTACTAATGGCGCTTGGGGACAATTTTTATGGTTTTCTATATACCACCATTCTGTTTGCTGCTCTTTTCTAATTCTCCAGCTTCCAGATGTAGGCATAGGAGAAGGCAATCAAAGATGAAACAGGCCTGTGCAGTGCGTTTTCCTACTTATGCTTTTGAATAAGTTAGTGCAAGCTCTTGTATTTATTTAGCTGCTTCTTTTTTACCCTAAGACGAGAGGGGTTTTTCATGAAGGGCTCTAGGCACCCTATTTGGTATATCCTTTGGCTAAAAAATTATCTATGTGCAATATGCTTTAGCTTATTATGATGCGTTGTTTGAAACCTGCCTTGAATTTGTCTTGAGCATTCCTCCTTTTCGTTATGGTATTTTAGGAGCTCAATTATTAAGCAACGCTTCCAAAATGAAAAATAGAAAATTATTAACTGAAGATGTGATAAATTGTTGAAGTTGAAACAATTGTATGTATTCTGTAAGATTTATGGCAGAGATGCATTCATCTTCAGTTGGACGTTACCATGTTACTTTAGAATCATTTGCTAATGGGTTTTGTTTAATGAACTGATGCAGACAATATGGTAAATAAGCCCCACATTTACAAAAGTTATAAACTAAACTCCTAATGAATTAAATATTTGTTAGATGCGACATTTACCAATTTCCACAAATTGCATGCATAAGGCAAGCAACCTAGAACTTAATTATATATATAATTTATGTTTTAAAATCAACAGGCATGACGATCGTGTGTAGCACGTAGCAATGTCTATGGTACTAGTATACAAGCCTGAGTGGTCTCTGCACTCCTTGCCAATGGATTTTAAGTTGGATACTTTTGACCGATCATGAAAAGAAGATGGAAAAATTTAAGGGCTAGATGGCTACTTGATTTGTAAGTTTGCATGAAAAATAAAGTGAAGCATTTGTCTGAGAGTGGAGCTTTATTATTGTCTAGCCTCAGGTTGCTATGATAATATTTATTACATGTCTTGTGCCAAGTTCGCAAGGCTTCCATTTACTAGGGTTTGGAAGCGATAGTAGGTACGCATTGTAAGTCACACTTTTGCAGAGAGACTGATCCTTGTAGTATGAACCCGGGCCAGAGAACTAGCATTACATAGCACTTGGTACCACGCTAGTTCACATCGTCTCGATAAAAAGCTGAATAAGAAAGTGTATTGTACTTCTTGGTAGTGCTAAAGCTTCCGTTTTTGGCCGAATGGCAATGCCTTTAATGACCAGATCTCTCTTCCATATCCCAGCTTTGCATTCGTAGAGGGAGAATTGAATGTCTCCAGTTTTTTTAGATGTCCTAAACTCCCCTGCTGGAATTTCTATCCATTATCCCCTAGGCTTTTCCATCAAATTTTCTTCATGCTGTTGAGTTGTTCCATCTGGTAGATATTCACTGGAACCTCCCACCTAAAAGTAGGATCTTTCAACATGACCAAAAACACCATCTCATAAATGGTCTATGGACACTCCTAGAGGTTGGCGTGTTCCTATGTCGAACACGGGAACACGGCGACACGGAAAAATACGTATGGGACATGCCATGTGGCATGTCCAATAAATTTAATTAATTTTTATAGGGGGACACGCGAGGGACACATATGGGGACATGGCAAGAGTTAAATATGCAATTTTTTTTCAAAACTTTGAGGGGTAAATGTGTAGTTGCTTCATATATTTTGGAATAAAGATTATGTTTTACGATGTATATATGATGCTTGCTTATAAATATTGTAGCTCCAAGCTTGTACACCTAACTATATTTTTACTGGTATACAATAAATATTATTTATTTTTGTCGTGTCCACTGTCGTGTCTGTGTCCCATTTTTTAACAAATTTCATGTTGTCCATATCCGAGTCTGAGTCCGTATCTGTGTCCATGCAACATAGTAAACGGTTCTTGGTGAGAGGTTTACCATCTCAAATTTTCCTTTTGATTTCCAGCCAACAAACTTTGGCTCTGTTCGTTTTCAAGTTTAACTTTGTTTTGTTTTTGTTTTCTAATCATTACCCTATTTCTCCAATTATTACTTTCATTTCTCTCTCTACTCATTACCCATCTCTCCAATCATTACCCTATTTCTCTCTCCACCCACTACCAAAATTAAAATACCCAAAAATGAAAACCAAACAAAGGCTTAACAGTTCAGCATCATCAACCAACACATCACTGTGAAACAGAAACAAACAAAATGGTATTGAATTGGTGGGAGGACTTTAGAGTAAGTAAGGGTTGACAGCACGACTTTGATGATTATCCAATGGGATTTTAGATCGTCAACTCTTTGGTGTACAGGTTGGGGGTATCCTTCCCAAGGATTGGAATTTGGTTCCTGAACTAACTAGGTCCAGGCAAAGAAATAGTAAGGTTTCAGGATCTCGATCACAAGCGCACATAACTGTTTTCTCTTTGAAAGTTTTATCCGAAGTTTTGTAATATTGAAGTTTAACCCCCAGAAGAGCTTCGTTAAATTGTAAACTCGACCTTTGCAGTGTCCCATATATGTCCTGCCATGTCCCACGTAGATCATCTCGTGTCAACCGGAGAAAACTAATTAAAATAAATGAACACACCACTTGGCATTCCCCACCTTGTACCCAGCATATTTGTGTCTTTAGCGTGTTCGACGCTCATACAACGACTGTCAGTGCTTCATAGCCATATGTTGTATTTGGATATTAGAGTGTTGGGGAAAAAAAACGTATGTTCCTTTTTCTATCTATTTTCGCTCCACAAAGCAAGATTTTGGATCATGGATTGGAATTTGGTTGCAGCGCTAGTTCTTCGGTGACCTATCATAGTCATGGATGATGGATCGCCATAGGTCGTGTTTGGATATTGGATTGCTGGTAATTTGTTCATATTTTTCCTCCATTTTGAAACAACCTTAGCTAAAGCCTTGTTGGTTTTTTTCACAAAATACATACACGCCCGTGTATAAAGAGTTGGGTTTGAATATTTGTTCTTCTCTGTTTATGTAGTTGAATGCAAAGGATTCAAAATGGTTGAAACTGTCGGATTTGATGATATGTGCTAACTATTTTTTCAAGTGTCTTCTATGTTTCTGTAATGTTATGTAATGATGCCTCAAGAAGTTGTTGAAGCTGCAGCGCTTGCGGTGAACGGGCAACCTTTTTAGGTGGCATGTTATGTATTAAGGCTTGATTTGTGAGGCTCTCTAGTTATATATTGAGGCTTGATCTGGTAAGGCTTCGATGAGGATTCAACGGTGCTTTGGGATGAGGTTCAAAATGCCATTTGGAACCGATGATTCCCGAATTAGCCGATTTACTATTACTTATGTTCAGGTTGCAACCCCTACTGGCCTCATTCCCCTTGGAGGCTGCTTCGGGTATAGTAAGACTAGCTGCCCTTACATCACAAATCTTCAAATTAGGCAGATTAACTCCATTTCCTCAAAGATTTTATATGGCATTCAGCTTATCTAAAAGGTAGTATATGGTTTGTAGTTATTTTTGTTGTTTATCTCCTCCATGCTACTCATCAAACATTGTTCATTTATCACTACCATTTTTTTCATTAAAAACATGACTCTCTTTGATGATGGGAACAAAAATCTCACATGCTTACCATTTAACATTAGTTTTTTTTTGCAGCCAAGCACACCATCAACTGAGCATATATGCTAACGGATAGGGTTTTTCTCACTATTGGGATGGACGACTTGCAGAACCATTTTGTGTTTTCGTTTATATTGCACTTATCTTCTTTTTTTTCCCCAAAAAATTGACTTCCTCTTAGGTTCCGTTTGTTTTGAAGTAAAATGTTTTCCATGTAAAATGTTTTTTCAGAAAACAAACTTTAAACTTTTTTTTTCCTATGTTTGGTTGACACATGAAAATGTTTGGATGAAACAACCTTGTTGCTTATAATACAAACCTGAGTCAAATGTCAACAATTAAACAGGATCACAAGTTTTGCAATAACGCGTGATTGGGCAAAGCATAAAAGGTCGTTTTTGGGTTTGATTTGGGAGAAGCACAAATTTCAATACCCACTTTATACTTTTCTATACACTCTCATATACTATACACTTTTACACATTAATTTACTTTTTCAACCTTAACAAAAGCCCACTGACTTTTTTAACATTTTCCTATTTTGTGAATTAAGTGGGAGCAAAACAAGGGGAGTGTATATAACAAAAAATTATCCAAAAATAAAAAGGATTAGCTAGAACCTAGGCCTAAATTTCGGATTGTTCAGTTTGTGTGTTGACTACTGAGGGAAGTTTTTGGAGGTAATAAGTGGAAAGAAATTGATAGAGAAATTTTTTTGGGGACAATGCACAGAGAGAAGAGTTGGATTTTGAGACCCAAAACGAACACAAACAGTCTAGAACAAACTCCATCAGTTTCGTTTCTACAAATTACACACCTTGGGGGCCAGTTCATATGGAGAATTTGATCTGGCTTCAAGTGTGGCTTCTGTTAGTGGACGGTGGATCTATGGTTGTCATGATTAGTCGAGGTGTGCATAAGTTAGTTTGCCCAGACACTTGACTATAAATAAAATAAGAAAAACAAACAAACAAATAAATCTCTTCTCGTCACATGCAAATGGCCTCCCCTCCCTTTGTCCACTCCCTCCCCCCTTTATGTAGTATTGTCAGCGGATAATGAAAGAAGAAAAGTAGGGTAAATACAATACCTATTACCGGTAAAAAAATCATCTCTCCATTAGATTTTTAATCTTCTTTTGCCGAAAAGTATCCCATATACTTTAATTGCCATATTTTGTGTTTATTAGCATTTTCTACCTTAGTTTAGTGGGGACAATAGACCCGTCACATGTTATGGCAGCAATGGCAGCAAGAGATTTCTGCAACAGAAGAAAAGCTCATCCGTAGCACTAGTAGTATGCATGTTAGTTTTGTAGATGCAGTAAGTTGTATATGCAGTTAAAAAGTCTAGCATAGCGTGAGCATCGATCCATCGGAATTTTACTGGAGAATTATTTCCTCATTGTCGCAGCACACGTGACGATATATATCTCTATCCTTGAAGATAATATCATGCATGCGTAATGCTTAAATGGCAATGGAAGAAGAGAAGGGTCTAACATGAAAGAGAAGAGATTGTCAACTTAGCCAAGGTGATTGCCTGAATTCAAACAATAGTTTGGAATAATATAATATTGATCTGTTTGATTATTTCCAGATCCCTTAAGGAGGAGGAAGCAGGCAAATCATCCTTGGCTACTCAACAAACCTCTTATCTACATGTGAGACCACTCTTCCCTCTTGATTTTACTCAATGCTCCAATGTGAATATGCCATTTGATGGGGGCTTCAACTCTATTTATAGCACATGTGATTATTCAAAACTTTCTTATATGTCAATTTGTACTCCGAATATATTCTTTTTCCCTTTGGAAGGACCAAATCCAGAACGAATGTCAATTAGAAAAGCTTATAAGAAAATTTGCCACATGCATGAAAATTGGTTGTATAGCACAATTATTGACCACCAACTTGCTTGACCTTTAGCTCTTTCGAAAGGATATAAGGTGAGGATGCCAAAAATAAAATTGATACAAACCCAAACAAAATAAAATCTGGAATGGAGTCACTAACTATGATATGATAGACTCGAGAGGAAGTCGAGATTTTGATTCTATTGGGGAATAATCTGATGCAAAATTGAAATGCATTTTTTCTCTTGTTCCATAATCAAAAGTAATACATGTATGAAATGGTAAAGAAATGCAAATTTTTATGATAAACGTGTAAAAAAAAAAAACATCTTATGTTTTCAGGTTGGCTGCTATTAGTCACTCTTGTTTAGACAGTGTTACATACTTTGGGCTGAAAAGTATCGAGAAAGTGAAATTTATAGACTAATGGCTAATGTTGTGGTTGGATGTTTTGGAAGAGAAGGAAAAGAAGAGAATTAAACAAGAGAGAGAAATAGTAGGCGGAAAATTATCAGCTAAATGTATTATGTTTCTCTCTCTCTCTCTCTCTCTCTCTCTCTCTCTCTCTCTCTCTCTCTCTCTTGCTTTTATAATTTTGACTTAGTCATTTTCAAGCATTGGTTATTGCATAGGGAAAGTGTTTTGTACCCTGTATGGTTATTGTTGCACTGAAATATCGGATGTTTTTCTTTCACTTTAGTTGACATTTGGATAACTTTGCTAACACCTGTTTAGTTTTATCATTGTTGGCCGGCCTACCTACCTGCATCTTTGAATTTTGCAATTGCTACCTACAATAGTATGATATAGTAGTAAAGAGACCCGTTAACCTGTAATAGCTCGACGTACTCTAAAATAAATGCACTACTGCAGTGGACCTAATTAGGGGACTCAGGAACTCAACTCTGCTGCCTCCTTGAACGACACCCTCCAGCGGATAGTCTGCCATCTGGCCAAATGCCACCATTTTGTGGCATTAAGGAGGTCCTCGTTTATGCTCTCTTTTTTCTATACATACAAAATTAGAGGTAGTCCCTAGTTTTTAGATTCGGTTTTATCTCAACCATAAATATTATTTTCGAACCAGAATAGGCTTGGCTTGGTTATGGAGCATAATGTCTTTTTTTACACCAAATCAACTACTCCGCAAAGTTAACTTTAAAATATCTTTTCAAACGACTGAAAAAATGAGCTCCATACGATAAATGAGAGTGCTTGATTCAATCTTACAATTTTTCATTCAGCGTTCCAGATTAAAATTCTGAATGAAAAGTTGTAAAATAGGATCAAACACTTGCCTTTATTCAATAGAACTCATTTTTTAGAGGGTCGTTCAAAAAAAATATTTTAAAATTAATGAAAGAATTATACTTATTTTTGTGAAATCTAAAAGTGAGCCTCACGAAAAATCTGTAAAGAATCTGTGTGTAAATCATTTGTGTGGGTAGTGTGTTCAAAAATCAAGGAGTAACAGAAAGCATCGATAGATTCCATTCTATGTAATTTCCAAACGAAGTAACCAAAAACAGGAAAATATAAAATAAAGAGAACTCTGAAATGAGAACTTCGCGTGAGAATGAGATCCCAAAACCAGAGCTGCGATCAAACTCTGAACTGTAATCTGCGAGGGGAGTAATTCGATACAGAGGATCAAATTCTAGGTTTTCCTTTGCAATCGCCACCTACATCCAAAATTCTACGCGATTACACCCGACCCATAATTGAATTCTAGGTGTTCCTCTCTCTCTCTCTCTCTCTCTCTCTCTCTCTCTCTCTCTATTTAGATGCTTAAACATGACATGTTTTGGGGCCTAGTAAGTAATCTCTCGTTGAAAGAGTATTAGGATGTCCAATCCCCACACCAGGTAGCTCTGTACTTGCTTTCTAAGCTTCTACCCAGGGCCAGCCCTAAATATAGCTTCTTTTTACAAATCTTTTGCACGTAGCTTTAACGTGTTATATATGAGTTTAGATCCCGGGCTTGTATGGAATATGAATCATTACCTGGAACACACTAGCACTTGTAAAGCCAAGCCCACGTTTTGTCTAGTTGAAATTTGTCACACTCAAAATTTCATTGAAACGTATGCTGGATGATGTTTTGAAAATTTTTGAGTTTGGTTTTTGGGATAATGTGGAGAGATAAATTAGGGTAATAATTGGAGATAGGGATAATGAGTGGAGAGAGATAGAGAGAGAAATGAGAATAATAATTGGAGATAGGTAATGAGTGAAGAGTGAAATGGGAGTAATAATTGGAAGCATGGGTAATGAGTGTTTTTGGAGTTGAAATTTTTTTTCCAAAACACCATCCAAACAGGGCAGTTAGCTTTGTTTTTTTTTTTTCTTTCCCCTTTCCATTCTTCAATTTTAAGATGTCCAAAGAAAAAAATTCAGGAAGCTCACCCAAAAGGGCTAGCCATGGACAATAGGATTGTTACTCCTACAGTCCTACTTGCATAACCTAGATACCGAGCCAACTTTCAAAGCAGGGTAGGTGATGTAGGTCATATTGTCGATAAGGGATTGAGCGCTAGAGTCATTATGGCTCAACTTTTTCCTTAGCAGTTATGACTTTACACACTAGATGAATCCCTAGGCTTATCATGCAGTGTCCTTGGATCCTCACAGACTTTTGCACAAGCTACCTCTGATACCTTTAGTAAACAACCACGACCTTCTAAAATGGATGCGCTCCCTAGACGGGAGCTCAAATCAGCGCTCCCAAGATGGGAGCTTGACGGGAGCTCGCTCCCTTCGAGACGGGAGCTCGCTCCTAACTAAGATGGGAACTTATCGGCCGCTAAGGCAGTTATTTTATTATTCTCTTACTTTTAAGGGAGTAATGCCATTGTGGAAATAAGAATATGAAAATCATACAACCCAAGAAGTTTTGCAAATTCGAAAAATCTAACTTCCATTAATTACCCTTTAAGATCGGGAAAATCTCAATAAGCATCACTTTTCCTGCAATGGTTAAGTATTTAAAGATATTTTATATATGTATTTATATATAATCGATATATGCTCCTTAGGCGCTCCCAACCTTAGGAGCTTCTAGGTGCTTCCGCTCCCCCGCTCCCGCTTCGTGCTACTAAGCAACAAATCACCTGAAAGTACTCTCGAAGAAAATGACTAGTGGAATCATTGTACACATCTAGTGAATGACTTTAAGCCCTTCCTTTGCCCCAGTAGTGAGCTCTAATTTGACTGCACAATTGAGATGGAGACAACATCGTTTGAGGATCTTAGGTAGAAATCATTTAAAAACCTGGTAATTAAGGTGTGGGGTGCCCTCACATTTGTATACTCTACAATCTACATCATTCACACCGAGATAATGCGGGACTTTGCTTCGCATCCTCCATTACACATAGTGTGTTAACAACACCTTCCTCGTGTTGAAAGATAAGCTTGAGAACAAAAACGTGAGTGAACTGTACCTTTGGAGGCTTGCATGTGCTGAGAAATCAGCATCAGCTTTGGGAGAAGAAAAACGTGGATGAAGACTTTCACGCTTCCGTGATATATTTTGAGATTTGCAATAAATGAGAGATTATCTCATTCTTGTTTTTTCTTATGGTTCTACCTTTATATATAGACTTGTAATCTAATTGTAAAAGTATGAGTGGAGTGAGAGAATCAGAGAGATAGAGAGAGAGAAACAGAAAATTTCCTCCTCCTCGTATGTTTTTTTTTCTTATATTGAGTGAAATACAAAATTATGAGTTTGTGTGTTCAATTCTCTTGTCGAGTTCATTCACAATTAGTGTCTGAAAAATACTCCTCCACCCAACAAATTGGTATCAGAGCACACACGCCGCTCCACGCCACTGCAAAAAAATCAAACCACCAGTTCGACATCACCAGAAGATTTGTCTCTCGGAGACGAGCAAATCCGGCAGTGCAATTCTCGCTTCATAGTTGCGGCGAGAAGAACAAGAAGCAAATTGTTTTTCTTCTTGTGTGAGAAATCAAACCCACCACAGATTTCGATTTTATCAAAGAGGGCTATCTTTGAAGTTGATTTCAGTATTCCAAAAGAATCAGACCCACGGCCAGACTTGTCTAATCCCATTTATTACAAATCAAAGAGGTGGTTGTCATTTTCCAAAGAGTAGTTGGAAGTCTGATCCCATTTAACTCCCACGAAGCTTTTCTCAAAAAAGACTGGCCCACAAAGGTTTAAGAAGGAGGAAGATAATTCAGTGCCGTTGGAGCACAACTCCAACAAGCCTAATTTCACATTACGTCCCTGCAATTGCTTTATTTTCAAATTCAGTCCCCAAGTTTTGAGATTAGTCCCTGAAATTCAGGTTCGATGGCTAACGGAACATCCCAAGCTGTCATTCCAAAGCTCACCAAGGACAATTTTAATAATTGGTCCATCCAAATGAGAGCACTACTCGGCGCTCAAGATGTTATGGAGGTGGTAGAAGAAGGTTACGATGAACCCGCCTCAAAATAAGCTTAAATAGCTTTAAAGGAAGAACAGAAGACTACGCTCCGTGCCGAGCAAAACAAGGATTGCAAAGCCAGGTCCATCATCTACCAAGGACTTGACGAAGCCACGTTCGAGATCATCGCTTCCGGCAAAACTTCCAAAGAAATTTGGGAGATGCTGCAGAAGACCTACAGAGGTGTTGACAAAGTAAAGAGGATTCACCTTCAATCTCTACGAGGTGAATTCTTGTCTTTTCGAATGAAATCCTCAGAATCTATTTCTGAGTATTATGCTCGGATTATGGTGGTTTCAAACCAAATGAGGAGAAATGGCGAAGCTCTCACCGACACGAGAGTTATAGAAAAATCTTGCGATCTTTGGATCGTAGATTCGACTTCATCGTTACGTTAGAAGAACTTAAAGACGTTTCAACCATGTCTATTGAAGAGCTCGTGGGTTCACTGCGAGCCCACGAACAGAAGTTGCACAGAGACAGTGATAGAGCCTTAGAACAAGCTCTACAGACGAAGTTATCCCTCAGTGAAGGAAGGTACGAGCAAGGGGGGAACATCTCATAGGGGACGAGGCTATGGTTCCCATGGAAGAGGCTCTAGAAATTCAAATTCCAGAGGCAGAGGTGGCAGAGGACTCTTCAGAGGAGGGAATCAAAATCATGCTCCAAAAGGAGGTGGTCGAGGACAACAAAACCATGCTTTAAGAAGAGGTGGACGAGGACAGCAAGGTCATAATCCAAGAGGAGGAGGACAAGGCAGAAGAGGCGGTTACAACAACAGTTCGAATGTTGACAAAAGTAACGTTCAGTGTTACAATTGCGAAAAGTATGGCCACTATAGCAACGAGTGCCGGGGAAGACCAACATCAGATCAAGTTGGCGAAACAACCAATTTTGCAGACAAGGAGCCAGCAGGAGGAGATTCAATGAGTCTCATGGCACACAGCCCAACCGAGCAGGATCAAGGTATATGGTTTCTTGATTCTGGAGCCAGTAATCATATGACTGGCTTAAGGCAGCTTTTTACTGAACTTGATGAAACGGTTCGGGGAGATATTTCTTTTGGTGACCTCTCTAAAGTACCAGTTCGAGGGAGAGGTGATATTATAATCAAAAGGAAGAATGGAGATCATGCATTCATCTCCAATGTCTACTATGTTCCAGATATGAAGACTAATATTCTTAGTCTTGGCTAGCTGCTGGAAAAAGGCTATCAAATTAGCCTAAAGGATATGCAACTGACGATTGCAGATGCTCGAGGGAAGTTGATAACTCAAGTACAAATGGCAAAGAACAGGATGTTTCCGCTAACTATTCTTCATGACACGCCAAAGTGCCTTAATGCCATTATCAACGACAAAGATTGGATATGGCATCTCAGATATGGGCACCTCAATTTTGAAAGCTTGAAGTTGTTGGCAAATAAGAAGATGGTCAAGGGCTTACCTCATATTCAACGTCCAAATGAGGTATGTGAAAGTTGCATTCTTGGCAAACAACATCGCAATAACTTTGGAAAGCAAGTTGATTGGAGAGCATCCATGCCGCTCGAGCTAGTACACACAGATGTCTGTGGTCCGTTGAAGCCAATCTCAAACGGTCAGAACAGATACTTCCTCACGTTCATCGACGACTATAGCAGAAAGACGTGGGTATACTTTCTAAAATTGAAGTCAGAAGTATTTGAAAAGTTCAAAGAGTTCAAAGCTCTTGTTGAGAAAGGAAGCGGCTACCACATCAAGACGTTGCGGTTAGACCAAGGAAGAGAGTACATTGGAGATCAATTTGAGGTATTCCTTACGCAACAAGGAATCAGACACTAGTGCACACCTGCCTATACTCATCAGCTAAACGGTGTAGTTGAAAGGAAGAATCGCACCATTCTCAACATGGCTAAAAGCATGTTGAAAGATAAAGACATGCCCAAGAGATTTTGGGCCGAAGCAGTTCAGTGTGCAGTCTATCTACTGAACAGGTGTCCTACGAAGAATGTGCAGTCAAAGACACCACAAGAAGCATGGTCCACTCACAAGCCAGGTGTGGGTCATCTCAGAGTGTTTGGTTGTATTGCCTATGCCGAAGTTCCGGAGGCAAACAGAACCAAACTCGAAGACAAAGGAGTTAAGTGTATCCTTGTTGGATACGATGACAGAACGATGGGATACAGGTTGTATAATCCTATCACCCAGAAAGTGATTTTCAGCAGAGATGTCATTTTCGAGGAAAACGAATCCTGGAGCTGGACCAGACAGAAGTTACCAGAAATATGGAGCTAGAAAAAGAAGAACAACAAGAGCAGCCATCACCACAAAGAGGTGAACCATCCTCACTAGTTGCACAAGAGTTTTCAGACATGAGGCCCAGAAGTACACGGAGCTTGGATGATCTATGCCAGAATACAGATCCGCTAGATGCAGATTTCATCATGTTCTGTCTACAAATAAGCTGTGATCCAGTTAGTTTCGAGGAGGCTAACCAAGAAGGCAAATGGAGGAAGGCTATGGATGAAGAGATTCACTCCATAGAGAAAAACAAGTCATGGGAGCTGACCAGTCTCCCAAAAGGTCATAAGGCGATTGGAGTAAAGTGGGTCTACAAGGCCAAGAAGAACGCTCAAGGAGAGGTTCAAAGATACAAGGCAAGGCTTGTAGCAAAAGGATACAAGCAGAGAGAAGGCATCGACTATGGTGAAGTATTCGCCCCTGTTGCCAGGATAGAGACGATTAGGCTAATGATCTCATTAGCTGCTCAGAAAAGATGGAAGATCTACCAGCTGGATGTCAAGACAGCATTCCTAAACGGATTTCTGGAAGAAGAAATCTATGTGGAGCAGCCACCTGGATATGTGAAGAAAGGTCGTGAAGACAAAGTGTACATATTGACGAAGGCGCTATACGGGTTGAAGCAAGTGCCTCATGCATGGAACACCAGGATTGATGCATACTTCCAGGAGAATGGATTCGAGAAGTGCCCCTACAAACATGCACTCTATATGAAGAAGGAGACTGATGGAAGCCAACTGTTTGTATGCCTCTACGTTGATGACTTGATTTTTATAGGCAACAATCTAGCTATGTTTGATTCTTTCAAACAAAGTATGGTTCAAGAGTTCGAGATGACAGACATCGGACTCATGGCACATTTTCTCGGAATCGAAGTGATGCAAAGAGATGACGGCATTTTCATCTCTCAAGCTGGATACGCCAAAAACATCCTCAAGCATTTTGGCATGGAGAAAAGTAATCCAGTGACTACTCCAGTTGAAAGTGGAGTAGAACTCAGGAAGAGCGAAGTCCGAGATGTTGATCCGACATATTTCAAAAGTCTGGTAGGAAGTCTTCGCTACCTGACGTGCACAAGACCAGACATACTATATGGGGTTGGTCTTATCAGCCGATACATGGAGACACCCAATCAATCCCACTTGAATGCAGCCAAGCGGATTCTACGCTATGTTAAAGGTACAGTCAATGATGGACTATTCTATACATCAACTAAAGACTTCAATCTTGTTGGTTATTCTGATAGTGATTGGGGAAGAGACCTGGATGAAAGAAAGAGTACTACTGGATTTACTTTCTTTCTTGGAGATACAGCTTTCACATGGTCATCGAAGAAACAAGCAATAGTGACGTTATCGTCTTGTGAAGCAGAGTATGTAACAGCCACCTCAACAGTTTGTCATGGCATATGAGTTCGGAATATGCTAAATCATTTGGGGATATCTCAAGAAAATCCCACGGAGATTTACAACGACGATCGTTTAGCAATTGCTCTCGCAAAGAATCCCGTCTTTCATGAACAAAGCAAACACATTGATACAAGATATCATTTCATCAGAGAGCATGTCAAGAATAAAGAAGTGGAGCTGGTCTCTTGCAGGACACAAGACCAGGCTGCCGATATTTTCACAAAGCCTCTCAAGCATGAAGCATTCATCAAAATGAAGACAATGCTCGGAATGAAGGCGCTCCCAAATACTCAAGCTTAAGGGGGGATGTTGAAAGATAAGCTTGAGAACAAAAACGTGAGTGAACTGTACCTTTGGAGGCTTGCAAGTGGAAGAGAAATCAGCATCAGATTTGGGAGAAGAAAAACGTGGATGAAGACTTTCACACTTCCGTGATATATTTTGAGATTTGCAATAAATGAGAAATTATCTCCTTCTTGTTTTTTCTTATGGTTCTACCTACAAATAGGATTGTAATCTGATTGTAAAAGTATGAGTGAAGTAAGAGAATCAGAGAGATAGAGAGAGAGAAACAGAAAATTTCCTCCTCCTCATATGTTTTTTTCCTTATTGAGTGAAATACAAAATTGTGAGCTTGTGTGTTCAATTCTCTTATCGAGTTCATTCACAATTAGTGTCTGAAAATACTCCTCCACCCAACACCTCGTTCATTTTGAGGACGTGCACCCTCCTAATATCCTTGGGTACTTTTCTGATGGTACATTGTCTAGGGTAGAATTAGACCCGAAAAGCTAGTTGTTGAGGTGAGCTTGCCCTCACGCTTGTGCATTTCACATTAACTTCTTTACCAAAGATACGTGACATTGCTTCTCGCAAAAGGATAGCCAAGGACACCAAGATCACCATGCAAAATTCTAACATTGGATAGGATCGTTTCTTACTTCCCAAGTTGAAGTGCTAGAGTCACTCGCAGGCACAGGATGTAATAGCCAGAGTTACTTCACAGAAAACAATACCTTTCTAGGCTTCACGCAATGATTCCTCAAAACCATACAGTCGTGTTCTACGATTGGCCCTAAAATCACCGCAATGTCATTTGGATTCATTGTATACCAAAAATCACCCATAAAAACTTACAGTGTTGGAGGGGTTACAAAATTGTATATTTGTAAACCATGCACTTCTGTTTTTCTTTGAGAGAGCAACTTTTTAAATCCAGATTCAAGATTTAATGTTAAATTTTCTTGGAAGATGGTTCATTGGTTCTTACTCATTTACAAAAGTCGGTGCCTAGATTCTCTTAGGCTAGAAAGTGTTTTGCATGTTACCAATGATATCACATGCCTCAAGGGGAATACGCTCTTAGTGCCTCCGGTACCGTGAATCATTGTTGTTTCATGGTGAACTTTTTTTGTATGTATGGGTTACCCATTCATCACTATTCTAGCTAATATAGTAGTATTTCTTTCTTTACCTTTTTTGGCCTACCAGTTTAGATTAGTTAACAAATACATATGAATCTATTTGTGTTGCTGAGTTAGAACTAACCCGTAGGAATGGCTGGAGAGTCCAATAAGGCCCAAGACACAAGAAAGAATGACAGTGCAACTACTGTGAAGAAGCAGCAGAAAGGAGTAATATCTCGAATTTGAAATGGACTCTTTAGACAACATGGTGATGATTTTGAGAAGAGACTTCAACACATTTCAAAGGAAGAAGCTACTGTTCTTGCTAGAATGAAAAAGAGATCTCAAAGTTGGAGAAGGATGATTAGGCATCTGATAATATTCTCTGTTATTTTTGAGGTAAGATCTGTTTCCTTTTATTTCTTTATATTCGGACTGAGAATTTGTTTGTGTGGCATAAAAGTGTAGGTATGCATTTGCAAAACTTCATTGTTATCATCATTGGAGTTTTCTTTATGTAGAGTGGTTTATAGGCTCTTTTAATTGGTCTCTTTTGGTGTTGTTGGCCTTCTGGTTCTTCGTTTTCTTTTGTAAATGGGTGGCATCCCCTTGATGCCTTTTTCTTGAGGAACATTGTTGAGAGTAGTCTAGTGGGGGCATTGCATCCTGGTACTGGCTCAAACAAGTTTGCTTTAAGGGCAAGTTTTGGAATGTGAGAATTTGAGTTATATTGCTCTTCGACAGTTTGCTAGATTGTTATGGTAAAACTAAACTTCAATCTGAATTGTTTTTTTCTTTTCTTCTGATTGATATTATCTTTTAGCTGATGATGTTTGCCTGTCCATCAATGTTGAAGAAATATAAGTGGCTTATTGTGTCATTGTGTTTTCCTGTTCCTTGTTGATTGTTAATTGCATTTTGTGCAAAAGCACTACTTTATTCAGTCTATATTCTCTAAGTCCTTTGAGTCTTAAGATAATTTCTGTTGCCAGGTTATTGCAGTGATTTATGCTATCATGACAACAAGGTCCTTAGATTTGAACTGGAAAATGAGGACATTTTGGGTTCTGCCAATGTTGCTTTTGCCGGGGTTATCGTCTAAACTTACTCAGCACTTGTAACCTTCACAAGGATGTGTAAGTATCTGAAAACTCTTCCAGAATGCTGTATTGTCCTAATATGTCCCGTATTACATTTCTTGTTTTTTGATTCACTATTTTACTTTTGTTATTTTCCTCTTTTGTGATAAATAAATTTCTCTCTTTTCTGTTAATGCTTAGGCAGATGATTTCCTTTGATTTTGGGCTCCCTGTGAAACATTGGTTTTTGTATTTTTGCTAAGTCCACAGTGTTGGAATCTGTTTAATTTTGACTTTTTTGAATCCTTCGATTTTGATTATCGTTGGATGCTTTGCTTCAATTATTTGGCTCAACTGTCTCTTGAAGCAATTTAGGATTGCAAATTTCGGACTCAGTTGTGTCTTTGTTAGAGAATACATTCTTTTTGGAAACTCAGGATCCTGGACTAATAAAAAACATGCTTTTTTGAATTTAGCATCGTGCCTTAGGTTGCTACTTATGTTGATTGCTAAATGAGTGCCTTAGGTCACTACTGAGTTCTCTACTGATAGACATCCGTTTTTATATCAGCAATTATGGGAATACAAATAAAAAATTGCTGTACGGAAATCAGCAAGGCACCAATAAAAATCAGGAAGCAAAGTTATTTTTTGATAATTATATGTACAAAAGGAATATTGAGGTAATCTAGCCGTAGTGTACACAGGTTATTGTATGAGAACTAGGATTCAATAGGTTCTTGTTCAATTCTCAAGGGATTCAATAGGATCTTTTTCAATTCTCAAGCTATGACGGTATGACAGAAAACATACAAGCCGTGTTGAAATACTTCAGGTGCGGTTATTCTCAGTGCTGGTCCATAAGCTCTCTGGCTTCAGAATTGTTAAAAATTTTGGTTAGATGGGGCCGATTTTCATTGAGTGTAGTGGAGGGCTGGGCTGGGCTGTGGTTGGTCAGTGGAGGGTTGTCCATGGTTATAATGGTGTGGTTGGTGGGGACTTGGGGGTTGGCTGTGTGGGGTGTATGAGGATGTACTAGAAAATGGCCCGTGGCTAAAGGTGCAGCAACTCAAGATGATCGCAACCTAAAACCTCTCAAACAAAAGAAAACTGTTATCCTCAGATTATGTAGAGCCTTTCTCGCAAGAACTTATCCATGTATTTGTTCATAGTTATAAATCATACTTCAGCTATAATGGATTCAAGTCTGATGCGTGGATTTCAGGATGCTGAAACCAAAATGGGTAAAAAGTTTGTCTTTAGATTTCAGAATAACATGTGTAAATATTACATACTCAGTTGTAAATCAAAAGGAGATCGAGATGATAAATTAGACAAGATCCGTTTGAGCTGTGGGATTCGTGAAGTTCGATGAAGTCCTAAACATTGGACCTTTGTTTTTTTATTGGCTCAGTAATAGTCAGTATGCCCGGGAAGCCCAATTGGTTCCTAAACATTTAAGTGGCAGCAGAGATTGGTGGAGATAAGGTAACCCTTGTGGGGGGGTGTACTTTGTTACAGGAGACTAAGAGAGAAATTAGAGAGTGAGAGAGGGATTAGGGAGAGAATGAGAGAGAGGGTGATTTAATACGAGCAAAGGAGTTCCAAATTTGAAATGAAAGGGGCTGAGAGCCAAAACGAATGTATAAAGCGGGGAGAGAGAGAGAGAGGAGGAGAGGAGAGGGCTGGATCTTACAGTTTTGGGAAATCATGCGCTTTAATTCAATTTCAACCCTTAGAACATGGAGCAGTTTCTTTGGGCATGAGACTTGACCTGGTATCTCACATTGAAATCTCTTGGATTCATTGAAGATAGTTTGCAACAGTTGGATTTATGTGATATCTTTAAAAATAAAGCTTCCTTGCCGAGCAAAAAAAAAAAAAACAATCAAGCTTCCTTGCCAAGCAAAAAAAAAATCAAGCTTCCTTGTTAGTTAAGTGTATGAGTATATGCACATATATCATGTGTTTGTCTGTAACTTTGTACACTAAATTAGGAAAACGTTATTTTTTTGTCAATTGGCAAAGAGAATTGGACCCCAACAAGAATAAAAAGAGAATTAGAAAACCTAAAAAGTTCAAAATTATATTTATTAGAGGGAGATTTTGATTAATGTATGACTTCAGCTTAATATGGTATAAAATTATGTACATAAAGACGAGAGAGTAAGAGAGATTGGAGAAGGATAACCACAAGAGGGTAACATGCATTTTTCCCTATAAATAAATGCATTTTGTTACCGATAAGATATTTTGATCTATCATTGCTTACTGCTCAGTACTTTTATATGCCAATTATGTACCTATTGTATGGCAACTGAGTTGGCTAATCATATGTATTATATTTGGCATAACTTATCCATGTGAATCCTGATTATGAACAATTGCAAATGTTCGGTTTGTGTTAAATAAGGTTATAACATGCTTATCAATTAGCCTTATGGCATTTGCTAGTTTTGAACCTCCTTATGCGTTGCTCATTTACTCCTAATACTAGTCGTACACGACTACAACCATTGTGGCAGTGAATATTGCAATTTAAACCCCTACTCAAATCTAAACTAAACACAGAGATACATATATGTATGCCTATCTAATATGCAAGAGAACCACTACTAATCCCACCCATCACTCTTCAACCCAATCAAACCCCCACCATTCTAGGCCAACCCCCTCCACCTACCATTTCGAGTTCTCCACCACCATGACAATGTTGTATGTGAAGGAGCCAAGTCATTTTTATTCCACCATACATGACATTACATTAGGCCTCTGACGTGTTACCGAGACAGAACGAAGGGCTGAAGCAGTGGGATGAGGAAGGGCTTGTATTTGCTTTGCTGAGGGGTTGGTGCAATGTGTAGCAATCAATTATTGATTAGTGAATGTGGAAATAGTACTATATTTAGGGTTATAAACCACCACAATGAGATACGTTTCAGAAGTGGAGATGTGGTGGCCGGTATCAGATAGTACCACCCAATACATAGGTAAATACGGGTTGTGAAAGTCCAAGATCTTGTTACCCATTGGCCGATCAAAACAAAAATGATCTTGTTACCCATCAGTCGATGGGTAACGAGTGATATTTTGGACACTGGTACAGTTCTTTTTTTCCTTGTAGCATGTTGATACATACAAATTACATGCTGAATGCTGAACCACAGCTCAATATATAAGAATGGGTGTTTTATTCTAAAGGACAGAGCTCAGTGGAGAAAACGGATTCACATAGCCAAACCCAATTGATTTGGACTTAAGGGTCGGTTTGGTTAGCTTTAGATTCACTCAATTGATGCTGAATAGTAACGTTTGAGACTTTAAACTTGGCTATAGTTCCTCCTTACAAGCATGCGCCGAATTCCTTTGTGAAGCATTTGATGAATTTTTGGGGCTTGCACACTCAAAACTTACCTTGCGGGAAAAAATGACCAATTCTTAAAAAAGGAGGGTTTGGGCACTTGCCCTTTACTTGGATAGAAGAAGTTTTTACCAGATTTATTTCCATGCGGATAACATTCCTAATTCAAGTCATTTTGTTTCTACTTTTGTTATTAGCAAAAGGAAGTTGACCTGTACATCTGCATGATTAAGTCTTTTGTTCCCTGTTTGGTACGATGTCACGCTTATAACTATTTCATGGATTTGGAAAACCATACAGGGGCATCCTGACTAGAAATAGGCTTTCTCATGTTTCCATGCTTTCGTGTGTGATCTCATAGGTGACCGTAAGGATCAGAAAACTTTGGAAAAGCTTCGGGCTGAAAGGCAAGAAAAGATTGATGAGCTTAAAGTGAAGACAAATTACTGTATTACACAACAGCTAATTCAGGTGATATGACTACAGAGCAAGTACCGTTCTATTATTGTTTTGTGCCGTCTTGCTACTATTTGATCTCTCTGTGAAGTATTAGCGAACTATTTATTTTTCAGAATGTGAATGCATCAGGTTGATTTTCAACTGGATGTGGATTGGCCAATTATATCAGATAGTACCACCATCAGTCATCTAATCCAAAGCCCCAACATTTTGCCATACCAACCAAACCCCAAAAACCTCTCTCTCCATGAAACCCAACTTGCTTAATGCTCAAATTTAAGCCCGCCATCGAACACAATAATCCCAGTGACAAGCTTGACTTGAATTTGGTTGTTGGGCGTTGGTTTGGTGCAATCATAGTTTTATAACTTGGAAATGGTGGTGATTTGATTTGATTGTGCAAGGTTTTAATTTGAATTGTGTTGAATTGATCAAAGAGAATTTGGGGTGGTTTAAGGTTTGGATGTGTAATTGCTAACATTAGAGGTAAACGAGGATGTGAGCCCTAGCGCAAAATCTGCCTCTTTTTTCACATTCCAATTCCCAAACCATCGTAGTTGACCACCATCCCCAAACCCCTCGCCAAGGCAATTGTCAACACTCAAATTTAGCGCCCACCATTCAACACCCAACTGAGAGATGGGGGGGGGGGGGTTGTTGGCATTAATCTGGAAGAGATCATTGGCTTTGGTGTTTGGTTGTAAATCTAGGTCAAGGTATGGAGTTCTTGGTCTGGAGTACTGTGAAGAATAGAGAGTTTAGGCTGTGAATGAGATTATACTTCTGTTTCGGCAATGGCAAAAATGGGATATTTGAAAAGCAACAAGACGATATCAGACTTCTCCCTAGCATCACAAACACCGTCTGTATGGGAAAGGAAATCAGATACTGGCAACTAAAGCATGAGGGAGGTTACTTCATTTTATAAACCTTAGGGGAGGTTCTTGTAATTGTCTAGGTCAGTCGATGTAATTTAGCCTTTGAAATTTTAGGTGAAAGAGTTGAAAAGTTGGGGACCAAAATGAGATAGTGTTGTCAATTGCAAAATAGGCAGGCATAAAATGCTGCCAATGTTCTGAATGAACTAGTTCTTAGAGAGGCATTGTTTGAGATTTACCAGCTTCCGGTGGCTTGTTGGCTTCCTGTCCACTTTGGAAGCTCTGGTCCCTGGGTTCAAGACTGGTACTGACAAAGCCCTGAATTGTTGGGACTTCCTGTATGTTTACGATTTTTGTGGAGCCTTTCTTTCCCCCTTCTGTGGAGCGTATTTCATTCGGTATTCCTGTTATATTTCTCGTTTTCTACATTAATGCCTCTTCTCAGGCATAAGACCGTATTTGCAAAATTGAGCCAATTTCTGTACCTGAAATGCTTCGTATATTAATTGCAGAATTTCAACTGCAGAGGTATGACCCTGACCCAGCAGCAAAGGCAGCTGCTGCAACTGTACTTGCATCTAAATTGGGTACAGATTCTGGCTTGATAGTGTATATAGGAGATAACTCTAAGCTCAATGCCCCAACAGGAAAGAGCAACAATGTTGAGATTGTCCAATCTACTGATCTTCGACATAGAAATCAGCCCCGTACGAGATCCAGTGGCACAGGGAGCCCTCTGTTGCAACACACTGACGAACAAATGCTCTGTAATACAGGGAATGAGGGTTCCGAGACTTCTGAGCATGATCAGGTGGTTGTGGAACATCATAATCCAGGATCGACCACGCAAGATGGAGGGTGGATTGCTCGGATTGCAGCATTGCTGGTGGGTGAGGATCCAACACAGTCTTATGCTCTAATATGTGGCAACTGCCATATGCACAATGGTGAGTAAACTTTCTGTGCCCATCTTTTAGACAAACAGAAGAAGAGATTGACAATGCTTAGCATAATCAGTTTGGCTTTGTGCAGAATGCAGTGATAAAAGGTTATTTGTTGTCCTATCATTTTGTGCAGGGCTTGCAAGGAAGGAGGATTTCCTGTACATAGTTTACTATTGACCACACTGCAATGCCCTGAATGGGTCAAAACCTATTGGTGTTTCTGTTCCCAACTCCCCAAGTATGAGCCCCAAAATGGCAAAGAGCAGTACTCAACCAGACAGCGGTGGTGTTACAGTGAGTGAAATGATTCCTGCAAGTAGTAGCCCAGTGACAGCTGCTGTCGAAAATACAGAAGGAAGCAGAAGACTTGTGTCTGGGGATTTGGATCCAATTAGTCCTTGTTGAAGACGACTTCAGGTGGAATTATAACGGCAAAGGGTTTGGTTTTGCGTGCTTTTGAGCATCATACTTCTTCATAGGTCAGAGCGCTTTGAGTGCAGAGACTGCTTGAGTTTGCTTCTGGTTTCTTGTGTAATTTTAGTTCTTTTAAAGGTTTAACTAAATCATACGGCATGTTCCATCCCTTGCCTGTTTGGGTTTATGCCAGTTAAGTTACTGTGATTCAGCGAAGTTCCTGACTTTGCTCAATACATGTGTGTTGTGGTGCTTTACGTTGTCGCATGCATTACTGTGTTATGTCCTCATATTCATAAGAGGGCTTCAACCAAAAGTGTGCGAAAACAGTCACACGGAAACAACTCAAGTTATTCATATGGATTATTGGGTAGGATCTCACCAAATACAATGAAGCAACACCCACAAAGGGTAGAGAAAGTTCCACATAGGGAACATAAATCTCCATTAAAGGAGATAAACAAGAACAAACGAAGAAAAAAAAAACTTTCGGTCGCCCAAACCGCCGCCTCGGGTCTGGTCACTTATTTGTTGAAGGAAGCATGAAACCACCCTAAAACTTTGCGATCTCAGTAGATCTGCCGAGGCTTGGGTTAGAGCCGAGGGAGGTGGATCTGACCCTCCATCATTGCCACCCATGGAGGTTGGACTGTGGAGGCCGTGAAGGGCGTCAAATAGACGAGGTCGCGAGGTGGGGGAGTGGCTAGCGAGTAGAGAGAGGGGTGGGTATTCTCGTTGAAGGATAGGGTCAGAGAGAGAGGTTAGGGCCTGCGGGTTTGTTTTTTTTTTTTAATTTTATCTTCAATGTAGTTAGCAGATTTTTATACCAAATTTAACTTTAGTGACACATGTGGCAAGTTGAAGAGCCACTTGTTATAAATACATTTCAAGGAACTCTGCAAACTTTAAATTTAGTACACCTTTGACTTTAAATTTTAAAGGATCGACTTTGCTATATTTAATGGTCAGACAAATTGAGGAGCCATTTCACTCTTTAAACTTGTAGAGTGAGGACATGCACTTATATGATGTAGCAACTAGCAAGTTTACTACTCCTACTTTCTTTTGAATGTATTATGTTTAAATGATTTTTCAAATAGGACTTGGTTTTAAATTTGCTACCTCTCCCTTGGAACTGCAGTAATAAAGCCAGTTCTAGAATGAGAGCTTCTCTCTCTAGAATGAGAGTCTTGCCCTAATGGCTCCACCTCTTCTTTCCAACCGTACATCCCATCTATCCACCGCCTCCTCCCCACTTCCCACCCTCATCTCTGCATTCCTTCCCCCCCCCCCGCCCCCACCCTTCTTTTCCTTTTGTTTTTCTCTCTTCATTGCTATTTCATACCTTTACCACCATTGACTTTCTTCCCCTTTTGTTTCTCTCAATTCTAATTTCTTTCTCTGCTTTTAGTTTTCATTCTCTTCCTCTGTTCGTGCTCATACTTTGTTTCTTGAGTTTTTCTGCTTCTAATGGCAGAATCGGAGGTTCTAGACCTTGAAAGTTTTGGAGAACAGGGGTGACTCATAATCTTTGCTTAGTGGGGAAACTTATCCACACCAAAACCCTTAGTGCCTCTGTTGTCTCCAACATCTTATCTATGGAGATTGAGATCCCATTTTCATGTGAGCGACTAGAACAATAATACATTCCTTTTTCGTTTTGAGGATCCTGAAGATAAGTGTCAGGTAACACAAGAAGGTCCATGGTCCATCATGAATAGTTTGCTGGTTCTCCGAAAGTTGGAGGAAGGTATGGTTGCCACTCAAATCGATTTCTCATTATGCCCCTTCTGGGTTCAAATCCACGATCTCCTTGTGGAGAAAATGACAAGGGCAAATGCTGAAATCATTGGCAAAAGATTTGGTAGGATTCTAGCCCTTGAAATGTCCTCTGATAGCATGCTCTTATCCCGTAGCTTCCTTCGTGTTCGAGTGGAAGTTAATATTCTTCAGCCCCTTCCAAGGGGTTTCTATCTGAAAGGGAAGTCGGAGAATGATCTTTGGATCTCATACAAATACGAGAAGCTTCCGGATTTCTGTTATCATGTGTTCGGATTGGGCATGTTATCATGTGTTCGGATTGGGCATGATAACAGAAGTTGTCGTTTCACAGCTAGGGGCTTTGAGGCCCAGTCTGGATTTGGACCATAAATGAGAATAGGAAGAGCTAGACGTGGAGTGATCCCAATAGAAGAAATCCGCCATGAGGTGGATGAAGCAGAAAGACGGGTTAACAACCTTCTCACACGGCGACCAGTGTTGCAGAGGAATGGAAATGGTGAGCGCGTGACGAACGATGGTGAGGAACGCGTGATACGACACGCGCCAGGTACAGCAAGCAAATGTTGGATTGGAGGTGCCTCACTCGTTGAATCGTACCAGTGATGTCGTCCTTGGAGGGATGGGTGTTGGCAGCTCACAAATGACAGATGGCCCTTCTCAGAATATTCCTTTGAGCAATACCTAAGGTATATCTGTTTCTGCTGATTCGGATTTAATAATACCTTTATCAGATAATGATTTGAATTCTTGAGCCCAAAACAAAAGTTGGATGTTTGGATCAGAAATTCATATTGGCCTTCTGGGCCAATCTTCTGAGTTGGGCCCCCAGTACTTCGTAACTGAGCCTCCAGATAGCCCCAAAGCCTCCCCCCTCCCAACCAGCCCAAATGATTTTCAACCCAATCCAAATTCTTTTACCACCCCCCCCCCCCCCCCCCCCCAAACCCAAAACAGCCCACCTCTTCAGGCCAATCTAATCCTTTCTGCTCACCCACACAGCTCACCCTATCCACAAATCGTTGAACTAAATTTCCTTGTGCCTCTCACCACTCCCAAACCTCTTGACCTAACCTTGTCCAATGCTTTCTGTTAGATATTTTGGCACTTTCCAGGGTTGTTCAAAACCTTCATTGGTGTCTTTATTAGATCGACTCCATTTGATTGTAATGGGTAGGTTAATTAGGAGGTAGTTGCTCGCTCGATGCTCCTCCCATTATCTGCGCCAAGTTGACCGCTACGAAATTGATTCAATTGCGTGAGAGGTAATTAGCATTAACACATCATGCATAGTATTTTGTGAGATTCGAAATTTTATTTCTGCACGTTTGCCTTTCCATAAAACTCTCCGAAAAATTTGTTTTCCACACACATATATATATATATATCATTATCGTTACAAGGATTTTTTAGAGTATAAAAAATATAGATTGCACACATTTGTCTTGCTGAAAAAGAATTCTTTGAAAATTTGCTTTCCATACTTGATTGTCGGTCAAGAGAAAATGCTATATAAAAAAGGTTTGATCAACCATTAGGGCACACTCTTTTCAGAGAAGAGTTTGTGTGCAGCAACATTTGTGTTTATTACATGCTTGCATCTGCGAACGAAAATACACAGTAAGGCGAGAGAGTTCTTGCTTATATATGGAGTATTAAATAAAGAAAGGGTTGCACGTTTTGTTTTTCGGCGGTGAGAGAAAGTTTGCTTTGATAAAAGAAAGAAAGGGTTGCACAAGTTTTGGTTTTCAGCAGAGGCGAGAGTTTTGTTCTCGCCTCTTGCATCTTCGAACGCCGTTTGGGTTGTTTAGATCACGTTCACATCATATCATTCATCCATTCACTGTTCGTGGTTTTTGGTGCTGTTTGCTGCTGTGGCCGAATCTTTGGGAGATTGATTCGGAGCCGGTTGAATCCGGAGATCGGGCGTGAAGTCCGTGGTGCATCCATTGGATCTTGAAGAAGCTCTGGGAGCATCGGAGATTGGCGAGAATAGGTAAAGGCTTGGGTAAGGTTTTTGCTATTTCGCAATCTGTACTTCTTTTCGATTAATAGAATAAAGCAGTAGTATTAGGCCGTGTTTTTGGCTTAGGGTTATTTAGGACCCTAAGTTTTTCCACATAAATCGTGTGTCTCTTGTTACAATTTATTTTTATTCTACTGCAGTACTTTATTTTTATTTTTTTTGGATTAATTGAGATAATCAACCCGTTCATCTATATTATTTTTTATATCAAAAAATTGGTGATTTTTTTATCAAAACTCCTATTCCTATTCACACCCCCCCCAGGAGTAGATTGAAGCTTCCGCATAATTTCACTTTCAAATCCTTAGCCATTAAGAGGAAAGCTCAAGATGAACTTCCAGAGAACCAATCCAAAATCCTTCGGCTATGCTCCTCCATTCCACCCCCAAAACCCACTCAAATCTCTCCCCGTTGCTCTTCTCGTATCACTCTTAAAGGGACTCGCCACTCAAAAGCTCAAAGGAAAGGAAAGTTATATATTGCTGATTCAGCAATGGTTGAGGATAACCTGGTGGACGTTCAAATTCAAGATTTTAATGAAGCCTCGGAGATAATAGAGGAGATGTTTACGGGAGTCAATGCTCAGAATGAGGACTCTAATCAGTTAAATGGAAAGGGGCTCGTGGCTGGCCCGAAACAGCCACAGTCGCAATGCTGATCCTAACCTGGAACTGTCAAGGCCTTGGGCGTACCTTGACAAGCCAGGCTTTAGGTGATTTAGTGCGTAAAAACCGCCCCTACATCGTCTTTCTGATGGAGACAAAGAATAATAAGGTCATGCTTGAGACCATCCGCTGTAAGTTTAATTTTGATAATAGTAGTTATGTTGATCCTGTTGGTTTGTCTGGGGGTTTGGCCATGTGGTGGGTAAATAATGTGATTTTGGATGTGGAAATTGCTACCAAGAATTTTATGCACAACACCATCTCGGAGAAGTCAGTTTCTTCTAGCTGGGCAGCCACGTTTATTTATGGGTGCCTTGCTAGGTCTAGGAGAGAGGCAGTGTGGGAAGAAATTAAGGGCATTGCTTATTCTGAAAGGCTACCTTGGTTATGTATGGGGGATTTTAATCAAGTTCTTTGTGCTGAAGATAAGATGGGTGGAAACTTACCAAGCCAAAATGGTCTGTCTTCCTTCCATAATATGCTTACGGACTGTGGTCTAGTAGATCTGGGTTGTAAGGGGCCTAAATTTACTTGGAGGAATAATCGGAGTGGAGACAACTTTATTATGGAGCGTACAGATATGGCTTTTGCGAATTCCCAGTGGCGAGAGAGTCATGAACATGCCATGGTGTTTGTGGAACCTACAATTGCTTAACCTCCAACCTCGCCTTCAAAAAGGTTGAGAAAAACCCCAAGCGTAGGGCTAGATCGTCGGTTGCATAATAAACCGGTAAGACCGGGATCGTACCACAGAGAATTCGAATATAACTTAATCGGATTGTAGGTTTAATATGGTGGTTTGTGGCGTTTAAGACGGCCAACTTGGTGATGCTTTGAAACGGTGAAAATTGCCAAGGCAAAAGACTAGGAAAATGCTTAATTAACTTAAAAGAGGCAAGTCTAGGGATCGTCTAACCCTTGACTTAAGCCGTTACCGGTTCTCGATTATAACTCAGGCAAGAGTCACGACCGCGCGCTCACGCCCGGAGAATTTAGCTTTAATGACTACGTTTAACAAAAGATGTGATTAAACGGAGACGAACCAACTTGTTTTTAATATTCGTCGAACACATAGGAGGCTACGAGCCCTCGGTAAGCTTTTTGCCAAGACCGCTTGGCTAAACATCTTACAAAGGAGTTAACACCCCTTGTTTAGACCAAAAATGCAAGTTAAGCTCTATTCCGAAAATCATGATTTTAAGCTCGAGGTCTTGAGAACCAAGTAACCACCTAAGTACTCAGGAAAGATTACCCCGAGACTTGGCCTAACGACTACTCACACATACTTAAAGCATAGAAGAGAGTATAAAAACGAGACATGAAGTTTAACCGACGGGAACGAAAATAAACTTGAGATTAAGAAAGATCTAGTTCGTAGCTACAACATTAATACATGACAAAACAATAAACGATAAAGACTTACTTGAGTTCCCAAGGAAAAACACTAAGAAAACTTAAAGGGACATTAGTGGAGTTCTTCTAAGAAAGTAATGAACTAGATGATAAGAAGAGAGAGAGAGAGAGAGAGAGAGAGAGAGAGAGAGAGAGAGAGAGAGAGAGAGAGATGGCTATTTATACAAAAAAATGCATTCTCCCTCTTCAAAGTTATCAGAAAATATCCAAAAAGTGGAAACATGCCACAAATGAAAAGTTAAAACTGTCAAAAAGCATGTCGGTGAGACACCCGTATCGATACGCTAATACCGTGTAGCCTTGCTTGAATTCCAAAATTTCCCGTAGAGGAACCGTATCGATACGCTGAAGCCTTCAAAACTCTCTGTTTCAATGAAGTATCGATACGCAGAGAACCGTATCGATACGGTTCTGTTTCCTGGCAGATCAAGATCCTCAAGCCTTGTTTTGCCACCCGACGGCCCATAACGGCTCCGGCTTCCACGGTTCTTCATACTTAACCCCGACGGCTGACTCCTTCAAAGCCTCGCCTACTTGCTTGCCTTCAAGGGTTGTTTAAGACATCCAAACAAACCCTTTTAATGCGTATTGCCTGAAACGCTTAACAGAAAACCTTACGCTCAAAATCACTTAAAACAGTAAATAAACATAAGTTAAATGACGTAAAACGGAACTAGGTGCATAAAATATCTACAATATTGGGTGCTTATCAGCAATCGGATCAGACCATAATCCTTTCATTCTCAACACTGATGTCCCCCTCAATAAAGTTGGCAAACCGTTTAAGTTTGAATCATTTTGGGTAACAGATGAGGAATGCAAAGAAGTAGTCTCAGAGGTCTGGAGCCAAGTTAGAGAAGATCCAATGATGCTGAAGGTATGTAAGAAGCTAAGGAATTGCAAAGATAAACTTAAAGCATGGAGTTTAAGGAAGTTTGGGAATTTGAAGCTGAAAATTGGGGTAACAAAAGACCAGCTAGTCGAGGTTCAAAAACAGCTCCAAATTGGTTTTCATTCTAATCTAGAAGCCCAAGAGAAGTACTTAATTAGGGCACGCAGGAAGATTTATGGAAAAAAGACGCAATGTATTGGCACCAAAGGTCAAGGATTAAGTGGTTACAAATGGGAGATAAAAACTCACGTTTTTTCCACCTATCAACAATTCAGAGGCGACAATGCAACCAAATCTTGAGGCTAAAGGATAGTAATGGGGTATGGAAGTCTGAGAAAAAGGATATTTTAGAGATTATCAAGTTGCACTTTCAAGAAGTTTTTAAGGGCCCTCCAAATCGAGACTTTGAGGATATTATTAGCCTTGTTGAACAAGTTGTATCCCCGAAATGGAATGCCCAACTCACTAAAGCAATCATTAGGGAGGAGGTTCAGCTTGCAGCCTTTCAATTAGGCCCTTTGAAAGCACCGGGATCAGACAGCTTTCCAGGCATTTTCTATCAATCTTACTGGGAAATCGTTGGAGAGGATGTGTTCAAGGCGGTTCATGATTTCTTCCAAGAGGGTATCCTCCTCAAAGAAGTCAATCAAACCAATGTCACTCTCATTCCAAAGGTGCCAAATCCAGAAGGTATGAATCAATTGCGTCCAATAAGCCTTTGTCGTTTTATTCATAAGATTATCTCCAAAATTCTTGCTAATCGACTTCAACCTTTCATGGGGAATATCATTTCGGAGAATCAATCTGCTTTCATTCCTGGGAGGCAAATCCAAGACAACATCATAGTAGCTCATGAGGTATTCCACTTCATCAAGCATAAAAAGACAGGCCCTAAACCAGCAATGGCAATTAAACTGGATTTGAGCAAGGTGTATGATAGGGTCTGTTGGGACTTCCTCTTCAGGGTAATGGAGAAAATGGGCTTTGATAACAGATGGATTGGTTGGGTAAAATAGTGTGTATGTTCAGTAAAGTACTCGATCATGGCCAATGGAAGACAAACTTGTGTTATCAATCCAAGTAGGGGGCTTCGCCAAGGGGACCCACTATCCCCCTACCTTTTCCTACTGGTTGCTGATGTGTTCTCCAACCTTATGCAGAAGGCTCTTTTAAACAAGTCTATCGGGGGAATTCATATGCGTAAGAGATGTCCAATAATTTCACATCTTCTATTTGCTGATGATTCTCTGATATTTCTTGAAGCACTCCCTCGTTACTGCTCGAATTTTATGCAACTTGTTTCCTATTTTAGTGAGGCATCTGGACTATCTCTCAATGTTCAGAAATCCAGTATCTTATTCTCTCCGAATACTGAGGAGAGTCTGAAACAAGAAATAAAAAGTATTCTGGGTATGGGTGATATGGATGGGAATGGTAAATACCTAGGGCTGCCAATGTTTTGGGGAAGGTCTAAGAAGGAGGCACTAAGTTATGTCAGAGATAAGATGATGAAGAAAGTCCAGGGATGGGGGAACAAGGACTTAAACCATGCTGGAAAAGAAGTGCTTATTAAGCCAGTACTCCAACCTATTACAATGTACACCGTCATGTGCTGCAAAGTACCACGTTTTGTTTGTTCAACTTTAAACTCAGTAATCAGCAAATTCTGGTGGGGAAATGGTGATAAAGGGGGAAAGATCCACTGGGGAGCTTGGAATAAGTTAACGGATCAGAAGGGAATGGGGGGAATGGGCTTCAAAGATTTCGAGTCCTTCAACATTGCTCTTCTTGCAAAACAATTTTGGCGATTGGTGACATATCCAAATGTCCTATGGGCGAGAGTTCTTAAAGGCCTGTATTTTCCAAAGAGAAACTGTATGGAGGCAGTAAAAGGATCGAGACCTTCGTGGATCTAGTGTAATCTATTGGAGGGAAAGAATCTAATCAAAGAAGGGATACAGTGGAACGTGGGGAATGGTGAATCTATTAATTTTTGGGAAGACCAATGGGTTCCAAAAATCGAAGGTGGGAAGGTGACTCCTGTCCAAGATTTTCAAATGGAGAATGCAAGAGTTGTGGACTTCTTGAAACCAATTTCCAAGAAATGGGATCTTGCGAAACTTAGAGGCTGCATACCAGAAGAGCAAGTCCAGGCGGTTTGTAAAATCCCAGTGAGTCTTTCAAATGCTTCAGATAATCTTGGTTGGCACCACACAAATTCTGGAAAATACACTGTCAAATCAGGATACTTTCAAAGGAGGAAAAGTTTCGCCAGGACCAGATCCAATAGTGCATCGAGCTCCTTTACTCCTTCAAAATCTATGTGGACGAGGCTATGGAACTCCTGCACAAATCCTAAGGTGCGTACGTTTATGTGGAGAGCTGCCCGAAATTGGTTAACGTGTAAGGAGAACTTGTGTCGAAGGAAATGCTCCCCTAACCCAACATGCCCTTTATGTGAAAATGCTGTAGAAACGGTGGAACATATGCTCTTTCACTGCCCATGGTCCAGAGCAGTTTGGTTTGGGAGTGGGAAGCATCACTGGATTCTTTCGAAATCGATTGTGGCCATGGATAAATGGCTAAAGGACCTTCTGTGTGGCTGCCTTTCTAAGGAAACCAGCTCCATGGATGTGGAGACTATTTTCCAATTGTGCTGGGCAATTTGGAAGGCAAGGAATAAGTGGGTTTTTAGCAGGAAAGTATCAAAGCCAGAAGAGGTAATTGAACAAGCAAGGGCAACAAGTATTGATTACCTTCAAGCAGTATGTGATCGAGTGAAAAGGCCATCTCCTGATCGAGTGGAAAGGCCATCTCTTAGGCCTCCTTGGAAGGATAGGTGGTCACCACCTCCTACCTCCGTAATTAAATTCAACTGTGATAGAGCATTTAAGTCCTCTCGCAACTTAGCTGCCTTTGGCTTTGTTGCTAGAGATAGTGGTGGACGGGCTCAAGTGTGGCGATGTGGTAGAGTTATGATTTCTTCAGCTTTGGCCATTGAAGCTTGGGCTTTGAGGATTGCATGCAGTGTGGCAAAACAATGGGAAGACCAAGAAGTTATCTTCGAGTCGGACTGTCAAGCTCTTATCAATTGTATAAAGGATCCGAAAGTGCAGTGCCCATGGGAAATAGGAGCCTTTGTCACCGACATCTGGGAATGGGCGCGAACAAGGAAATGGACGTTTGGATGATGTGCTAGAGGAAACAAGAAGGCTGCCCACTGGATTGCGTCTCGTTGTTTAGATAGGAAAATCTTGTTTCATACGGGTTGTATTCCGCCCGATTTGGATTCTGTTTTGCTTAAAGACATGTACTGAAGCAGTTTGTTTAATCCAATGACATGTTCAAAATATATATATATATATATTGGAGGGTGCCTCTCTCTCTCTCTCTCTCTCTCTTCCTGAAAGAGAACCCAACCCACCTGCACCATTGCATCCTTCATGTTCCCTGACGGTTCCATCTTCTCTCCTCTCCCCTTTCTTATCCTCTCTTGCCTCTCTATAGCTGTGAAATGATTGATATTCTCTCCCGAAGGAAAGAAAATCGCCCGCACTCCCCAACTATGGTGGAACCAAATTGGTTTTTGGACTCTTGGATCTAACTAGCCTTGGCAACAGACTCTTGACTTTTCTTACGATGGCGAAGACATCATTGCAGCATGGACTATGACTGGAACGAGCTACAACATGATGTAGATCATTATTTCTCCACCACCTAAACAAGCAAATTTGTGACTTTCGACACCAAAATTGTATATATATATTTTTTTCCCGGGCTTTTTATTTCTGTATTTTGATTATGTTTTCTGATATTTCATGGACCCATGGGTCCTTATCCCTTTGGATAGCTGGGTTACTAATACTTTTGTTGCCTTAAAAAATAAACTATTGATGGGAGCACTGAGAGGAAATCGGTGTCCGTACGTGAAGCTCCCAAGTTTGTGGCATAACTCTTGACTTGTAATTTATTCCGAGTCCAAACAAATTCAGTTCAAATTGATAAGAACTTAAACTATGAATTATGCAATTTACATGCTTAACTAAATAAAAACTTCAACAACAAATAAAACTAAGTAAACAAAAATACGGGAAGACCCATTGTTAAATGCCTACACAAACTAAAAAAAATGCTTCGATGTTGGAAACTTGGAACTACAATCCCGCTCATCAAAGGGGTAAAACTATCATCTGCATCAAGCTCAATAAGATCTATGTTGTCGGTCCTTGCCATAGCTGCCTTCACCATTCCTGAAAATATGGAAGACCACTGCCTCCACATGTCATTTTGCAGCCTATAGCCACCAGTCATTTGATCCACCACAAATTAGAGTTGCTCAATTCAATAAAAAAGAGAAAATGGGAGATCTTTATGTTTCATTCTAATAAAGAGCTCAACCCAAATTAGGAAAATGAAAAAGCCAAATCCTTGTGGAGCGGAGGAAAGCGGAAGGGAAAAAACGGAAGGTGAGGGGAAGAAGGGGTGGCACAGCTTGGGAAGGAGTGTAAATCCTTGAGTTCTCACATGTTCTCTCCCTACTCCTGTCTCATGGGAGGACATAATCATTTGAAAGTCTATAAAGATAGTGAGTAATCTTTTTTTTTTTTTAGGAAAGAAACCTATTGTTTTAATAATATAACATATTGCAATTAAAACAAAGCAAAATACAACAAAAACAAAAACAACTAATGTATAGGGGGAAGCCTTAATGTCGGACCTATCGATCTGCTCATAGAGACGGGTGGGGAGTCCATGGAGAGTTCTAAAGAGCTTCTCTCTCTTCCCTGGAGAGAGAAAGCCCTCTTCCCCATTTTTCTCTTTTCTCCGGCCGCCTCCCTCTTCGTTTCTTCCCTCCCCATGGCGGCCCTTCCACCTCTTTCCTCCCCATTTTCTTTTCTACTACTCCTTTCCTACCTACATAGTTGTGAGATAGTTGAGACTCTCTCCCTCCAGTGAGAATATCTCCCACTCTCCCATCATTTTTGGACTAGAGAGGCCCAGATATGAGTTTTGGCTCTTGAATCATTCGGTTTGGCGAGAGTTGTAGAGCTTTCCGGTGGCCGCGGAGAAGGCGTCTATAGCAAATTTGGCGATCCAACGGCAGAAACAAGCCTACCACTCTAGATATCCATGGAGATCGATGAGTCTGACATTAAAGTTATTTTTTTTCTTTCTTTGTACTTTTATTCTTTTTGGTTTTTTGTTGTATTTTGTTTTGTATTAGTCGTAACATATTTCTGTTTTCTCAAACAAAAATCCGGAAAATATCAATGGGAAAGTAGGTGCACGCATTCAATACACATCACCATCTAAGTGTCCATCTCAACCTTTTTCTTTTTTGCTAGAAATTAGTTTGTCTTTCAAGAGCAATGTATGATAGGGGTGAGCATGGATCGGATTGGTCTGGTTTTATAGTAATCCAATAACCAAACCACTACTTACGGATTATGAATTTAGAGAACCAAACTAATCCATAAAATTCATAAAACCAAACCAATCCAAACCATTCAAAGGTGGTTTGGTTTTGGTTTTAAACCACGGTTTAATACAAGAAAAAACACTTTTGCCGACTAAAATAATAGTTGCCAAATGGCTATTTTTAGTTGTCAAAACCTTTCCGCGACTAAATTTTTGGTCGCCACTTTGGTCGGTGACACTTGGTCTGGGAAAATTTTTGCCGACCAAAATTTTTTGTCACCGAAACTTGTTTTTCCCGACAAAACACTTTTGTCGCGAAAAGTATTTGCGACTAACTTTAGTCGCCGTATCTAATAAATTCAAACCCCTTCGAAAAGTCATATTTACATACGGCGACAAAACTTTTGGTCGCCGAATACAACTTTCCCCGACTAAAATGAATTTGTCACCAAATGTCATGCCAAATAAATAATATTAAATTTTTTTTGGGTGCCACGTGGCCCCATCTTTGTACCGCCACGTGGATCATCCTGGAACTTCCACGTGCCGCATGTGGAATAATCCAGCCTCATGCCTTTGCCACGAATCGAACCGCCGACCTCTCATGCCTTATGAGGGCGCACAACCACTGGGCTACACGCTTAACTTGTACTTTATTCCTAAAGATAATATATTTATTACGTAAGAAAATAAAATAAAATATAAAATATAATTTATATATTATTTGCGGAAAATTATATATATAATATAATTATGTTTATTATGATACAATATATAGTAAAAATATGGTTAAATTAATTACATTTATAATTTACCCTTAAATAGTCATAATTAATTTTTAACTTTATGCTCCCATATTAGAGTCATGTGACCAAATGAAAAACATATACTTAATTATAAAAGCCCTAGAAACAAATATTAATTATGGCCCTTTAGCATAAAATGATCAGAAATCCTCTTCGTATATTTTCCATTACATATATAACTGTTTTTTTTATTAAAATTCAAAAATTCCTAAGGACCTAATCTAAATTGATACTCCACTATCGCAAGACCTATAAGGACCCGTATTTTTGAAAAACTTAATAAAAGATTTATTAAGTATTTTAATTAAGGAAAATATGGATTTTATTGAGTTTAAATGAATTGGGGTGAATGTGATAGAATTGTTTGTGGGAGGGTGCATGTGCAATTTGAAGTGTGGGTAGTATATATGTGTGTGGGTGTGTATGTAGAGGAGTAAAATACTTCTCACTTTCTCTCTCTCACTCCCGATCTCTCCCTTTCTCTCGGCACTCTCTCTCTCTCCTCCTCCAACACCAAAAACTTCACTCCTCACTCAAAACCCAAGACAAATAATCTTTAATCCTTCATCCATTCTTGTTATTGAGCCCGTATCTCGTTGGATATAGCTTGGAGAGGAGTATTCTCGAAGGATTTCGAATTTCAAGGCTAGGGCTCGATCAAATCCCATTGGGTTTCGTTCTCCAAGGCAAGGTAGGGAATTCTTACTCTCTCTACATGTTTATGGGTTGATTGTGTGCCAAATTTTTGCTTTAATTGGTTGAAATCGAAGTTATACATAATCTTCGTTTTCTGCAAATCGTCCACTGTCAAGCAGTGGTACCAATACCTACTTTTTGAGGTATCAATACCTTGATCTCGGATTGCTATCTGGATTGGTTTGGTACCAATACCATTTTTTTTTAGGTATCAATACCTTCATATCAATACCTACTTTTTGAGGTATCAATACTTTGATCTCGGATTGCTCTCTGGATTGATTTGGTACCAATACCTACTTTTTGAGGTATTGGTACCAATGCCTAAGAATACTGTTTTTGAACTCTATTGATCATTCGTCGATTGTATTGGCTCCCGATCACCTCTAACGCTCCCCAATCATATTCTAGTCATCTCTAAACTTTGTTGCTCGTGTTCCAACGACTCGTTGTTCGTCCCTACTCTTTTGGACCTCGTTATAATAAGGATAAGCGTAAAACTAAATGAATATGATACTTGTTTCCTTTGTTTATGCGTTCGGGTTATTATGTGAGCATTGTGGCATATTTTATGAAGGATATGGACTTGACATGGATTATGCTATACGGTATTGAGGCTTGTAGAATGAAAAATTGCGTTTTAGAACAATAGAACGGTACGAAGAAAGCCACGGAACCACTATGAGATGGGATGCCGGAAATGGGACGCACGGGGTCCCATTTGCCCGGAAAAGAAATCGAGAACATTCGACATATTGAAAGCGGAGAACTTAGAGAGTGTTAAGCTTCAAGTGTGGAAACGGTGTCGGTTATCAAGTCATAGATCCTTGCTTCGGTTCATGTGAGAATCTTACGTTGTCATTGTTCTTTCCGGTGCATAAATCATTTCATATGCATATAGTTTGAGCAAAGATTTCTCTGCTGGGCTAGTGTAACTCAACCTATTATTATTTTCAGATACCTCTCAGGGGCATTGATATGGAGTGCGTGCTGTGCATTTGACCATACTTTTGAAAGCTAACACCGAGGAATTACCATGGCATCTTTTGTAAAATCCCTTTGAAGATGTAATCGTAATTTCAATTATATTCTTTTGCCTTACTATCTTGGGATTATTGTTTAAGAATTTGGGGCAGGTGTGCCATTAATGTAAACTTTTAAAACTTGATTTTTTTCTCTTGGATGGATTATGGAAAGTATTTGGGGGTATTACGTTGAATTGTTGCGAAGTATTTTAATTGAAAATATTATTATTATTATGTTAAAAATTCAGGGCGTGACAAGACCCCAACCAAAATCATTTCTTCTACCAAAAAGGACACTCTAAAACACTACCTTTGAGTCTTCGACATCTAAAAAAAAACCTCTAACTTCTAAAAAAAATTATCCTCGTCTCACTCTGTTTCTTTATCACATTGAAGCTACCTCCTTCTTCTTCTTTTTTTATAATTTTGTTACATGCCTACAGTCATAATTGTCGAACATGTCCCATATCAAATGAGTTTAACGTAATTTTTTCCTGTCTTGCTTTTTTTTAAAACGCTTCATGGAATGCATTTTTAATTGTAGACAAGAATATTTATTTTAATTTTCAATGGTTGTGGACCTGTGGTTATGTCTTGCTAATGGACCTGGAAAGCGTAAATTAAATTAGTGTTTAATTTTTTTAGTGCCTTAGTAGCATAGGAAGATTTTTTTTTTCATTGGAGTTAAAAATGGAGAAACCATGGCCAAATAGAGATTTGAGAAGTTCGTCGTAATTCTTCTTTTTTATAGTGGGGTTTTATGACAAGAATTTGTGCAATGTACCAATGGGCGGCATCTTAGAAAAACTAAATGACCCACAAACAGCATATTATTTTCATCTGCTCGGGTACATTTTGTAGATGCACGCTGATTAAATGATGAACGTGGATCTCCTCCTGCCCCGGTAGGAGGACTTCCTCCAACCTCAGACACACGACAACCTTTCATTGGCCTAAGCTCCTTTCTCCTTAATCTGCCTAATCTCTACCTAACGGAAGTTAGCCCAACCCATATTCCACCGTGGGGAAATTAATTTTTTTCACCATTAACTCCAACAATTCAATGTCCTTTTTTTCTCATCCAGGAATTAGTTATAAGGCTAGACAATCTTTCTTTGTCTGAAAATATAACAGAGAAAAATCCAAAAAGACCAATAAAAAAACATGAAATAACACATATCCAACAGGTGAACGCCAACAGAAAACCTTAAAAAATAAAAAATTGAAATAGCTAATTTGGACATTCAATCAAATTCAAAAGAGTCCGGAGAAAAAATGTCATTGCCATTTGAATTCCAACAATGTCATGCTGCAATTGAAAAATATTTTCATCGGTGTAGATGGAAAAAATGATATCGGTAAACTCATTTTGCACTGGCTAGAAGTTGGACTATATATGATTCATTGAATAACAAGATTATGCAATTTGATTGATTCTTGTAAAGATTAGCGTAAGAGTTAACTGGATAAATTCTATTAGATTTTTCATGTTCCACTTTTTAAACGAAGGTTTTCTCCATTCATAGGAGCATTTTTTTTGGCTTTGTTGAGAATATATGGAAGAGAGACATACTAAATTTTTTTTTAAAAAAAAAGTGTAAGGAGAAAAGTTAGATTTAATTAAGGAGCGTTTTTTTTTGTTTTTGCTTTGGTAGCATTTAACTTCAGATTTTAGGAGTTGCCATTTAAAAAAAAGTGAGATTTAATTAAGGAGTTAACGGTGGAATACGGGTTAAACTTTGGTTAAGTAGATGGAATAAATATATAAGTTTATTATGATATAATATATAAATTTTCGGCGACAAAATGAACTTTGGTAGCCAAATGGCAGCCTTTTTCCCACTAAAAATGTTTTAGTCGCCAAAGGTTCAAACAAACGGCGACAAAACGAATTTAGTCGCCAATTGGTAGCTTTCCCCGACTAATATTTTTGTCGCCTAATGTTTTTTTTGCCGACTATGGGTTGTCGCCAATTGTTTGTTTTCGGCGACCAAATGATCGTTGGTAGCCAAATGGTAGCACTTCGCCGACTAAAAATGTTTTAGTCGCCAAAGGTCTACAAAATCGGCGACAAAAAAGAATTTAATCGCCAAATGTCTAAGATTGGCGACGAAAATTATTTTAGTCGCCAAAAGTTGACAATCAGCGACAAAAAATAGTTTGGTCGCCAAATGTGTTTTTTTTTTTGTAGTGTTCGTTTAAAATTGAGATATCATTACTATAAACTATTTTAAGTACTTAAAATTGCATAGATAACTTAAACTAAAAGTTATATTGAAATTAATATATTAAAATCATCAAAACTCACAAACATCAATCAACTAAATAAGAATAGAATACATAAGAAAGTAAGTTACCGAGATAAAAGAGTAGGACATCACTTTACTAAGCCCAAACCATGTATGTTTAGCGTAATGAAATTGTAGGAATAGGAAGTTTAGGAAATTAATATTGAAAGTGAAAGAAAAGAATAGGGTGGTGGAATAGAGTATTAGATAAGGAAATTAAGTTTATTAAGTATATCTAAACAAATTATATACTATATGTGTGTGTGTGTGTATATCACACGGTTCGGATTGGTTTGGAATCAGAACCATTAACATAAATCCATAAACCAAACTATTTAACACGGTTTCTATTTTTTTTAAACTGAGATCTGACCACATCATTAAAAAACCAAACCAAACAATTCGGTTTGGATTGGTTTGGACTGGATTCACGGTTTCATGGTTATTTTGCTCACCCCTTGTGTGTGAGTGTTTTCTGGGGCCAAATTAGGATAACTGGAAGAGGGGGGAAAAAAGTCCATTATATCAGTCCATTTTCAAGTGATTTCTACTGCAATTTTCGGATAAAAAAGTAAATTATTTCTGTGCATAATTTTTAACACTTTTTTGCACCAATTTAAAGAACTAAGTAATTTAGATCTTTAATTTGGTGCAAAAAAGTGTTAAAAATTATGCACGAAAAGAATTTTTTGACAACCACTGCTTAGTTCAATTGGTCAGTCATTACCTCCCCATATGAAAGGTCTTAGGTTCAAGCCCCACAAAGGGCAGGCCCTTTAGGGGACCAGGGCTATGGATAGTTTCTGGTCTCCTCGTGCTAACTCTAACATCCCCACTAACCCCCGCTGATGTATATCTCCATGGCAAAAAAAAAAATTGGTGCAAAAAAAGCTTTTAAGTGCATTATTATTTTTTTATCTAAAAGTTGCATGTATTTTTGTATGAGACAATTAAAGAGGAAAGGAAAGAGAGTAATACATCTAAAAGTGGAGCATGTGTCGAGAGTTACAGACTGCGAGTCTCATTTTCCATGGTTTAATGTCCTTTGATCAATTGCATGTTATGATCTCATCAAATAAAAGAGTACCATTAGAAATATCAGATGGTGATTTCATATTACTGCACTCGCATGCACACACACATATCGAATAGATATTATCTATACTCAGATTATAATTTAGTACATGATTATCACCTGCTATGCCTTCAAAATGGATTTGTGTTATTTTTCTAGAGGGTAGCACACTTGATCCCATGAATGAAAAGTTGCCACCTTCATGGTAACATACAGCAGCATAGGCCGATTAGCTCCTCATTCTTCTGAACTAAATCCACAGGAAGGTTTACGACCAATTAAGCGTAACTGCCAGAAAGATGATAATATTCACACTCATAGCAATATTTTACAAATCAAAACAGTTATTGCAATTGAAACATCAGCAATAAATAAATCAAAAACAAATAAATAGTCCATTATCCCCTCGTTAATCCGCAATTTCCTGTAAACACAAAAGGCTGTTCCGTTTAAAAGACCGGAATCCAGCTCTGTTCTATGAACCGAGTCCATTCGAGAGCTATAACACCCTATCCACACTCTGGCTGTACAGACCAACCGAGAAGAAAGCTCCTAGCAAAAATAATAGGGCACTCATATAAAGAGGTAGAGAGGTGCCCAGGAGTAAATTAGCACCAAAAACAAGTTTCTTGTTAACAGTGGACACCATTCCCGTTTGTGTAGATAGCATTAGCACCCAATGATGACCAATTGGAGGTCTTCTCTCCATTCCCATATTGGCGTGATTTCATCGTTGAATTACCGTTGCTCATACTACTAGCCCTTGTCACACCATTCTTCTTGAGGAAAGCATCCAACTGTCCACCTGCTGCTGCTATAAGCCCTACATGTGACATTCAATAAATGAGGATGTGAGATATGCCGACCATTGTTTTGCCCAAACTTGAGAGGATGCAAACATTCGAAGCAGGACATTTTCTTGCATTCCAAAGACAATGAAACATAACTAGTCTAAGGATGTTTACTCTTCACAACTTTCTGCCAAGATTTTTAAGGAGTGTATTTACGGAAACAATTACACTTTCATTGCATCTCTAATCTACATTGCGAATAAACATAAGACTTTCAAGAGTGCAAAAAATATAAATAACAAAGGTGGAACTTGACAGGCTTGACTTATTGGTTGTTAATCTATGAGCACTGAGCAGGGCCACAGACTTAATTTGGCCAATAAAAACACCGGTCACAACAGCTTAGACGATGCAAGGTTGGATGATAAAACCAAGGTGTTGTGTCTGAGTCATCCTTGTGACATGTGGTATGCATAAACTTCAACTTTTTCAGATAGCTACTAAAGACATTCAGTCACTGAACCAGTGCTACAAGGTACATTGCTTCAAATGAGAAAAGGCTGGATTCCAAGGAAAATCTTTTTCAACATCTGTTCCCATAAAATTATTCAAGATGCCACACAAACATTCTAGTTGCTCAACTTACACTCATCATAATGATTTTTGTCTACCATTTTGAGGTTTACATGAAACATTCAGGTCAATAAACCACTGAATTACAGCTATTCATTCCCTATTATTTATAACTAATTTTGATTCGATGTCTTCATATATACATACAAAAGATACATATGATATGACGCTGTGAAGTAAAGGACGATTACAAATTAATATTGAAAGGGTATAAATTACTATAAGTTGAAAGCTTTGGAGAATATGGATGACTATCCAAATACCTAAGAAAAGAGCAGAAGGTTTCTCTGGTCTTGACTTGAACTCCGGATGGAATTGAACGCCAACATAGTATGGATGGTTAGCCAGTTCAATAATCTGCAGCATTAAATACCAATATAGAATCAAAATTAACTATCACATAGATTGTCATAGATTCAAAAGCTACAAGGGCCATTTTCATGATTCTGACATCTACCTCCATGCGACAACCACTATCATCTTTTCCAACAAAAGCGAGGCCAGCATCCTCAAGTTGAACTACCATATCAGGATTTACCTACAGAAGGCAAAGCTTTTTCTCAACCCAAAAGACCTACTGAATAGACTTTGCGACAATTAGCAAACAACTGCGTCAGGCCAATGTGGTGGTTGATGCCAATTACCTCATATCTGTGCCGATGTCTCTCGTCAATGAAGCTCTTATTGCCATACCTAGAAAAAATCAATCTCACTATCAATTATGTATACTGGGCATGTTAATTCGGCATGTGTGTACCTAAATATCCTTCATATAATCTAGCCCAATTCTTCTATATGTTGAGTTCCGTAAATTGATTTCATAGCAATTGCAACTTACCTCATAAAAAGTAAAACATCTGGTTTTACATACTTATACATCAGCATCTCTTTACATTTTTTCACGTGAAGGTAACCAAGAGCACTTACAACTTTGCAGCTTTGCAGTCTGTGACGTGAAAATAAGTCTTTCTTGATCCAAGGCGCATAGTGCCTCCCATATGGGTTTTTGAACCCTGTCATTGGTACGAAGCACAGATTTGTCATTAAAAGTGAGGAGTGAAAAAGAAGGGGAATACTAGAACTGGAGAGCTTAGGCGATAAGAGATCTAAACCTCTGGCATAAATATAACACAAGGGCTCTGGGTGTTAGGATCAAACTCTGTGCTGTTGGCGTCTTGTAGCCCAAGGACTGATCGAGCAAACTCAATGACAGCAATTTGCATGCCTAAGCATATTCCAAGGTATGGAATCCTATTTTCCCGGGCATACTTTGCAGCCATAATTTTCCCCTGCACCCCTCTGTCCCCGAAACCGCCTGGAACGAGCACTCCATCTGCACCCTGAAGGTAAAAGCCCATGATAGAGCTACTAAAAAAACCTACTGTGAAATAAAGCTAAATATTAACCGGTAGAACCCTAGGAAAGCAACTTTGCTCGGCTAATTCAACGTTGTGAAACGGTAATATATACCAACCTTCAACAACTTCCAAGCCGATTTATAAGCATCAAGATTCTGTGTGCAAAAAAATAAACATAAAAAGTTGTCAGGCAATGCTAAACATAAAAGACACGTGACCAAGAAATTTATGTGCACAGATCCAGAGATGTGCCTGGATTTGTGCACGTAAATACACAGACTTTTCCTAAAACAAAATTACCTCTTTAGCAGTTGCCTCTTCAAGATCACTGGATAGAACCCAATCGATAACAAGTTTTCTACAGCAAGCAACAGAAGCATGCAAAAGAGCCTACAAGGAGCACATCACATAGTTTAGTTAGCAGCAACGTCAACTTATGGCTCCTCACAAGCCACAAGATGCATACAGTTATCATGCACCTATTTGTTCATTAGATCAAAACGGGACATGTGAGATCAAAGTCTCCGCATTATCCCTCGCATGCAGGTGTTTGAGAACTTCAAGACATGAATTAGAACAAGCATATCTGGGGTGGGTGTGGAGAGAGAGAGAGAGAGAGAACATTTAATAGATACTACCGAATACTAAAGCCAACACAGGATGAATGCAGCTAATAAGCCAACCTATCGGAACTCAAGAGAGTTTGTGATACTAGTGAATGGTGTAGTTATTGTAATGAAGACCACTCTTACTTTCAAAGGGTGGCCAGTATTTTCCTTTTATGAGACTTTGGAATACAGGGGAAAATACCCATATACCTAATCCGGATAATATGCACCAGGCCCACATTGCATGGACTCAATGACAAGTATCGTCTGGGTATGTATAGGTGTCACGCATTCCAAACCCTTAATCTTAGGAAACAGGGATGTATGTCCAAAAATACAGGTACGTGGATCAGTTGAACCCAACATTCAAATATGTACCCATAACTCCCCAAATGGGTCCCAATAACAGTACCTCCCATAACTCACTACCTTCCTATAGTCGAACTTGTATGAACGCCGCCATAAATGAATCTCATCACATCAAACAATCTTATTGATAGGCCCTTCTTCCTTTAGACTTTGAGAGTGTGTCTGTAGAAAGCCCATCATAAGTATTTGCTTTTTCTACAAACTAGACATTGGGGATTTATTATTTGATGGCCTTTCTTCTTTCCTCTATTTTTGTTTGCCCAAACGCAGAAGGAACATAGCTACTGCATCTAAAGAAAAGGGAAACACCGTAAAACTGACACAATTAGGTTCTACTAGTATTTTAGTTCATCAGATTAGATTCAGCTAGTATGTGAAGGCTGATACTTCCAGAGAAAGCACCAATACGTCATCCATGCTGCATCTCAAAATTGCCTCACCAGAAGCACAACCTAGAATGAAGCTGCAATACTACTGCTTCCAGACCAACCAAGTCATGCCACATAAGCTCAAGAAAAGCAGAAAATTTTGGGAAACCATCTGAAATATGTGGAAACAAATTAAGCCCGTAGATGAACGAGAAACCACAAGGACTGCTAATGTATGGTCTCAAAGCATTTTATATACTGTTCACTTTTCTGTTCATGTTTTCTCTGTTTGTAGCCTTACTACATCAGATGAGATGTTTCAAGCATTACTTAAAGAATGGTGTCAGTCGATCAAAAATTGAAGACAGGATATCTATCCCCAAAAAAATGCAGATAAAATGTTAGTGTAGATACTACTATGAGAATTACTCTAAATGGAATTACACAAGCTAAGAAGACAACATGAGTTTAACAAACCCACAGACAGCTAAATTCACCTTTAGAACAGAAAGGTACGAATCTGAAAGGCCAGTGTATTTTCCCACCATGGCAATTCTGACCTGTAATTAAGTGATGAATCTTAATGCCTTGGCAGCTAACAGTAGAAGAATCTACTAATTTCATGGAGTACTAGGAACATACAGGCTGATGTAAGCTATCGCAGAGTTTAGCCCTAGTTGTCCATTCCCCCAATTCTGGTTCGCTGGCACTACACAAAACAGAATAAATAAAAAATATCATCAATATGACAACCAAAAACTAACAAATTGAGTGCGAATATCCATCCAAGAAAACAGAAGCAATGAAGAGAATTAAGCACAATCGACAAACCATGAAAGGTTCAGCACTTTCAAGATAGCCTCATGTGCCTTCTGATCCTAATTGAGAGAAAAAATTGCCTATTTGAGGGCTTGCAAGAGATGAAAATTGAAACTGAGTAAACTTCAATCAATCACTGAGTAACTTACCTTTAAAAGCAAAGGAACATGCCAGATGTTGGATACATCATACAGAGTGATGATATTTTTATCCTGAAGAAACATTGGAGTTTAACAAAGCACCATCTCGCAAAGCAAATAGATAAACATAAAATGAATGTGGCAGCCAAACCAAAGTAAGCCTTGTGTCACCATCAGTCGGGAAAAATACAAAACGAGAAAAGTCCTCAGAAGCAAGTTACCGGAACATGGCAAAATTGAGAGAGCTTGGCCTTCACATTTTCATCAAGTTCCTGAAAATGCATTACAATACATGTTCACAACGATACATGGGGTGCCCATATAAGGAGGCATGGAGTATTATGTATGCACAAAAAATGTATGAGCATGTATGGAGAGAGAGAGAGAGAGAGAGAGAGAGAGAGAGAGAGAGAGAGAGAGAGAGAGAGAGAGAGAGAGACCGTTGTGCTCCGGCAAGCTAAAATATTTGGCATTAATCCCATGCTCCTTAGTCCCCTTACACTATGTTGGGTTGGTTTTGTTTTCTGGACATGGTAAGCAAAATTACTGGTCATCAAACTGCCAATGTCATTTTCTTAACAAGTCAAAAGAAAGACCCTCACTGCAACCATGTACCATACAAGAGGCAGAGTGAGTCATGTATGTATCTTACAACTTTACCTGCTCACCAACAACACTCAAAACAGGCACCAGGCTGACATGTATCAAACAAAAGTTGCCCTCACCTGAGTAGAGAGCATTCATGGAAGAACGCAAAACATATTAAAGATGGAGTACAACTTCAGTTTCTTTGGCAAGAAAGCAATTGACATGTTTGTACTACGCATCGAAGTTCCTTGTGCTTACCTACGCGGTAGGAGAACTGTCCTAGCGCCTCAATGAATGGCATTGACTCAATGTCCCCTGCATCAGAAAAGAGATTTTTAGCTAGCCAAACAGTAAAACATCTCACATTGGCATATATGGACACTTTTCATCGGCATTCTGTCATGCCAGGCCTTTGTGAAAACCTACCTATAGTACCACCCAACTCAATGACACAAACATCTGCTGGACCTTCCTTTCCATCAACAGGAATCATTGCTGCACGTTCTATCCATTCTTGAATGGCATCAGTAATGTGAGGTACAACCTGCCGAAGAGAAATAAAATAACAGAATACAGAATATGCATGAGAGCGAGATATGCATCCAGAACATATGATGCAAAACAGATTTCTAAGATTTGGATTGATACACAAACATTATACATGAATTAACATCTTGTATGATGGATCTTAGATGTCATGTTGGTCAAACTCATAAATATATCCCATGGTTTGTCATTCTTATCATCAATAACATAATCTAGGATCATAGATTGCACTGGGGCTTGGACCCACATCACTTGTCATAGAGACGAGTGTTTATGTATTGCATGATGTGCAAATCATTCAAAACAAGTTTTTTCTGTTGTTTAAAATTGGGTCCACACAAACCCCCGAGATTCAATCATGCATTCGGCCTCGGTTTGTAGAATTGTGGTACTTCCTTTCACAGTATTTCGGAAAAAAAAAACCCACTATTCCTTTTGTTTTGGAAATCCACCTTGAAATGATGACCATCCCCACAAAATTGTTGCATGGCAAGTGAGACGCAATACAACCAATTTCAGTAGCCAACGGAGACCTATCTCGCCAGTTCCAGTAGGCCAGTCCCTTGACTCCTTTCCTAGTCATGGTAGGTTTAAACTCAACAAAGATGGCTCTTCCAAGGGAAATCTCAGTTTAAACTCGTGCATAAGAACTTGAATGAAGAACAGCATCTCAGTAACCTCATTCGTGATTGCAGGTACGTACTGGACTAGCTCGGGCATCCTCCAATTTATCATGTTTCAGTGAAACTGTGCTATCCACTTGCCTTCTTGCAAACTTAGAAGATGAATTTGTTGTTTTCTTTAGTATTTTAGCTCCATGTACTTAAGGAACAAATTTACCATGGTCATAGTTTTGTATACCCCAGTACTATGTACTTCTGATTTGCCTTTTTATACACCACTATTACGTGACCAAAGTAGTACTGTCTACATTTCCTCCGTTTGGAATTTTGAATTGTGTGGAAACTTTATGATTTACAATTCAACTTGTTATTCAGAGAAAACAGAATTTCGATTCAAGTCCTTCAATAACTATGCTCTTACAAGTGAGTGCAACTTAATAATTGAATTCAGCAGCAGAGATAGACCTGAACAGTTTTCCCCAGGTAGTCGCCCCTTCGCTCCTTGTCAATTACATACTGGCACACAACAACAGGTCAATCATTCAGTAAGGAGTGACCTTGAGAATCACTAGCAGCAAACTTTGGATATGAGAAGACAATTCACAATTTAACTCACATACCTGATAAATTTTTCCGGTAGTGATGTTATTATCACGTGTCAGCTTGATGTCTAAGAATCGCTCATAGTTTCCAAGGTCGAGGTCCACCTTCAAACAATAACGGTATAGCACTTTGATGTATTACACGAAATTTCCAGTTCTCCAACAAAAGATGCAAGCTTATAATCAGAAGCAAAATGAAGTGCACGGACAGCATAAACTGCTGCAATTTAAAACTTATGCACGATGGAAAAGTCGAATGTCAAGTATAAATACAATGGTCACTTGACTTTCGTTCATTTCAAAGCAAACCCGCATACAAGTCTGCATTTCACCTCCACCAAAATCTCCAGAGCCACAGCAATTAACTTTATCACCTTTTGAACACCATCCCTACCCAACAAAAAAAATATAATCTACAACTACTTGGTTTTGCATTATTACCCATCAGGTTGCATGTTCTGATTGAAAAAACAAAGACAAGGTAGAAATATTCTTCACAAAATAAACTGATTAACATCTCAGAGCTTTCAGCTCAATAATAATCTGCAATGCAACACCAAAGTGTCTCAGTTCACAAATCACAATATTCATGCTGAAAAAAACAATGCCTCACGTGGTCTAGTTAACTCAAATAAATAGATCCCACTTCTCCAAATTAGAATTACAGTACGCAAAAATAAGAGTCACATGAGAGAGACCCACGGAGTTTCTGTTACCTCTCCACCGTCATCTAGAACAAACACTTCTCCATGCTCGAAAGGGGACATGGTTCCAGCATCAGTGTTCAAGTAAGGATCTGAATAGGGAAAAAGATAGCTGGTGATTAAAGAATAGTTCCTCAACTGTGCACCGCAATGTGATTTTAAGAAAAACTAGAGACTGACAATCTCAGATAATACAAGAGCAAACACAACTTTAAAACGCTGCAGACACAATTGTATCCGGAGCCGGTAGATGAACGTGGGACCACTTACATCCAACGGTTCCGGACACATGTCAGGAGTTGTGTTCTAAAGTTGCATTCCTAGACTTTTTGTCCGTAAAATTTAACTGTTTATGTATAAAGGGCTAATAAATGAAAACATTCAGGAATATTCTTAGACATCTGAGAGGCAATATTTTTTCCTCAGGTATTGCACTTCAAGCAGATAATTACCGATATCCCTAATGCTGACAATTTCTATCCTGAATTTTCTATTTCCACAACCATTGACAAAAAAAATAAAATTAAGAAGATGTTTCAATTTGAGGCTGGTTGAAAAGCGAAAGTATGCTCCTTTTCAACAAGTTATCAGAACCTTTAGACTAAAAAACACTAAAAATAACTAAAACGGAATCAGAGATTCCCCAGCCAAGCTCTGTATGTTAAACAAAATTACATTTCTACAAAAATACTTTGAATCGGTACCCTGGTGGGAAAACCAGTATTCCAGTAATAATAGATAAGACATGAGCACAAAAAGTAGAAAACTTTACTGAAACAAAAACAAAAAATGGGTAGTTTTGTTTCCTAACAACGAAAAAATCAACAAAGTAGAAAGGCGGCCAAAGCTTTTCCTTCCGACTTTAAATCAAAAAAACTCAAAGGTTAATTTTACAAGAACATATTCCAACCACCAGAAAGAACATAGACCAAACAAACGATGCAGTAATATGCTTATACATATACATATAGGCCTGCCTTGGCTTTAATCGGACTTCCCAGTGGACGGTGGGAATGAACCCGGAAATTAGTCAAGGTGGACGGTGGGAATGAACCCAGAAATTAGTCAAGGTGTGCGTATGCTAGCCGTAAACCGGATTAATTAAAAACTAAACATACATATGTATGATAGACGTACCAATCTTGATGGAAGTAACACGGAGGCCGCAGGCCTTAAGAATGAGGCCAATGCTACTGGCCGTAACTCCTTTACCAAGACCACTAACTACTCCCCCTGTCACCAACACATACTTCATTTTTCCTTTTCTTCTTTTTCTGTCAATTTTTTCCCCCTTTGACTCCTTCAGTTGCTCCTATTTTCGTCGATTCAGAGCAACAAATAAGTTGTTGCTCGCCCGCCCTTTTCTTCTTTCTCAAATGGAAGGATTATGATCGAGAGTACCTGTATTAGGAAGGAAAAAAGAAGAAGCACAGATTATTATTAATATTAGTAAGTGTAAATAACTAGAGAATGAGCGTTGGGCATTTCGTAAGGAACAGAGCTGGGGGGAAAACACAAACCGAAAACTCTTTGTGCCTTACCTATACTGAAATCTTCGCCGTCTAACAGAGAGGTGAGCAGAGAGGGAGGGAGAGAGAGAGAGAGAGAGAGAGAGAGAGAGTGGAGGCCAGGGGAAGAATGGTGATGGGGGAAGATGAGGCAATGGCGGCTTTTATAGAGGTTTATATGGCATCAAGAAGACCTTGTAGGCTGTAGCTATAGCGATTTTGCCTTTTTAAGAATATTAAAAAAATTATAAATATTATGCTGGGCAAATCCCTAAACTGAATTCCCTCCCCTCCAAAAAAAAGTTAAGTTAAACCCCCCACCAGAAACAAAGAAATAGACCAACCATGCCCGACCCGGATTACCCGACCCTTTAATGTGTGCTAAGTGCTTGTTTGTTTCACCCATTGCCAAGTTTGTTTTTTTTTTTTTTTCTGATCCGCCACCCATTGCCAAGTAAACGATAAGTTTTCATTTGGATTATTTTTGGGGAAATTACAGTAAGCCCCCTCTAACTATACCTCGGTAACGAGTTGCCCCCTTCATCGTTTAACTCGGACACTTAACCCCCTTCATCTTTTATCGCATGACACTTAACCACCATTCGTTAGTGAGCCGTTAGTCAAGAATACATACAACGGTACACACACACACACACACACACACTCTCTCTCTATTTCTCTGCCCCTCCCAACGGTACTCTCTCTCTCTCTCTCTCTCTCTCTCTCTCTCTCTCTCTCTCTCTCTCTCTCTCTCTCTATGAAATCTCTCTCTCTCTGTGCTCCTCCCAACGATACTCTCTCCCTCTCTCTTTTTCTCTGAAATCTTTCTCTCTTTCTCTCTGTGATGGAATGTAGCACTGGGTCTCATTGTATTTGTGGTTGCAGACAAAATTTGGTTGTGGATTTTTCATTTGGGTTGACCCACCAAAATCTGAGAGCATCCAGTCCAACATAAAGAGCACCCAGAATTTACAAATCCGCAAGTTAGAGTTGCAGAGAAAGGTTGATGAATTGGAAAGTAGAGTGGAAGTGTTGGAAGCAATGAAAAAACAAATGCATAAAGAAGTTCAACAAATGCGAAAAAAATTGGGCAAATGCAGAAGGAAGTCCTATGTTTGAAGAAGAAATCGTGGTGGAAGAAAATAGGTTTTCTTTTGATTGTTCTCTTTTTTTTTATCCCACATGTACAAGAAAATGGTGACTGAAAAGTATCCTGCTTTGGCTTAGGTACAATATGAATGAGTATTTGTTGATTAACGTAGTGCATTCCAATAAAGATTACAACCCAGAAACAAAATTACTGGAAATGGTAGTTGTTACCCAAAAAGATAACCTACTTTTTTTAATTGGCCCGTGCATCGAACGGGTACAACGCTAGAACGGGTTAGTTTTGCCCGTGTATAGAATGGGTGGAACGCTAGTATGGAATTTGCTGGTAGGAACTACAGTGGGAACTAGCCGTTGGAGGTCATTTTACACTGGCCGGTTGACAGAGTGGTCGACCTGGTGGTCGACCGAATGGACGACCGGTTTATCATCAGGGCATCATCTTATTCAGGGCTGAAAGAGGGTAAATTGGTAATTTCAGCAATTCTGTTAATGGCATCTTCCATTTTGCGCGAGATAAAAGATGAAGGGGGTTAAGTGTCCGAGTTAAACGATGAATGGGGCAACTTGTTACCGACGTATAATTGAAGGGGGTTTAATGTAATTTCCCCTCATCTTATTTAGGGCTGAAAGAGGGTAAATTGGTAATTTCAGCAATTCCGTTAACGGCATCTTCCATTTTGCGCGAGATAAAAGATGAAGGGGGTTAAGTGTCCGAGTTAAACGATGAAGGGGGCAACTCGTTACCGAAGTATAGTTGGAGGGGGCTTAATATAATTTCCCCTTATTTTTTTTCATCTTTTGTCAACTTTTTAAAGTTTTTGTTCATGTTTCTTAGTTTTATTTTATAATTTGTCTTATCGAGACTAATCGAGAAAGTTGAAGAATTTCGAAAGGCCAAGAAGATTTTGCCAAAGACAAACATAAAATAATTATGAAAATATAAGTTAAGACAGCTCAAACGTACTTGTTTATGAATTCATCGATATTTTTAAATAACTAAGGCTCCGTTCCGGAAACGGAAAAAAGCCCTTATTTTTTAAGAAGGCAATTTCAAGCTCAAAAATGAAGGATTTATTGAAATCTAAAAATATACACTATGGATCTTGTTTGAAAGATCTCATTGAGATCTTTTATACGATGCAAAAAAAATTAAAAATTTATTTTTCATTTACATTATTTTTGAGTTTGAAAATGTGAAATAAACTGCTTATTTTTTAAGAAGGTTTCTGGAACGGGGTCTAAGGCTTCGTTCCAGAAATCTTTTTAAAAAATAAGCAGCTTATTTTACATTTTCAAACTTAAAAATAAAGTAAATGAAAAATAATTTTTCAAATTTTTTTGCATCGTATAAAAGATCTCATCAAGATCTTCAAAACAAGATCCATATTGCATATTTTTAGATTTCAATAAAACCATAATTTTTGAGCTTGAAATTGTCTTCTTAAAAAATAAGAATTTATTTTGATTTCCGGAACGGAGCCTAAATAAGTATAGACAAATAGTTCTTCTTATATATCGTGAATTTTATGTATTGCTTAATTATGAAGGATAAACAACAACAAAAACCAATCAAAAAGGCACGAGTGTTATTGTGACACTATTTTTCTACTCTTAAAAAATGTTGTCGGCCCATTCAAAATCATGAATTTGAGATTGATGAGACATTTTATTATCTTCTATTATTCCAACCATGTAATAGTGAATGTTGCTTTCTTACTGTTTGATGATACTATCACGTAATATTATTATTATATTTAGTATTCATCTTAAAGTTGACGGTCAATTTGTATAGTCATATGAAAGAATTGGAATATTTGTATTTTTTTACTACAACTCCGTGACTTATAAAAGAATATAAAATACATTGCTTTTCAAGGTAAATTTTCCTTAAAAAGCCACCAGAATTTTTTTATCTTTATTCAATATTTTTTTGTATACCGTTGATTCGTCTTTATTCCTAGAGAAATATTTATCTACACCATTGGTTTGTCTTGATAAGGGAAATCGAAAAGGCCAAAGATTATGACCGAAACCAAGCCCAAATTAAAATTCAGGTTTTGGGGCATTTTCTTAGAATCTTCAAAAAAAAATAAAAAAGTTGGGTTTCGGTCGTAATTTTATTACTTTTCCAATTTCTCTCGTCAAGACGAACTAATAATTCACTCAAGTTTGACGCAAAACTAACAAACGCGAAAAAAAAATTGAATAAAAACAAAACAAAAGGCCAATGCAAATTGTCTTTTTTTGGGGAAACTTAGCCTCAGTATGGTCTCTTATGGTTTTATGGTAACTAGGGCTGCTAAACGAACCAAGCTACTCTAGTCTAAACTTGTGTTCATTCGTTAAAAGTATGTTCAATATTGGTTTGTTACATAAACAAATATAGCTTCATAATTTTTTTGAAGCTCGTTAAGATTTCAAGCCAAGTTTGACTAAGCTACTATCCGGCTCATTCAGCTTATTTTATGTATAAAAATTCAAGCTATTTAAGATCAGCTCATGTTTGGTTTGATTAAAGCTTGTTTACGATCGACTCGTCTTATAAACAAGTTAGGCTTGAATATATTTTTAAAGCTCGTTAAGTTATCAAATTAAACCTGAACAACTACCTGCTTGGCTCGTTTGACTCATTTATCGCCACTTTATGGGTAACACATCCAACTATCCCAGCCCCCTCCGTTTCTTTCCATTCTAGATAATTACAAATTTTTCTATTTATATATGGTATAGAAGTGGCAGTAAAAATAAAATATGTTATCCAACTTAGAATCAAAAACCTAGTATCGATGGAGAAAGGTAAGACGAATTTTCCAAATGGCCGACTAATTGAACACTTGAAAATGACATCCATTGTAAACTGCGTAAAAAGAATACAAAGATTTTTTTATCCTTGGGTAACAAACTAAACCCTAGATTAATCTTTACATAAAGATTATAAAATAAAAAAAATTTAAACAGCAAGCTTGTAAAATTATCTCAATGAAAACCATCTATCTGCCTATTTCTGTGCACAAAAATACAAACTCTCACAACTTCACCTAATCTAATCTCATTTTATATTATATATTAACTACTAAAAAAAACAGAAATGACTAAAGGGCTAAATCAAAGCGAACCCAATTTACCCAAATCACTTACACAAAAAAAAACCAGTAAAAAATCGGTAGAACTGCTTGCTTTTCTTTGCAAACTTACATACGAGTATTCATTCAATAGTTAGAATATGAATGTAAATCCAGTGCGACATAGATAGATGTATGAATTTCATAGTTGGTTTTAAATTTATATTCTAACTCTTAAATGAATACTTGGAACTTAGATGAATTTAATTAGAGGCACGAGGAAGATGGACTTAATTTGCTGGTGGTGGAGGTAAGTGGGGAGAAAAAAAATTTGGCACCATTATACCCGTCAGTCATTGTGGATCCACCGAGTGCAATTTTGTTCACTCTCCTTAAAAGAGGGTGAACACATTACCCTCCTTCTTATTGGTTAAAATGGTGTAGATCTCACCACAAAGTGATGTCATGTTTACTATGCAATACACTTTTTGGTAAGCATGACATCACTTTGTGGTGAAATCCACACTATTTCAACCAATAGGAAAGAGAATAATGTTCACCCACTTAAGTGGTGGGTGAACAAAACTCTCATCTTACGGGTATTCAAATCATGCTATACATATATATAGAGTTAGATTTAAACATACTCCCTTGGAATTAAATCTGTATGGACAGTCCCATCTTCTTACTAAAATTGTCACATCTAAGTTGTTGGATTCACCATACTCGCATGGTAATAAGTTGTAATGGGCAGGAGGCTGTGTACGTTGTGCCGATTGCTTTCAATTTTTATTTTTATTTCTCATTCACTACAAAACATAGCTATTTATAAATATTAAAATAATAATGTTTTTAGTAGTAGTAGTAGTAATATACTCCAGTATATATACTACAGTATATTAATAGTTTTACGTTTCTTTCTTCTGCGTACGTGTTTTGGCATCTGAAGTCTCAGATATACACTTCTATAATATCAACGGAAGGAGTCAGAAGTCCAGTCTTAAAGTCTTGTACACTTTTTAACTCAGTCAATATCTCTCTTTCTCTCTCTAGTGTGGAAGGAAAGCATATTCTTATTTTCCTTATTTTCTTTCTTACCAAACGGATTAGGATAAAAAGTACCCCTCATCTTTCCGAAAGTGAAAACTGTACTTATTAGGGATAAGTAAGAGAGAGAGAGAGAGAGAGAGAGAGAGAGAGAGAGAGAGAGAGAGAGTAATGACAATGGGAATGGGAATTGTGATGGTCAAAACGGGTCGAAATACAAAACTAATGATGTAACCAACTGAATCCTTATGAGCCAAGAAAAGCACCTAACCGGGCCGAACTAACCTTCCACGGCATAATCAATTAATCATCCATCCCATCCCATCCCATCCCATCATGCATGTGTTCTGTTTGTTACATACGCTACTAACAAAAGCAAACAAAAACACGGGAGGTATATAGGTAATTGCTTGGGACTTGCACCTTAATAATACCTTGTGAGTTTAGGCTAACTCGTTTCCGCTTCTAAACTAAATGGATTAAAATTCATGTTTTTACGAATTTTTAGACATGTCATTTTTCATACGTTCATAAACTAAAATACCATTTAGCAAAAATAATTTCACTATTGTCATTAGTCGATCTATTCTCCAATAATATAATGAAAACGCAAAATTTTCATAACAGAATATCTAGACCAGTTTTTATGTACTTTCGCTAATTCAAAGTCTTGATATTAACCATAGGACAACCCATTTCCCAAATTTCTTTTTATAACCGGATATCTAGACTAGCTAGTTTACATGCATTTTGATCCACTAATTTGGAGTACTGATGTTAATTACTAGATAAATCTTTAGTGACCTTAAAAGTTTTATGCTTGTGGTAGGAAGGAGTCAAAGTTACAAATTCGTTTCGTCTGATAAGGATCTGTTTTCCTCGTCTTCTCCAACTCAGATCTCTTTTTTTCTGACCCAGTCCCATGCTGTTTGCCCTGGTTTCTCTCGTCTGTTAGCCGGCATGTCGTTCCTGATTGGAGGTACTACTGGGTCATCAGATTTCGCTTAACGGCATGGGTTCTCTCGGGTTTGGTGGAGCAGTCGGCGTTGGCTCCCGCCGTGGCTGTCGTTGGGCGGCCCAGGTTTTGCCTAATAGCTTGGTGTAGCTTCCGCAACAGATTAGACTTGCTTTGGGTTCGGGCTTCTCTGCCGTGGGTGGCCTGTGGAGGCGTGGTGGTTGCCGATGGTATTTTCCGGCGGTGGTGGTGGCTCTATTTGAGGCGAGCGGCGGCGGCTTATAGGGTTAAGTTTTGGGTTTCTTTTGAATTGGGCTTTATTTGTTGTATCTGGGCTTTTGGCCTTTTAGGTTTTATGCTTATTTTTTATCTGGGCGTTTGGGCCCTTAGGTGTTGCTTTGGGCTCTGCCCTTTGCTTTGTTTCCGACTTTTGGTTGGAAACTTTCCTCCTCCCCCTTTAATAAATTTTGCTTCGCCGTTAAAAAAAAAATGACACTGTTATCAAAATTCTTGTTTTCTTTCCAATCGACGGAGAATCGACGGAAAATCGTATCGTAAGCTTGCTGGAATGTGGGTGTGAAAAGTGAAGTTTGGTTCCTTGCCGTATTTCAGGACTTCTTTGGAAACAAACAATGAAGTGGATGAAGTATAGAAGAAGATTAACAAAATGGACTTTATTAACCCTCAAAGTAGAAGAACAATCAATCGAGATGATTGAGTGAACAATTACAAGTTAGCTCTACTCCTAGAAAAGAAAAGATAAAGGCCTGATTGGCGTTGTTTATGTGTCCTTGAAGCTGCTGCTAATTTGTACTTAAATAGGCCTCTATGAATTTGAATTCAAATCTTCCCTCCACAGTAGCAGTTAAAAAAAAACTCATTCGAATTCTGATGAAGAACCCTCTTCAACTGCCGATCATGCCCACGTCGGGAAAACTGTTTTGTTAGTTGCGGTTAGCATCCTCTTTAATCGTGGAATCATGGGACTTAATTTCTCTTGACACCTGTCATCTGATCGATGGTCCAAAGGGCCATAGGAATATGCCACGTGTAGGCCAATCGATGGGCAAGACTTTTTATAGTTTCATCATCGATTTACTTCCACTCTAAATTATTAAGGTGAGTCCATTCTATTCCTTCACCTTTACCCTTGCCACGTGTCGTACAGTCGACGGGTAAAAAGCAATTCTCAGTTATGGTACAAATAATGCCCCCCTTATTTGTTTGAGTTAAAAATCATTTGACTCGAATAAATAATTCCTTTACCTTTTTTCAAAAGGCGTGATTAACACACGGGGTTCTCCCAACGTATATATGCCTTTTCTTTTATAAAATTTAGGGCACCGTTACAAACCATCAACTCCGGAATCAATGGCGCCCAAAAAAGCTCTTCAAAGCAAAGCGATGGCTCCCAAAGCTTCTTCCAAGTCATCGACTCCTCGGTCAACCCAGAAGAAAGAATCAAGTTCTCAGAAAATTGAAACCCCAACAGAGTCCTATCTTCCAAGGTACTCTCAATGCCTAAGGGAGGCACCTCAGTTACCTCTTTATTTTGTTTCTGTAGTCAATCATCCCTCCAGATTCATATTGGGTCCTATTTATTCTCTAAACTTCCCTGATTCACTGCCGACATACTATCCGGTGAATTTCGATGAACCCTTGCTCCTTTCGCTCTCAGGTCTCCATCGTACTGGTTGGAATACCAGAGGGACAATCCGATCATGGCCCACTGTATTTCCATCTTGGACAAAGTGGGTTGATCGTATGAAGAGATACCTACATCTCTCGTGGCATACAATGGGAATTTATGAAGCAATAGACCTATCTACACAGGCCTTTGATTTTAACCCTAATTTGATCGCTGTTGCTGCTTGTTTTTGGTCTGTTTCATCTAATGCTTTTGTTTTTCCAAATGGCCCCATGAGTCCTACCGTTTTGGACATCATTCATTTGACTGGCCTATCGAGTATGGGTGCAGAAGTTAATGCTGCCTTGGATCATCAACCTTGTGATCCACCGTTTGAAGACTCTGATAACTCATGGAGTTACGCATATTTTATATCCATTTTTTGTACTTTTGACCTCAAAGAGCCATCATTTACTGAAAAAGCAGCATTTTACTTGTATTGGCTCAACAAATATGTGCTATGTGTGTCTGGTTTGAAGATTACCAAGGAATATTTTCGTTTAGCCATTTGCTTAGCTCAAGATGCAAAGCTTGCATTAGCTCCCTTTGTACTAAGAACATTGTACAAAGGATTGTGGACATTCACACAGAATAAAATCACCAGTAATTGTGGTGGTCCTTTCTGGATTCTCCAAGCATGGCTGTATGCCTATTTTCCATTTCTTAAGCCCTTGAGCTATTATCCAAAGAGGAAAGATGGGGGTAAATGCTTGAGCTATGCGGAATACTTTTTAGCCCATGAACCCAAACATGAGGACTCATCCTTTAAGAGATACTTCAAAGCTTTTTATAGCCCCGTTTTTGAAGAATTCCTTAATTGGCTCCCTTTTAAGGACTGCCATTACTCAGCATCACGAAGGATAGAACCCATCCTCAAATTTTTAGTCCCAGCTCAGACGGTCAATGAATTTTGGGCTAGTATCTTGATCTCGAGGTTCCTGTCGATAGGATTCTCTCCATCAACTACACGTTTCTCCAACTGCAGTTTTGAAGTTTATATGCCAAATCAGTGTGCTAGACAGTTTGGCTTGGCACAAGGAATCCCTGTCCCCCATACTCATCCAAGGATTAAGGATTTGGCCAAAACAAGGCCAAATGTAACTCAAACTTCCTTGATTACGGAACTGATTGGTCAATTTCAAGGCATCAAGGCCAATTTCCAACTTGCGAGTTTTGTGGCCGAACCTTCTCTTACTTCAGAATTCAAGCTGTTTTGGGATTGTATCAAGCCTACCATATTTAACAAAGATTTGAGTAACTGTCTCTTGGGACTTGATCTTGCCGATTCCTTGCCAGGTATCCTCTATGAAATCACCTTTTAATTTGTAGTCATGAGTGTTGCATTCTTACTAATGATTTCTCATAATTTCAGTTTCCAAGAAGGTTCCTGTTTCTAAACTAAAAGGTCCAAGAGGTCAAGATAAAGGGAAGCAACCTGAGGTTTTTCCTCTCTCCAAGAAAAGAACTAGGAGCTCACAAGTCCAAAGTACATTGCGAGATCCTCCACTTATGGCAGATGCAATGAAAGGACTTAACTTACCCGATCGACAGACAAGTCTGTCAGAAATAGCTGAAGACTCTGAGATATTGGTAACATTTAAAAGGGTAAGAATCTCATTTTTTTTTCCACTAGTTTATTGGACTCTAGATATCATGTATCAGTCCTTTATTGGTTCATTTCTATTACATTTAGAAAACAAGGAGAAGGCTTCACCTGGCACCCCCATCAGATGATGAAGGTGAAAAAGACAAAGGTTCGATTATAAACCTGTTGACTCCTGTCGATTCTTCTTCCGTCAATAAACTTGATCTCTCATTTAACACCCTTCTTCTTTAAATGTTCAGCATCGATTTCGGACGAAGGTGCCAAAATTTCTGACATGGGAAACAATTCAGCTTTTCCAAATGTTTTACCATTTGATCCCATCACTGAGCTTATTTTGAGTTCAGTACCTAATTCTCCTATGACTTTGGAAGTTGACCCCCCTATAGAAAAGGAGACTTTTAGTGTTGAGCAACCAGAAATTCATTCTCCTGCTCAAGAAGGAAGAGTGCCGGAGCCACTTGTTGAACAATTAGAAACTCATTCTCCTATTCGAGGAGAAATGATGTCGGAGCCTATGGAACCATCGATTGAGGCTACTGAAGTCCCAGAGCAGCCACAGATTGACATAGAAATCGATGCCCAGGATTTGACCATCAAACCCACAACCCCAATAGCTTCTCCTTCATTTGTTGATAGGGCTGATACAGATTTGACAGCCAATACACCAACCTCTGACTTGGACCTTATGCTGACCAAAACTAAGAGATATTCTGAATTCTATTCAAGGTCCATTTCTGAGTTTTCTGAATCTTTGACTCCTCCACCTTCTTCTGAGCTTAGTGAAGAGACAAAAGATGAGATGAAAACCTTTTATGAGCTGCTTGAGCTTCCTTTGTTAGAAATTGCCACTGATCACACTACAGCTTTTACTAGCTGTATGAATCATTTGATATCCAAGAAGGTTTTCCCATTATCTGAGCAAATCCAACTTGAGGAGTTTGGCTCAATTGTAAATGAGAGCTTGACAGTAACAGCTTACTGTCAGAAAGAAATAAAGAACAAACAGGATACTCTCAATCAATTTGCAGACATTTCAACCAAATTGGACACAATGGGGAGCAATATACATCAGCTGAAGGATGAATTACAGCAAATTGAAGATGAAAAAGCTGCCCTTCTTGCCCGTTTGAGTCAACTTGACGACCACCAGAAAGTTCTATTGGCCCGAAAAGAGTTGATCAGTCATGAGTTATCCAAGATCTCCTGTGACGAGCCAGGGACTAAAGCCATCATAACAATGGCCAACACTGACCTTTTGAAATATCAGGAAAAATACAATGCTACAAATAGCAAGTGGAGCTATTTTTCCAAGTTGTTCTTAGAAGCTAAGTCCAGGAACCATTAATTAGTCTGTTTAGTACAACTATCATTTTGGCCTATCTATTTCAGGCACTTTTTAGTTGTATCTCTTATGTTTTTGCAATGTTTAGCCTACTTTTCAGGCTTTTATAGCTTTTGTTTTAAGAACCTTTGTATTAAATTTTTAGTATGCTTACCTTATTCTTGCATTTCTCAAAATTACAAGAATCTTTGAACGACTCTTGTCCAGAATCGATGGGGGAAATCCAAACCTTACCTGTTTTCTTCTTTGCATTCGAAATAATCCTAATGATAGGGTCACTTCATAGGGAATCATAAAACCATTAAACGATTATTCCGTTTCTCAATAGTGGATATAAATCGTGGCTACACTTTAACTTCTTTATCGATTGGATAAACCAATGACATCCCGTGGGAAACACCAACCGCTTCCTCCTCCACTTCCTGATAGTAGGGATGATCATGCGTAATAATTGCTTTGATTAACTACTCAGAAACTGAACCGTTGTTAATCTTTTCTTTTATAAATTAAACCTTTGTGGGATGGTTGCATATCGCTCCTCTTTTATTCTCAATTGACTTCTCACTTTTCGTGATTTTTCCTGCTCATAGTCAAATTGAAACCATGGACATCGATCTAAACAACTCCTCGTCTTCCTTTGAAGCCGTCGATCGCCCACTTTCTCCCATTACGGCCATTTCTGGCTGGGATGATCCTTTACCATCTAATCCTCCATCCAGTTGGAGTACTAAACCACCCACTGAAAGGGTAGTTGTAAGAATGGAGAACCCTCATCTGTACCCCAACTCAAGTATTCGACGCTCACATGTCAAAGTCAGCTATCAATTCCCCTGGGTCAGAGAGGAACCACTGGCAATGTTATTGGATTCACTACTTTCTATGCCATATAGGCCAATGCCATTTCAACTGGCAGAGGCAGGTGGCAAGCCCAATTTGGAAAATCATGAATCCCTTTTCGAGAAGGCAAAAAATCAACAAGTTTATTGGAAAGAAATGGTGAGAAAGGCATGTTTTCCTGATGGCTTTTCTGATGATCAACCTGACATTTCTCCCTTTCTTGAGAATCCTGATTGGTTTCAAGAACTGGAGACATTAAGGTATAACCCCCCACTATCTCAAGCCCATGTAGGGTATTCGATTTACAGAGATTCTGATGAAAATACAGCCAAAGAGCTACTGGCTGCTTTTGCCTTTCTAGATATTCACATTCTGGAAGAACATGTCCCATATTTGAACTTCTTGTGGGCATGTGAAACCCTCCAATTTTATGAGAGCAGCCTTATTACTACCCACCTTCATGGGTTTAAATCTGCACTGCCTCTTATAAGGCTTTGGATGAAGACCAGCACTGCTGCTTACTATGATCCCTTTTGGGTTGATTATGAAGTTCAACATGAAAAAGTAGTTAAACTTCATAACAAAGTGTTAGACCTAAATCACTCCAATTGGGAGCTACCACCGAATTCCTCAAAAACTCTGTTCAAAAAACATCGAAACTGGCTTCAGAAGAAAAACCACAAGAGAGCCCATCTCTTGGCTCAAGCTGAAAAGAGTGTAATGGCCATGAGGCCATTAGTAGATAAGAAGATAAAGATGGACGCAGAGGCAATGGCTAGGGACAAAGAGCATGCATTCCTAACCTATGCTTGGGAAAAATTTCATGTTTTTGTTACTTGGAGTTTCCCACATTATTTCGAAATCATTCGAATTGATGCTGATGGTAACCCTGTTGTGCCTGTCAATGCCTAGATTTATAGGCATTAGTTAGATTTTATCTATGCTCTGTTTCCTTTTTAAAACAGAAAATATTATGTTTACTTCCTTTTGTAAGCAGGAAATGTCGCTTATCTTATGTTGAATGAAAAGCAAGCCTAAGTTTATAGGCTTTCAATGATGATTTGCCTAAGTATGAATTACTATTCGTCAATTAACGCTTTTATCCGTCGATTAACTCCCAAGGAGATGGAAAATATGCCTTTAAATACTTCCCATTGATTGCTCTTTCATGAACATTCCCAAGAACAGATTCTAACTAATAAGCACCACCACTTAGTACTTTTAATACACGAAATGGTCCCTCTCAATTTGGAGACCATTTACCGAAATATCTTTTCTTTTTCTTATCTAAAGGCAAAATTGCCTTCCAAACCAAATCACCTTCTGCAAATGATTTTTCATGGACTCTTTTATTATAAACTCTCTCTAAATTTTTCTTTTGTGCTTGTATATTATTTAAAGCATCTATTCTGGATTCTTCTAGTCCATCTAACTCTTTATACATTGCTTCCTCGAAATCAACATCATTTGGGCCATAATGCCTAGCAACTCTATGAGATGTAATATTAATTTCGACGGGTAATACTGCAGCTTGGCCATATACTAACTCATATGGTGTGGCTCTCGTGCTTTCCCTTTTTGAAGTTCTATAAGCCCATAACACTTTTGGCAGTAAATTATGCCATTCTCTTGGATTGTCATTTATCATTTTAGACAAAGTATTCTTGATAATTTTATTAGTAGATTCCACTTGCCCATTTGCTTGGGCATAATAAGGAGAAGAATTCAAAATTTTTACTCCATATGAATTAACATAAGTCATTACTTCGTGACCATTAAACACAGATGTTTGGTCAAGCGTAATTGTTTCAGGAATACCAAATCAACAGAAAATATACTCTTCGATGAAATCAATTACCTGTTTCTGTGCTACACTCGTCAATGGGATAGCTTCTGTCCATTTCGTAAAATAATCTGTAGCTACCATTACATACTCATGTTGTTGAGATGAGTGAGGAATTATTTCTCCAATCATATCAATTGCCCACCCCCTAAAAGGCCATGGTTTAACAATTGATTGTAAAGGAAAAGCTGGAACCCTTTGAATGGGTCCATATTGCTGACATTTTTGACATCCCTTAGCATAAGAGATGCAATCTTTCCTTATTGTTGGCCAATAATAGCCATATCTTTTAAGTAACCATTTCATTTTCTCTCCAAATTGATGAGAACCACAAGTTCCTTCATGAACTTCTCCCATAACTATCATTGTTTGGGATTTAGCAATACACAACAATAATACTTCATCGGAAGATTTTCTAAACAAATCATTGCCCATTATAACATAGTTAATGGCCCTTTGCTTTATATTTCTATCTGTTTTCTCCTTTGGGTTCTCTAGGAATTTCTTTATTGGGACCCTCCAATCATCAACTAAACTTATTTCCATAATATCAAAATCATTCCCATCTCTTTCGATAGAGAAAGGCAAGAATCTCTTTTGGACTTTTATTAATTTTTCATTTTGCCCTTCTGGAATCCTAATTCCAGAAGCAATTTGTGCCATTTGATTAGCATCACTATTTTCCAGTCTATAGACATGTTGCAAATGCACTTCATCAAAATATGATACAAGAATTTTAACTTTTTGTAGTTGTAATTCTAATAAAGGATGATTGCACTTATACTCACCTGTTATCTGTCGAATCACCAACTGTGAGTCCCCCGTAACATTTAAATACCTGATATTCAATTCTTTTGCAATCTCCAAACCGATAATCAAAGCTTCATACTCAGCTTGATTGTTGGTCAAGATCCTGCTTTCATCTAACTGAAAAGAAAACTGTAAAAAGTCCCCTTTTGGAGATGTAAAAACTACGCCTGCTCCAACCCCTCTATCAGTTTTAGAACCGTCGAATGACAATTTCCATGGTTTTATTTCAATCATATGTATCTCAAATTCATCCTTTTCCATTAACATGTTAGGATGATTAGCTACGAAATCAGCTAAAGCTTGCCCTTTTACTGCTTTTTGAGGCACGTACTGTAAATCGTATTCTATTAAAGATAATAACCATTTTCCTTGTTTGTCTCTTAATATGGGCCTTATTAAGATATATTTAATTATATCTGTTTGTGCAATTACGTGTACCGTCGATGGTAACATGTAATATCTTAATTTGATAGCAGAAAAATACAATGTTAAACATAACTTTTCAATAGGCTTGTATTTTATCTCACATTCATTTAATCTCCTACTAAGATAATAAATGGCTTGTTCATGACCACTTTCATTATCTTGAGCCAATAGACAACCAATCGATTGGTGCCCTGCTGAGATATACAATTTTAAAGGTTTTCCAGTTATTGGTGGCATCATAACAGGAGGCCTTACCAATGATTGCTTCAAAAACTCAAAAGCCTTCTGATGTTCTTTTTCCCATTTAAAATCTTTCTGAGATTTTAACTTTAAAAGTGGGGAAAAAGCAAGAGTTTTTCCAGATAAATTGGAGATAAATCTCCTGAGAAAATTTACCTATCCCAAAAACTGTTGGAGTTCTTGTTTATTTGTGGGAGGCTGTGCTTCTATTATAGCTTTGGCCTTATCTTTATCAATCTCAATCCCTTTCTTATGAACCAGAAATCCCAAAAAGTTTCCAGCAGTAACTCCAAAAGCGCATTTCATTGCATTCATTTTCAACTTGTATTGTCTCATCCTCATCAAGACTTGCCTTAAATAGTCTATATGCTCATCAAAAGTATGTGATTTTACTACTATGTCATCAATGTAAACTTTCATAAACCTTCCAATTAGGTCATGAAAAATCACATTCATTGTTCTCTGATAAGTCGCCCCTGCATTTTTTAATCCAAATGCCATAACAATCCATTCAAACAATCCAATATATTCTGGACATCTAAATGCAGTTTTGTGTGTATCTTCTTCTGCAATAAATATCTGGTTATACCCAGAATAACCATCCATAAAAGAAAGAAATCGATGGCCTGCGGTTGCATCCACTAAATGGTCTACAACAGGCATGTGATACTCATCTTTTGGTGATGCTGTATTTAAATTTCTAAAATCGATGCATATTCTTACCTTACCATTTTTCTTAATTACAGGAACAATGTTTGAAATCCATTCAACATATTTAACAAGCCTAATAAATTTGGCCTTAAATAATCGTTCAATTTCTTTCTTTACTTCTCTTTGAACTTCCGGTGTCATCTGTCTTGGAATTTGTTGATATGGAACAAAGTCCTCTTTTATAGGAATTTTGTGTTCAACCAATGATCTATTCAAACCAGGCATGTCAGGATAATCCCAAGCAAAACAATCTTTGAATTCAGACAACAAGTACTTCAAACGATCCTTCATTTCATCAGGTAAAGCAGCACATACATGAAGAATTCTAGGATTTTCCTCTGTTCCTACATTAAAATCCTCTAAAGGATCTTTTACTTCTGCTTTATAATCATCAAGTTTAGCAGGAGCAGCTTCTAGATCTTCCATAGTCAATTCCTTAAAAGTCAAAGGACTATCATCTACTACACAGTCTGCCCAATTACAAGAAATAGGCTCATTAGCCTCTAATTTTCTAGATACAATGAAAGAAAATAATTTCTTTAAAGTAGCTTTTAAAGTAGCTAACTCTTCATTTACATGGCTCAAATTGTCACTAATCATGGGAAACCTTTGATTTAGAACCACTAGACCTTAGTATCATGTTAGGTCTAACAAAATCTTCACTTATTTCCTTAAAACCATATGTAATGTATTTAAGGAATTGGCTTTCAGTTAGGCTTACCCCTATCGATTTCACTTCCGAACCTTCAAACTTGATTGGCCATAAGTCTTCATCATATAGACCTGCCTCCACGTTGTTGGTATCTACTTTGAACGGATGTTTATCTGCCCAGAAAATTTCCATTCCACAGACCTCTTTATCCTCTCCTTGTTTCAAAAATATCAATGCCTGATGTAAAGAAGAGGGAACACAACCGTTTATGTGAATCCAATCTCTGCCTAACAAGGCATTATAATTTGAGGAAGAATCAATAACAAAGAAAGTAGTGTTCATCTTTCTGTTTCAAACTTGTAATTGCAAAGAAATCACACCTTTAGCAGGTGAACATCCTCCTACAAAATTTCCAACTGTCACTTCGGTTGGGATCAAGTCTGACTCATTTTTGTTCAAAATCTTCATCATTTTTGAAGGCAAAATGTTCACTATAGCTCCATTATCAATCAAAACCTTATTAATAGGTTGCCCATTGATATGAACCATAATATATAATGGCTTTAAATGCCTGACCAAAGCATCTTCAGGAGTCCTCAAGATAACCACATCTTTTCCTTTTGTGTCTTTCTCAATCTGAATAGACTTCTTTTTCAAATCTTCTTTTTGCTCATTTATTTTCACTATAGCATCTGTTTTGTCCTCAACATCCCCTTCTAAACTCGTAGGCTGATTAGGTTTTGCCTGAAAAGTTTTTGGCAGAACTAAAATCATGTTGCAATGAATTCTAGTAGGGGAAACTGACCCGAATTGGATTGTATCCAGTGCTTGGCCAAAGGTGGTAGACTTTTGAGAGTCCACTTCATTCTTGTCATCTTTGAAATCTTCTTTCATCATATCTGAACTGTTAACTGACAACAAATCATCATCTTCATCATCTTCTAACAATACTTGTTGAAATTCTTCCATTTTCTTCTTTAAGCTCTTCTTGAATTCTGCCTTTTGCTCCTTAATCGACAGAGTAGGGGAAGAACTTGAGCTTTGCCCCCCAAGCCTTTGAGTAATAATTGGTTTGATTGTTTACCCCCCAAGTTTTTCTGCCTCCTTTGCTTTCTGTTTAGGCATTGTTGAAACTGGTATAGTTGACTCCCTAGTCCAAACCATAGGGGCTGCCTGATTTAGAACTGGTTTGGCCTTTATTTCTGGCCATTGTGTTGAATTCATCATTATCTATTGGTCTCTCCTTTCTCTTTCTGAAATCTTCCTTTGTAACCTCCTTTTCTGAGTGTTGGTAATGGGCTCAAATTCCCTTACACTTGGGAATTTAGGATGTCTCACTGTATCCCACCCATGATGCTCGATATTTGGTGGAATCACCATCCTTCCTTGATATCCACCCCTGACAAAAGGCATCCTTCCCCTTGATCTTACACCCTTTGGGAAAAAACCTCTTCCCCTTCCATTCATAAATGAAGGTGGATAAATTAGACTTGTATCTGGTTTCCCAAGTAGTGCTGGAATCACAAGATATCCTTTAAATAGGAATGGACCATCATCTTCCCCGTACCATTTGAGTGATTAAGAAGGTATAAAAATCCCAAGGTCTTCGCCTTCAAAAATCAACTTTGGACCTACATAAATCTGTAAATCGTTGCTTCCCATAGTGTTGAATCTAATGGAACCTTTAGCATAGGTACCATTGTACTCTTTTTCTGCAATAATCTCTTCTCCTTTCTTGATCTCCTCATCACATCTTAAACAGAAATAATTCTCAAATTTCTGCCTCACTTGAACTTCCTCTTCTTCTTCCATAATTTCTTCTTCTTCTTGAATCCTTCTTTCAATTTGAGATGCCATTTTCCCTTTCTTCAATCTGGCTGTCACCATATTGACTTCCATTAAAGGAAAAAGATCAATATCAATACCCATCACTTCTTTGTTTCCCTTAGCATACTGTAACAGGCCCTTCTGGATTAGGTGCTGCACACAATTTCGAAATGTAACACAATTGTTAGTATTGTGTCTAAAAGAATTATGCCACTTACAGTAATCTTTTCCTTTTCTATCATTTTCAGGAGGAATCATATGCCTTGGTGATAAAGTTAAGAACTTTTGATTAATTAGTTCATCAAATAGTTGATCAGCCTTGGACAAATCAAATGAGTATTGTCTAAAATTTGCCTGATTTCTCCTGTTTGGATGAGATGAAGGCATATTCACAGGCTTCTCAGCCTTTGTTAAGGTATCACAAACAATTGGTGCTTTTCCAATCACTTCGGCAACATCAATCTCTACATCACCTTCTATATCTTGGTAATATGTACCAAGTGATTTACTTTTCCTGTATTCCCCTTCCATAAGAATAGCCTCATATCCTATGGCTTTGGAAGTAAAATCAAATAAATCTCTGAATTCAATCCCAGTAAAATGTTTCTTAAAATCATAATCTAGCCTTTCTTGGGCTATCTTCACTATTTCAGATTCAGGGATGTAAAAATGACACTGATTCCTAATCTTTTTGAATCTGTTCATATATTGTTCAACAGACTCTGAAGGCTTTTGTTTGATTTTAGCCAAGTCTGCTACCAAAATTTCTGGTGCATGCCTAAAGAATTGAGTATGAAACTATTCTTCCATTTCTCTCCAAGAATGAACAGAATTTGGAGGCAAACTAATGAACCAAGAAAAAGCAGTTCTAGTAAGAGAATGAGGAAACAACTTTAACTTTAGAGCCTCATCCAAATCTGCTTCGCCTATTTGCAGGCAAAATCTCCCAACATGCTCTATGGTCGACTGATTTTCCTCTCCATTGAAAAGAACTAAATCTGGAATTCTATAATGCCTAGGAAAAGGCACATTATCAACCCAATTTGGATATGGTTTTTTAAACATAGGCTTTTCAATTCTTCGTAATCCAGGACCATACATGTCTTGCATAATTTTCGTGAGTTGAGCCCTTAAATAAGGCTCCTGAATCCTTCCTGTTTGATTTGGAGGAAAAAGTATTTCAGGTCTAATATCATACCCATATGGATAATCTTGTCTTCTTATTTTTGGTGGATCGTACCCATAAAGATTTGGATCACCATTAGCCATATTTGGAATGTTCCTGTTATCATTCCTACAAATATTTGCATAAATACTTTGCCCCCCATGGGCATTATTTCCAATATTTCCAGTCTCTGTTCCCATAGGAACAGTAGTTGGTATACTTTGATAAAAACTCTGATTTTGACCATTGCTAATATTATTTGGGACTCTATTCATACCAGTAAAAACAGTTTCAAAAGTTGGATTATCAAATACCTGTGTATAAGATGCTTCAGTATTACGGTTGGTATATCCACTGGTCTGTCTAGGGTTAACGTTTACATTAACTAGGACCTCCACCGTTGGTTGATTTTGTGCCACCGTTGCCTTAAACATAGCCATCAAGGTTTTGGCTACCTCACTTTCTGGATCATTCAAAACTCTTGCAAATCTTTGGATCAAGTCACATGATTCGATTTCTGGACCATTTGGTTGGCCCCCTTCTGGACTCCTCCAGTCCGGATTTACAACACTGATTCCATTTACATCACTTCCACCATTAATATTGGCAGAATTGTTGTCATTGTTACCATCTGTTGGCAATTGATTCCTAGTCTTTGGTGCCATTGCTCACTTCCAAATTAGTAACGAGCCCTCCTTCTAGCGCCAAAATTGTTATCAAAATTCTTGTTTTCTTTCCAATCGACGGAAAATCGTAACGTAAGCTTGCTGGAATGTGGGTGTGAAAAGTCGAGTTTGGTTTCTTGCTGTATTTCAGGACTTCTTTGGAAACAAACAATGAAGTGGATGAAGTATGGAAGAAGATTAACAAAATGGACTTTATTAACCCTCAAAGTAGAAGAACAATCAATCGAGATGATTGAGTGAACAATTACAAGTTAGCTCTACTCCTAGAAAAGAAAAGATAAAGGCCTAATTGGCGTTGTTTGTGTGTCCTTGAAGCTGCTGCTAATTTGTACTTAAATAGGCCTCTATGAATTTGAATTCAAATCTTCCCTCCACAGTAGCAGTTAAAAAAAAACTCCTTCGAATTCTGATGAAGAACCCTCTTCAACTGCCGATCATGCCCACGTCGGGAAAACTGTTTTGTTAGTTGCGGTTAGCATCCTCTTTAATCGTGGAATCATAGGACTTAATTCCTCTTGACACCTGTCATCTGATTGACGGTCCAAAGGGCCATAGGAATATGCCACGTGTAGGCCAATCGATGGGCAAGACTTTTTATAGTTTCATCATCGATTTACTTCCACTCTAAATTATTAACGTGAGTCCATTCTATTCCTCCACCTTTACCCTTGCCACGTGTCGTACAGTCGACGGGTAAAAAGGAATTCTCAGTTATGGTACAAACAGACACCTCTAACACTTTTAAACCCCATGGTGCATGAAGAAGCCCCTCCAATAATTAAAATTAATGCTGGAATATTTAATATGCCCCGGGTACTTTTATTTAAGAACTAATAATAAGAGGTGTAAGAAATTGGATTCTCCTCTTTTATTCCCATAATAAAGTAAGAAAAAGAGTTCTAACTTTCCAAAGAATCGTTTTCCTACCGTGGAGCGGTGGAGGGACGGTCTCATGGACCAAAAAAGAAAAGGTTCACAACAAAATTAAAGTACTAAAACAAATTAGAACCAACTCAGGATGCGCGGCCTCTTTAGGCTTCTAAAAATGTATGAATTTTAAGGATCGGTTCTTCTTTCATATCCTTTATAATAATCCAACAAAAATTGATCATATCTTGAATCTTCGATTTAGACTCCCGAAAAGTCAAGGCAACCTGAAATACATCATAGATATCCAATTAGGTTTGCAAAGAAAAACGTCACGCAATTGAAAAGAAAAGAAAAAAACTAATGGAAAATGATTTTCATATGGAATCCATTATTCACAATCCACTATTTACTCCACACAATCTAATTTCTTCATACAACCCATCACCTATTTTTACAAACACAATTTACTCCAAAACAACCCAATAAATTCTCCAAAACTTCCCAACATACCCATCCTCTTAAATTCCCTCCACCACCAACACAGCCTCCATAACCACCACCACCACGACCTCAATAACCACCACCACCACAACATCCTCCTCCACCACCATGTTCTCCATGACCTCCACCACAACCACCAATAGTATTGTAGTTGTGATGGTTCAGATCGATAAACTACTAATTCAAATGTACTGTTGTTGTGGAGGGTCTGATCTTCCTCCACCACCATGACCACGATCTTCACCACAACCTGTTTGGAAGACTTTATGTTGTGCTAGTCCAAATTAGATATTCAGTTCTGAAAACTGCTACCCAAATCGGAACTTCACTTTTGAAAATAATCAAAAGAATTTGAGAGTTGAGTTCCAAATCTGGTTCGGAACCTAAGTCCCGAAAACCGCTACTAAAATCGGAAGTTAAAATCCAATTAGATACGTTCATTGGAAGTTGGTTTCCGAAAATTATGAAAGTTGAGTTTTTGAATCTTGTTCAGATTTTAAATTTTGAACTATATGACTGTATTCAGTAATTAACTTCCGAATTAATCAGTGTTGCTCAAGACTTACTTGCCGAAAATTGCAATTGTTTGTGTTGCTCGAGAAGGAAGATGGAGATGACGGTGGAGGAAGATTAGACCCTCCATCACAGTCATCGATTTGTGCCTCGCCTTGTCGCCATTTGTGTTTCCCCTTTGTCGATCGGAGCACTACAAACCGACATGCAAATAGAAAGATGTTGATCGGAGCACCATCGTCGATCTAGGAAGATGTTGCTCGAGAGTTTCCTACAAAACTACCGATGGCGTTGGCAGGGGTCACAACGATGGCGGTGATGGAGGAGGAAGATGGAGATGATGGTGGAGGAAGAAGGGTAAGGGATAAATTAGTCTTTACACATTATGATATTATTGTCTCAAGCATGTCAAATTTTAAAAGGGTTGCATGGAGAAAATACAAAAGTGCTAGACACACAACGGTTGTGTAAAACACAACACACAACTAATCTCTAGCCGTCCATTGCTGTAATAAATGGTCAGGATTCGTTCAAACTCTTTCCCATAAAAGTTCAACTTTTTCTTGGAAGGGTTTTTTTTAAAATCTAGACCGTCCAAATACATCTGAACTGGTCAGAATTACGTACACAACCAACACAACGGTTGTGCAAGTAGCATTTTTGGAGAAAATAATGGATTGCGAATAGATAGCGGGCCCCTCCCTTTATTGCCTTTTAGACTTTTAGCGGATGAAATAACGTAAATCCCCTCAAATATATAAAGAGTTGTTTATATAGTAGTATCATAAAAGAGGGAATTTTACGTAACTTGCCAGAGAAAATTAATAATTTCCAAAACGAACGAATGAAAAAAGAATGATAGAATTTAAAAATATGGAGTTGCATCAGCATTGCTTCCACTCCACTGCAAATTGACTTTCCTAAAGTTCCCCGTCGGAAGTGACGAGGCACTGTTCATGCGGTATAATATTAATTATTTTAATACTCCAGTTTGCAAGATTAGATTAGATTAGATTAGATTTAGATTTTGTGTTTGCTAGCTTGCTACTACATTAAGAGTAGTAGTAGCTAGTATTTTAGTCCACAGTTCTTCTCTTCACAATTAAGTGGACAAATTAATCTCGATCGGCTTTGTTTTTAAGTACTGAACCACTTGGTATTAACTTATCATACCAATTCTGTCTCGGCGTTAATTGAACTCCCACGCGATGCGTTAATGAACGGTGAAATTTACATTTAAAATGTATACAAGTAAAATAATAACTTTGCAAATTTTAATGGTAATGGCATAAAAAAAGATTACGGTGACATTTGAAAATTACGATAACCATTTTGAAAGTGTCACAATTGAAAACATGACATGTAAAATGAATATTTATGTAAAACAAGGGAGGTAAAAATGAATACACAAATAATACTGTAGTAGAATACAATTAGAGTAAGGAGTCTGTTGTCGTAGTTCGTGCATAAAAATTTGATTAGTTGAAATAAAAAAGTATTGTAATTACTTAGAATAATTTGGTTTAGATTTATGTTTGAGGTGCACGCAAACTTGCTTGAAATACCATATGGTATGAGGAAAAAAACTGTTGAGGTGTGAATGCTTTCTTTAGAATCCGGATTTCACCACGAACACCTTTAACAGAACCCAGAAAAGAAAAGAAAAATTAAAAATTACAACGTTTTTATTCCTGCCCTAAACGTTGGGACAACCTTTTGTTAACAACTTTGAGATTGCTCCATAAAGGAGGAGTAAAATCTTGACTGATTCCTAAAGGGCTGAGGGCGGACCAAAAAGTGGTCAAAACTAGAGAGAGAGAGAGAGAGAGGGAGAGAGAGAGAGAGAGGGGCTAGGGGCTGCCGGCTTCAGACGTGGAGCTGACTGGCTTGGCTCCTCCGCCTCCGACTCCTCCGCCTGCCGTTGCGCCTCTCCGATCTGAGTCGTTACCTATCGATCGATGACTGTGAATTCGAGTACAAAAGAGTGGTGCCCTACTTGTTTGATTTAAAATAATGCTACGAACACATCACCGGTTCACACCCCAACTACATCACTTTTACATATTTGTGGGTTTCATTCTCCAATTAAAATTTGTTAGTGGAGTACTCTCTTCGCCCCAAAATGTTACTGTAAGATATTTTTTGGACTGCGTGCTATTTTAGATTGTTTATATCTTTTAATTTATAAAGTTTTAATATGTGATCTTGAAAACTTTGTCAAAAAAAAACTAATTAAAATTTATCAAATAAAATTTATTTTGTATATTTTTTACATTTACATTAAAAGATATTAATAATTAAAAATGACACGCTAGTCCAAAAAAGTCTAATAGTTTGGAAAGGTGGGAGTATTATATTGTGTGCGTGTGGATTTATCAGTTGCATAGGATTTCATATTTTAATTAATGTGGTCCTAGCAGTGGAGGCTTTTCAGTAGTGGTCCCACCTCCAATTGATTCGTGAAGCCCTGGCGGGCTCCTGCCCACCCTTTCTAGAGACCTAGACCTCAATTTTGAGCGCTGACCCACCTAAACCCTGAGACGGAACCACAGAAATCCAGCAGAAATTTACCATTAACGAACAGCAATGCCAACAAACGCCTCTTTGGACATTTCCTCGGGATCCAAATCCTTGAATCCTCTATCAGAATCTCTTTGCAAGGATCGTGTGAGAGTTTTTATCCGGACTTATCTCGACAATTAATAGTCTGGATATGTTTGTTATTTTTAATCGATAAAAGTTAACTATTACCGGTTAAAAATAACAAATATGTCTAAATCATTAATTGTCGAGATGAACGGTCCATATCTCATAAAAATCTTCACATGATTCTCATATGCAGGAATCCTCATAAAAGATCCGGATCCCCGGACAATAGAAAACTAAACTTCCTAATATGAATGATGTGGTGTTACGGAAATGTTGCACAAGAATGAGAAATGGAATAGTTACTAAATTAGGGTCCGTTTGGTTAAAAAGAAAATTATCATGAAAAATAGAAATGAGAGAAAGTGGAGTGAAAGAAAAAAAAGTGAAAAGAAATTTTATTTTTCTGTGCGTTTGATTAAATTCAAAGTTTATAAGAATCTTTGTTTTTGCTAAGCAAAAAGATTTATAAGAATCTTGCAAAGAAGATATATATAATTACTGAGTTACATACCCTTAATAACTAATATGCAATATGATAGGAAATGGAATGTGATGGGGCATAATGAGAAAGGAAAGAAGAGATGACAACTTTCTCAAGATAAATAATTTTTTTTTTTTGTTGTATTTTTAGCAAGAAAATGAAGACTATGCAACTATGCTTAAATGAGTTGTACTACAAAATTTATTTTCTAGCATTTTCTATGATTTTCATGTTAATCAAACACCAAAAGAGTATCAATTTTTTCTCTTTCTTGCATTTTCTCACATTTCACTCTAATCGAACCTTAGGTTATACATTTGTTATGATAATTGGACATTTAACTCAACGGTTGTGTAATTGCCCTTATGTAATTAGGTTATAGCACATTAGTAGTTATGATAATTGGACATTTAGGAGTGTTTATAATTGAGTCAGATTTTTTTTTTTGTTCATTTAAAAAAAAAAATGCATTTGTTAGTTTTGCGTCGATTTTTTTGTGGATTATTAGTTCATCCCCACGAGACAAATCTAAAAAGTAAAAAATCATGATAAAAATCTTTACAAAGTTCACTTCAATATAAGTAAGTCCTTTCATCTTCTGTAATTGTAAGAGTGATTGAATAACAGAATTACATTTCTCTTCAAATTCTTTATTTGTTATATTCATCTCGTCGATACCAATTGATAATTCACGAAAAATAATTAAAGCAAAACTAATAAATGCGATTTTTTTAATAAGGACAAAAATATATTCTAGCTCAATTAGTAATTAAGCCAAAACACCCGTAGCTCAACGATTGTGTAGTTGCTCGTATGTACAGTAAGATTGTTAGTTCAATCTTCACAAAGAAATTAATTAAGTTGCATGGTATGATTGTTAATGGGTTGGGAAGGAGTTTGGTAACTACTAATATATGACCAAAAAAAAAAAACAATTCTATAACAAATAATAACATGAAAAGTATACGAATTAGGAAGAAATATAACCACGTCCTATTTTAATAGTCCAAGGCATTCACTTCGTATGCTTTGATGTGCAAATCATTCATGTAACAAAGTAAGTTAAGCAGATATCAAAAAGTATATGAATTAATGAATAATATTTCTCTCAAGCAAAATTGCGATCAAAATTTTAAAATGACTTTAAGAATTCTGACCGTTCTTTTCTCTCGAGCCAATTTTGATTTATTGAGTCAATTTGAAGAGTAAATATATTTTTTTTTGCATGCATGTATTATATGTATATCAGAGACCTTTTCAATGAATGAAGGTTTGCCTTATCGAAATGGGACCTTGACAAGGGGACTTCACATTTGATCCTTATCTGAGTATCACATGAGAGAATCACGACTCAAATGATAAAAAATGATTTGGTAAACAACCGACAAATTTAGGTACATTATAAATGATGATATACCATTTAAAAATGATGTAGACCATTTCCACCAGTGGATACAGTACCACAAGTCATCTTATGGTGCATATTCTGTACATGTGTCATGTCATGTCCATGCGCTCTACGAAAAAAATATAGGTTGTTTAGAGTTAAAAAAATAAATACTATAATTTATTGAATATAGTTATACTAAAACAACATCATAAATTTATGAAAGACCAATTGTTTTATTGGTAATTGAGATGTATTTTGATGGATATATAACACTTTAGGAGTCGATCTTATTTAAGTACAAACAAGAAAGGCATATTGTGCCTTACTCCTCTAATGCCGAGTCCCCACGGGCTTTAAAATGATGTTGAACCGTGCCTTGTGCTAAATTCTTATGTGTAGTGTAGAAAATGAGATGTGTATGTTGTGCATTCAAAGATGTTTTTAACATGAGTTACACTCCAAATGACTTGTTGCTTTATACATTTTATTACGTTGCTTGCTTTTTTCTGAACAAAAATCTGTAATTAATGCTTGAGTTGTGGGCTCTAATATGAAGCTCAATCCGTGCCTTAAAGTTTTTATGCAGTTAAATATCAAGAAAATGAGATATATGTTAGTAATTAAAATGTGTTTTCATGTAAGTCACACACAAAATGACTTTTTAAATTTCTTGCCTCACTTGCTTTTCTAGACATCTATACTAATAACATTCTTTTTTGGTTTAATTTCAAGGACACCTCCTCAACTATTACGTTTTGTTAACATCACCCTCTCAATTAAAACCACTTGCTACCAGCCTACCATCATCATCTTCACAACCCCTACCACCGTCATCTCTTCACCCACCACCATTGTTCCCCACTAGCATTGTGCCCGTTCGATGCAAAGAACAATAGAAAAAAAAGGGGTTCATGTTGATGTTTTTTTTTTGTTCCTTGTGTATCAAACGGGCACAACGCTAGTAAAAAAAAAAGAAGTAATTAAATGCGTAGTTAGTTTGGAGATTAAAACCAACCTTGGTATGCTCTACGTTAACAAACTCTCATAACAATTAGTCAACCTTGTACCAAAAAATCCATGAACAGATTCTCACTGAACTTGGTGCTCAAAAATTTGTGAACAAATTCTTGAAACAAACAGAGCATACTTAATGCGAACAACTTCTCATAGTAAATGGAGCCAAAGAATACAGGTACATGGAGCCGAAGAACTAAATCAAATATACTGGCTGAAGAACACAGCCAAATATATGCCTAGCTATCACCATGGTCAAAACTTCGTAAATGCGTAGGTACGTAGTTTGGAAATGGAAACCGACCTTTGAGCAAATGGTATTTGCTTCATGAACAAATTCTCGTAATAATTAGACCAGTACTTGGTACTCGAAAATCCGCAAACAAATTCTCGTGAAGAATGTAACGGAACTTGCTGCTTAAATTTCCATGAACAAATTCTTGCAACAAACCATGGAGTGAGATCATGGAAATCATCAATGGGGGACGAATATTAGAAATGTTTTCATCAATCGAGATGAATGTTCGAATTGCGTGCAATGATAATTCCGAAGAATGTGAGATTTGCTATTAGAGTTTGGAGGTGGGAATTTATATGCCTATCAAAAAAAAGGTGGGAATATATAGGTGGGGGCAAACTTGGAGCCTACTCCCGTTCCAAAAAAAAAGACCCTTGAAGCTAACTGTTTTTTTTTTTTTTTTTGCTTTCAAATGGGCAACATGAGGGGCAGACGTGGGAGTTGCATTCAGGTATACATGGGTAGTGGGTGGAGCTTGTCCCACCCTAGAAATGTAGGTGGGACACGTGTTAACCTGAAAAAATAGATTCGTGGGTTTAGGTTTTTGTTTTTTAGAAAAATTTAAAAATCCAGGAAATTAAGAATGTGGGTTTAGAGGCTTGTGAGGCTCACACACATTCCTCTAGGATATTGATAGAGATAGATACTTCCACCACAACCACAACCTCTGCTTTAACTACCACCACAATCTCTCGTCACCACACCACAATATGCATTTACCGCCTCCCCACCCCCACCCTTCCACCGTTGCCAAAACCACATGACTACATGAGGGCGCATCATTAAAACTAAAAGAGAACAATTTTAATTTATGTAATTGATTTCTTTTCTTTGTCTTTGTATGAAATTATTTGTTTTAATTAAGCTCTTAACATTTGTAACGACCCTGATTTTTGGTAAATAAAAATTTTGTTGAATATTTAAATTTTATTTTTAATTACTTGGATTTCCTTTAAAATTCCTTTTTAACTTTAATAATCCGTCATAACTAGATTTGAGACTTATAAAATTATATTTCTTTGCACCGGACAATCTAGTCATTTTCAAAAGACAAGTGTACTTGTAGAAACACTTGTATATTTTCCTAGTGTATAAAATAAAATCTTAAATTATATTTCTTGACTAGAAATCCTACGTGACAAGTAGAATTAGTTTTCAACCGATTAATTGGAAGAACCGAACTACCAATTCATCTAGTTACAATCTCCTAACCATAAATGAACCTTTATCCATTGGATAATAAAAGTTAGGGAAACTTTTATCCATTGGACAATAGGAAACCTAGATTTTCTATCAAAGATATTTTGTGCTAGATTTGATAAAGTACTCATATATAGTTGTATATAGACTTATATACACATGTCTAAAGGACATTTGGTTATTTTAAATATTATTCAAGTATATATTACCTTATTCATTTTATCCATTGGTCAAAAAATGCAAGGAAATATATTATCCATTGGATAATAAGTTAGTCTTGCTAACTAGTACTAAGGTTTATTAAATAAATCACTTCCTAGATTTTTCCATGTGTTTATATGCATTAAAGATATGTGAATATCTAACTTCCTAGATTTCTAAGTACACTAATAAATATATAAGTACTAGTACTTCTTAAATTATTCTAATGAGAAAATCTTGGCCATATATTTTATTTGATACTTGAAAATTTTGATGGATTATATGGTACCTAATAGTACCTACATTTATATTTGAAAACTTGGACATGTGTGTGTGTGTGTGTGTGTGTGTATATATATATAAAATAATAATAATACAATAGGAACATGTGCTTATTAGATTAGTTTATTAGGAAATTTTGATCTTATATTTTTTTTATTGGATACTTGAAAATCTTAAAAGATTATATAGTACCTTGTAAATTATTTTACTAGATTTTCTAAGTACACAAATATATTTATATATGGGTACATCAGTACATGTATCTTTTGGCCTATTATTTTTCTAGGAAAATCTTTACCCATTGGACAATAATTATTAGGGAAAATTTTATTCCTTGGGTAATAGCCAAGACTTTTGCTATAAATAGCACCACATTCTTGCCATTTAACTCACACCTTCCAACCTTTCAACTTCTCTCTCTAGAAATTCTTGAGTTCTTACTTTGTTCTTTCTTGTTCTTGAAGTTCTTCTTGAAACTCATCCTAAGCCACCACTAAACCGCCACCCGACCACCCTCTCGATCCAAAAGTTAGTAGTTTTTAGTCAAGAACTAGTTTCGAGAGAAACTTTTCTCTTTTGAAGCTACCAGAAGCTTACCGTAGGAAGTCACTTCGTCCGATAGCCGACTTACTTTTCCGTATCCGCCCTACCGCCAAGAAGAACGATAGATTATTCTTATCCCCTATCTCTAAGTATATGTAAAATACCTCTACTTACCTACATTACGTATATTGTATGTTGTTTGTATATCAAAATGCATGGAAGTATTTGTATTTTGATCTTAAGGATGGTTATGAGCATGTATATATGATTACTTGGATTACCTGTTTGATGTCTGATAAAGCATAAGTGGTATCCACTCCAAGGGCGTCCGTACATGTGACGTTATGCTTTAAGTTGTGATTTGAGCATGCTAAATAACATAGAGTTGGATGATCTTGCTAGTTTAGTTTCAAGATTTCAATGAATGATTTATGTATACGTGAAAAGTCCTACCACGGAGTCTATGCATGTGACAAGACACAAAAATCAAGAAAGATAGAAACATGACACCTAGGGTGTGTTAATAACAATGTGTGTTTTGAAATCGCAATGTGGCTAGATTTGTCCATTGTGGGAATGTGTGTGTGTGTTCCAATGGAAATCCGGATCAGCGGAACCATTGTGAGGTTGTGTGCGTTCCCATGGGAACCCGGAGCGACGGAACCATGGTGAGGAATGGCTTGGTTATCCGTGGAGATGAGCCAATGCAAATTTTGTGTGCCAATGGGAACCCGGAGCGGCGGAACCATTGTGCGGATACTCGGGAACCCGGAGCGGCGGAACCGAGGTTGGGGGTGTAAAAACGATTTTGGAAATGATGATTTGGTTTATGAGAAATGAAAAATGGTGACACGGTCTACGACGAGTCGCATAGGAGAAACTCCGAAATTTTGGACACCAACGTTAGTTAAATAGCGAATGTGGATGTGTCATTGTTAATTGTTTTGTTAGATATACATGTACTATGTGGAAATCGTTAATTTTATGATCTATTGTTTGTAAGTTAAGGATTAGTGGGTATGGATTATTCTATTGAGCTCTCGTAGCTCATGGTGTTACCTTTGGTGACCCTGACATATTATACTGGTGGCGACGCTGGTATAATGTGTCAGACTTTGCAGATGATCAAGGTGAGCTGTACACCTTGGAGGCCTTGGAGCTGAAGAGCTGGTTAGGATGGAAGAGCAGGCGGAGCTGTAGTTAGGAACCCTAGTTTCCCTCTCTTTTGTAATGAAAGTACTCTTATGGAGGTTATGATATAATAATGAGCTGGACTCTATTTAAATATTCAATAAAATTGTTTATTTAACATACCCGAAAATTGGGGGCGTTACAACTTGGTATCAGTGCCTTAGGTTCAAAACCTCGGCCATGGGTAGAATGGGTAGAACCATAAGATAGTTTGACCGTTGCATAAACGTGAATTGAGTTTAAGTTTACCGTCCCAAATTGGGTGGAATTCTGACAAAATAATCTTTGGATTGAAGCAAGGTGTAGGAAATTTGCAGTACCACCGAGCTGAGAATTCCCGAACAATTGAATGATGACTTAAGTCAATGATTGAATGTGAAACTAGAAACTCGAAAGTTTTCTCTAGTAGTTAGTACATTTTTGTCCTAAAACGTTACTAACTGAGGGTTGAAACTCTTCCTTGTAGATGAACCACCTAGTTGACCTATTGGTTGGAGCTTGCCAACTCAAGGACGCCATAGAAGCTATGACAACTCAACTAGTGGAGGATCCTGACTTCATTGCTGCTGTACTTGCCGAAAAACGAAATTTCTTGAGGGTGCAGCAGAATACCCCTATTCCCGTGGAGGAGGACCCTTGGTTTCCTAAAATGTTCTCAATCCTGTATGCCTTCATTGGGTTCTATGGTGTCTTACCCTCGATGGAGAACTTTGAGGTTGGAGATAAGGAAGAAGAAGTCAATGGCAATAAGGACACCAATGAGGTGACTAAGGAGGAAAACCTTGCATATGAAGGGAATCTCGAAGAGGACGAGACCCCAAAAGCAGATGACGCCAATTAGGCATATCTTAGGCCGACCTAGGAGTAATTATAATCCTTCGGGATGTAGGATGTCAGAAACCAGGATCACTTCTGTCTGTTTAAGAATCACCTAAGCTGTACTCTTCCTATATTATTAATAAAAACCTTGTTTTGTTTACTACTTGTCCTTATATGATACATTTAGTATTTAGTCACTATTCACGTACATTTTTATCCTTGTGTCCCTACTTGCCATTATAGTGGAACTCTATGCTTATGATTGTAATTTCCTGCTTATTTGTGAAAAGCTTGCTTTTGTTAAGAGAGTACTGTTGCATACTATTTGATAAACACCTTATACACTATTTGTAAAAAGAAAATTATTTAAGTAGACTAAACCCCCCTTAAAATTCTACTCGTAGACGGTGAACCGACGCGACGGAATAGGACACGATAACGGAGGACCCTCAAACGCAAACCCTGACCTAGCCCAAATCATGCAAGCGTTCATAACCGCCTTGAACGCCAACCGCCAAAACCAAAACCAAAACGACGGACCCATGAACCGAACTCAAGCGATGAACGAATTCTGCAAACGCCGACCCCCGACCTTTCACGGAGATACCCATCCCGTCGTGGCTAAGACATGGCTAAACAAAGTCAAAATGATTCTTAGAACCCTAGGGATTACCCAGGACGGAGACTGTGTGGCCTTGGCCACATACCAATTGAAGGGAGAAGCCCGCTATTGGTGGCGACGCTGGTATAATGTGTCAGATCTTATAGATGAACAGGGTGAACTCTACACCTTGAAAGCTTTCGGAGCCAAGGAGCTAGCCAGGATGGAGGAACAAGCGGAGCAGTAAATAGGAACTCTAGTTTCCCCCTCCTTTTGTTGAAAAAAAGTACTTTTGTTAAGATTATGATGTAATATTGAGCCAGACTCCATTAAATTTTCAATAAAATTATCCTTTTAACGTTCCCAAAATTCGGGGCGTTACAACATTCTTATCAAATAGCTTTAAACCTTAAAAAATTTAGCATTCAATTTTCAGTACTTAATTTTCTATAGTAGCATTTAGCTTTAGTTTTATCAAACCCCGGTGTTAATAAGAAGTTTGTAGTTGTTGAAACTCCTTCAATTTGTAAAGGAAAATAAGAGAGAGATCAAATGGCCCCTTTCCATGTGGATAATTTTTTCCCTCACTAAAAATTAGTATTGTTACAATATATACTAGTTACTAGGGGTGTGAAAAAACCCGCAATCCAACCAACCCGACCCGAAGGGTCTCGGGCGGGGTCAAACATGTGGTTCGGATGGGTGCAGGTTCACTTTCTGTTAAAAATTAATATTTGGTTCGCGGTTCGGGATGGTGCATTCCTTATCCGTGGGGTCGAACCCGACCCCATGTAAAGAATCGGGCTCGCGGATGGTTCTTACCACATGTTTGGTTCGGTTTCGGACCTAAAATATTGTTACCCGGCATGGTCGGGTTCGGAGTCAAGCCCGACCCGTGCACACCCCTAATAGTTACATTAGGATCTTAGAGAAATTGAACTTCTGATCTCTTTATTTAACACCTAAGTGCACCCTATCATGTCGTTGGACCAAAAGCCTATTGGCCCCTTTCCATGTTTATATGCAATAGTTAAATGTGATACTGTTGCCCTTGCTAGAATTCCAAAAAGAAGAAATCGGAAAAACTAAGGAAATCGACGGTGGGAGATCGATTGTGTGTATTGATGGCACGCAGCCCATACTGATGATCCGAGCCGTTCAATATTTTTTTTAAAAAAAACCTAGTGGGCTTATGAAAAATCAGTTCAATTTGATATGTGTAGGTACTCGATCCAATCTTCTTATTTTTTAAAAATCGAAAAAGTTGGATCGAGCAGTGATGAGCACCTACATATATCGGATTGAACTTATTTTTTATGAGGCTCACTCATTTTAAAAAAAAAAATTTATTATAAACGGTTTGGATCATCTGTGCGGGGCCTGGAATGAGCCCCATGTGCCGTCGGTATGCACGGTCACTTTCCGTAGCAGCTTTGAGAAGAAACGCTCCACTAAAATATACCTTGGCTGTTTTGGTCACGGGTAGAGAATTGGCCGGCCCCACAAACAACAATTCCAAGTTTTATACTCCTTCGGTGCCAAAATATTTGTCCGGTCTGTAAAACGAGATTGTAAAAATAACTCAATTTTTGCAGAAAAATATCATGGAAGACTAACAGTTTTCAGTTTTTTCTATTCGTAACCGAATATCCGGATTAACTTGCATAGACCTCGATTAATTTTGAGGCTTGAAGTTGACCGAAGAAATCCTCTAATAATTCCAAGATTTAAAATATTTGGCCTCCAAAAAATTCAAACATTTATTTGTTTTCTCACAGCTATTTGGCCAAACCCTTTGGAGGTTAACCGTTTCAACTTGTTCGTCAACTAATCTAACTACCATGGTTATCATTTTCCCCCCTCTAATATTATTGGTGCAATGAATCTCCCTAGAGCACGAGTTTTACTATGAAGCGCAAAAGAATGTTTAAATAAAGGGTACCGGCGTAGTGGCGTAATTGGAGGGAAATGGATCACGCTTCGTCCTTAATTTCAAGTCACGTTACTCAAAATTTAATACCGTAGTGAGAGTACTAATCTTAATTATTTTTGAGGAGTGATTTTGCCACTCCCTTTTTTGATAATGACACTCCTTTTTGTGTCTTATTAGGTGATTTATTTTGTGAGAGAAGAGGAGTGACATTAACAAAAAAGGGAGTGACAAAATCAATTCACTTATTTTTTCTACTAAATTACCTATTTATAAAAATAGCTGTCAGTACTACTAATATTTAATGACTCTGTTTTTAGTTTTTCATCAGAAATTCGAAATTAAATTATATTTCCTCAACGAGAGAGATTGAAAAGTATATAATCTAGATAGAAGTTGGAAAAGCTGAGATAAGACACGAAGAAAATGGAGTAGTAAAACTGGTAGTTTTGAACTTTTATTCTCTTTTCAACCAACTATTTTACACAATAAATTTTTTTTTATTTTCAGTCATCAAGATTTATCAATAATTAAAAATACTCCCTCCGTCTCAATTTAACTGTCATTTTTGAGAGTTTGTGTCACTTTTCAATCGATTATATCTTGTAATTTATAATGTTTTAAAGATATAACTAGTTTTTTAACCGATTAAAATAGAATGATGAACAATTAAATTAGGACGGAGGGAATAGCACAAATCCAATAAAAACTAGAAAAAGCAAGAAAAAATACAGTGACAAGTTACTTATATAACAGATAAAATAAAATAAAAAAGAAAAGAAGACAAGTTACTTATATATATAAACCCGACTCGACCCGGAGAAATGCATAGGTAATAGGGCTAGTACTTGGAGAAGTAGCTAGACTAGAGAGTAGTAATTTAATTTCAGTTTTTTTGGGCTATGTGGGGGTGTGAAAGGAGGGGGTGAAATCGCGGCAGGTATCGCGGCTACGTCATTGGGATGGGGACGGGGTGGGAGGTTGGGGGGGGGGGGGGGGGTGGGGTCTAAGTATAAATAGTAGTAGTAAAATATGGTGGTGAAAAATTCTATGGTTTGATTTGAATATTAATTGGGGGGGGTTGTGTGTGTTTGAAATTGTCGGCCCAGTTGACTAGAGAGAGAGAGAGAGAGAGAGAGAGAGACACGAGGACGCAGTTATTGTCCGTTATGGCAGTTTGCCACGTTAGGTACACGTGCTTTTCTCGTCGCTGTTGGTTAATGTAGTATTTCGGGGTGGGTCCCACCCGACGGTTGACCGTTCATTAGTACGGCTGTTCCGTGTGGCCCCTCGCCTCACCCTCATCCCGAATTAATCCTGCCGACAAATCTCCCTCTCCTTAATAGTAGTAGTATACAGTGGAGTAGTATATATCTTTCTTTGCTCTCTAAAGACAGACAGACAGACACTGCACGCATACATCCAAAATTCATCTTAATTTTGCTTGCTGTGTTTTCGAAGGATTTAAGTGGAAGTTGCCTAACTCTCTCAATCGTGAGTTTTCCCACCGTCCTAAACCAACCAAGGGTGTGTTATTTTTTAAATTGAATGTGATGTATTGTGAGAGGATGACTTGTTTTGTTATTAAATCAGAAAATAAGTACTCCTAACAAATTAAGAACCTTAACAAAATGAGATTTAAATGAGCTGCTGCTGCTGCTGCTGCTTCTTCTTCTTCTTCTTCTTCTTTTATTTTTGGAGGAACACAATAGGCTAAAATCAACATGAAAACACACAATAAAACATAGTATTGTTTACTTTTCAAAGGTTTTTTTTTATTTATTTAGCTTTTTTTCGTACTTTTGCTTTGATATTCGTCTCGACCAAAGAAATAAAAAATATATAAAAAAGTGGACCAAGTTGAACAAAGTTTCTACAAAACAACACTAAAGACCAAGAGAGAGAGAGAGAGAGAGACAATTGTTTGGCATTTTTCATCTTTATTTAACTTTTTTTTCTTTTTTCGTAATTTTTGGTAGATTTTGAACTTCAACACATGACAGTTACTCACATATTGGTCCTAGTCGCCGAGCTAAGGCTATCTCTTTCCTGGAACTTTCCTAGGTTGGGCTAAGTTACTTTTTACATTTCTTTCGTTGAAGCAAATAGACAATCTCATTAATTAGCTTGGTTGCTTAATTGGCTTTTATTCTTTTATGTGGTAGCAAAAAATAAGCAAAACAGATTGATCCAAACTAAATTATAATTGTTTTCTTAACAAAAAGCCAATAACATGGCAAAACCAATAGCGGGATTTGCATAGCTTATCACTTACCGCGTCGAGGAATGTCAAAAAAAATTTAAGCTATATCCTGAAACTATTTTCACTTTTATTGAAATGTACCTTAGAGTTAGAAGGAAGGCTAGTTCGTGGACATATACTATCACCTAAAGCATTCCAAATCTGCAGCTGTCCCGTAGATGGAAAATTTCTTCCAAAATTTTTAGAAGAAATAGTTACTCCAATTTTTTTTGAAGAATCTATCACTTATAGCCATAGGCACTGCTTTTCCTAAATTTTTGGTATTAATTTCGTGTTTTCTGATTTTTTTTTTGGTTAGATTCACGTTCAACTTTTGTGATATATCAAAGAAATCCTAGCTTATTTTGAGTTTTGCTTATTTATTTTTAGTTAAGTAGCCAAACCGGCCCTTATCTCTTGTTTGCAATTTTGATTCGTTACTGAACTACGTAAGATTATTTAAGTGTCAATATTCTTCAAGAAGACTTGAAAGGAAAAAAACTTCATTATTATCACGTACGGTAATACCATGTTAACCAAGTAAGGTTAGCTCAATAGATCAAAATCTCTATTGTTCCTGAGAAAGTAAAAATTAACTTGTATATTGCAACTTGCAAGATTCCCGAGTACCCATAAACTACAACATCTAACTTGTCAAAAAAGTGATGCATATTGCCTCATCACGTTATCCATGAACTCTATGCATGCGTCAATATATATGAAGATGTGGCTACTGAGGCGAGTTGGACCTGATAGTTACGTCCGAATATATGATATATATATATATATATATATATATATATATATATATATTTAATGAGATGATCGAGTTGGATATATATGATCACAGCTACATGAGAGATGCGTATGTGTATGTGTGTGTGTGTGTATATATATATATATATATATATAGAGAGAGAGAGAGAGAGAGAGAGAGAGAGAGAGATGCCACGTATATATTAAAGATGACGCAATACGATGCGATTGTAATGAAATCTTTTTAGGTCGGCGGTTCCAAAACGTGACCGGCCGGCTACGGACAGTGATTTGTTAGGAACTTAATTAATTAGGTTGCAAGGATAATTAACAACCAAATTACAGTCCAAATATATATACAACAATAGTATAGGTGACTTCATGCACTATATTGGAGTAGTACATAAAGTTTGATTCTGTCAAACGGATAAACTGCTTAATTCGTTCTTTTCCTTCATTGTTTTTTTTTGGGGAAATTACAGTAAGCCCCCTCTAACTATACCTCGGTAACGAGTTGCCCCTTTCATCGTTTAACTCGGACACGTAACCCCCTTCATCTTTTATCGCGTGACACTTAACCACCATCCGTTAGTGAGCCGTTAGTCAAGAATACATACAACGGTACACACACACACACACACACTCTCTCTCTCTCTCTCTATTTCTCTGCCCCTCCCAACGGTACTCTCTCTCTCTCTCTCTTTCTATGAAATCTCTCTCTTTCTGCTCCTCCCAACGATACTCTCTCCCTCTCTCTTTTTCTCTGAAATCTCTCTCTCTCTCTCTCTCTCTCTCTCTCTCTGTGATGGAATGTAGCACTGGGTCTCATTGTATTTGTGGTTGCAGACAAAATTTGGTTGTGGATTTTTCATTTGGGTTGACCCACCAAAATCTGAGAGCATCCAGTCCAACATAGAGAGCACCCAAAATTTACAGATCCGCAAGTTAGAGTTGCAGAGAAAGGTTGATGAATTGGAAAGTAGAGTGGAAGTGTTGGAAGCAATGAAAAAACAAAAGCATAAAAAAGTTCAACAAATGCGAAAAAAATTGGGCAAATGCAGAAGGAAGTCCTATGTTTGAAGAAGAAATCGTGGTGGAAGAAAATAGGTTTTCTTTTGATTGTTCTCTTTTTTTTTTATCCCACATGTACAAGAAAATGGTGACTGAAAAGTATCCTGCTTTGGCTTAGGTACAATATGAATGAGTATTGGTTGATTAACGTAGTGCATTCCAATAAAGATTACAACCCAGAAACAAAAGTACTGGAAATGGTAGTTGTTACCCAAAAAGACAACCTACTTTTTTTAATTGGCCCGTGCATCGAACCGGTACAACGCTAGAACGGGTTAGTTTTGCCCGTGTATAGAATGGGTGGAACGCTAGTATGGAATTTGCTGGTAGGAACTACAGTGGGAACTAGCTGTTGGAGGTCATTTTACACTGGCCGGTTGACAGAGTGGTCGACCGGGTGGACGACCTGGTGGTCGACCGAGTGGAGGACCGGTTTATCATTAGGGCATCATCTTATTCAGGGCTGAAAGAGGGTAAATTGGTAATTTCAGCAATTCCGTTAATGGCATCTTCCATTTTGCGCGAGATAAAAGATGAAGGGGGTTAAGTGTCCGAGTTAAACGATGAATGGGGCAACTTGTTACCGAGGTATAATTGGAGGGGGTTTAATGTAATTTTCCCTCATCTTATTTAGGGCTGAAAGAGGGTAAATTGGTAATTTCAGCAATTCCGTTAACGGCATCTTCCATTTTGCACGAGATAAAAGATGAAGGGGGTTAAGTGTCCGAGTTAAACGATGAAGAGGGCAACTCGTTACCGAGGTATAGTTGGAGGGGGCTTAATATAATTTCCCCTTTTTTTTTTAATCTTTTTTTCTTCCCATCGGACGAGTCTAGTCTATCCCCGTCGACACACATGTGGCATTGGCCATTCACTTGCTCGGCTCTCTCTCTCTCTCTCTCTCTCTCTCTCTCTGACAAATGTATACTTGAGTAGCATAGTCCCATTGCTAGATACACATTCAGACAATCCGAATATGCTACTGAATATCACGTACACATAATATTCATAAGATTTATGGTACTTGAGTCACTCACATAAGATTTCTCTGTGACTCATTTCACACTAGATATTACGTGGGCACACACACAAGAAATGACTAATGTGTACGGTACAAATCTAATTGGTGGGATCATCTAAATTAATTTGCATCTTTATTCTCTGAGAGATAGTCAACAACGATCAACGAATTACAACTTCTTGATTCGCATTAACTCCAAGGCCCCATTGATTTCACTGTCAAAAAGTTGTCGATTAATTATTACCGTTATCAAAACTAAGATGATCAAACAACCCAATTTGGTCCCCATTAATTTTTAAATTCTAAAGTAATATTTTCGTGCACATAGTTCAAATTCGATGTAATTTGCATAATCACGGTACGTTGTCATGGCTCTCATGAATTCAGGGCCCGTTTGGTTACCTCGCTTCCTAGATTATCTAGCGTGTGCAGTTATTTTTCTTAAATTTTTTTTTTTATTTTGTATCTTGATCAAGATACATACGTACGTGATAGTCAAATATGCAAATTAAAGTAAATAAGCAGGGCTAAAAGGCCGGGAATACTCTCTCTCTCGGCAAGAAAACCTCCTCCTTCTTCTTCTTCTTTTGGGGAAGTGACAAGAAAAAAAAAAAAAAAACTTGTATCGGACTATTGCATATATTTGTTTCTGTTTCTCAAATAAAAAAAATGTCTAGTACTGGAGTACCACTACTTTCCATGACATTAATTTGTCGAATGATCAGAGGTCCAAAACGGACCCTCCCAATCTTAAATGAAAGTAACAGCAAAAAATAAATACAAATTTGTTATACAATTAATCTAGTACATTATTTGTCTGGGAAAAAAAAAAAAAAAAACCTTTGAACTGGTTTGAAAATTTAGTAAGGTGCGTACGTAAATTCAATTTACTTTTTCGTTTTTTAGTAGTATATATATATATCCATATATAAGAAACCATGTCACTTTGTTGACTAGTTGTCTAGTACAATATGGTCAAACAACTTTCTGTGGCAATTTCTTTAAGTCTAATTTCCTTCTAATTCCATTATAAATATATATATATATATATATATATATATATATATGTATGTATGCACTCAAAATTGTTACTAAGTATACATCAAATTAACCGGCCCCGTGGTAAATATTGTATATCGAACTCACATATATAATAATAGAGTATTGGGCGATCATATATAAATCCGAAACATGTTTGATGCGGGTAAGAAATTTAATCGAGCACTGTATGTACAGTTTCATTATATATAGTAACATATATATATATATATATAGTCCAATTAATTCTATATATACTCATATCGAGAGTCACGTACACAAACGAATTAATGAACCGACGAGGTTGTCAAAGGAGGCGGTGATTCGTCAGTTTGATATATCACTGATGCAGAGACTTCAGGGGCTTGCCTTATCAGCGACAACACATTTCCTTCTAGGATACAGCTCAGTATTGCCAATTTTATTAGTATCTATCTATATATATATATATATATATATATATATATATATATATATATACGGGACGGTTCAAGGGACAAAAAAGATGCCGTGCATGATCAAATTATACAGTATCATGAATCAACACCAAGTAGATCGATCGATGTGCCGGTTATCTGTTTATAATTTTAAAAGCTATCCTTCATACCTAGCTACCTTCATTTAATTGTATAATAATAGCATATAATTTTCCTAATTCCAACTAACGTACAACACCTATAATTAATGTACTTAACACCTAAATTATTTTTAGCTCCAAGGCTAATTTCGGTTCGTTGGTTGATAGATTTCCTCCCCACACGATTGACCAAGGTTTGATTCTCAGGGGTCAAGCCACAAAAAAATAATTTCTTGTGAATGGAGTTCCGGTGTGGAAGAGGCGCCTTTGACCAGACTGGAAACGGGAGGGGATTTAGTCGAGGTGCGCATAAGCGGATCTGGACACTCTTGACTGTTGAACCAAAAGAAAATGCACTTAACATCTCAAAAAAAAAAACCACCGAAAATATACTGAGTAGATGTGCAGAAAAACAGACCTTGGGCTTTGGCTCAGTGATCTTTCCTCCCTGGGTTAGAGCCCCAAGGGTGAGGTCGTGGATTTGAGCTGATGGAGCAGCAGTAGGCCCCTTTATAGAAATCTAATCCTAAATTCTCTATTTTGTTAAGAAAGGAGACCCAAAATAATATTTCAATGCTAAATTCAACGGGCCAAAGTGAAATAATATAAATGATGGGGTCTAATTAAGGGAAAAAAGAACTCCACACTTTAACCTAAGACAAATTAACCTAAAAAATTAAACAAGTTAACCAAAACAGTCGGCACTGTGCATGACTCGGCACAATTCAAAGAGTGTCAGGTACTGTTGACGCCGATTCTATTATTGATGCTTTTAACGACATGAAGCGTTGGGCATAATTCAAGATGCCACAATTTAGCAGATAAGTTAAGTTAAAGTTAGTTTTTTTTTGTACTCCATGTGCAAATGGCAAACATTATTTACTATATTTTTTATTATGCATTTAGAATCAATGTCAAAGCTCCACATTAAATAGACGGTTTTTTTTTTTTGTTGCCAAAAGGTTAGAAATTTCAATGAAACCAGAGAGACGAAGGGCACATCCTTCCTTGGACAAAGGAGAGAATGATCAAATAGGCGAATATACTCCAAAGAGGGAAGACCTACACCCCAAACCCCATCAGAGAGTAACAGTACAACACCACACCAACCATTACATCCCACAAAACCAAGCTCTCACACACGTGTGTGTGTGTGTGGGGGGGGGGGGGGGGGTGGTGTGTGGTACCCCCACTAAAACGACAACCGCGGAAAGTGAGGAAGATCCCCGAAGGGGAGAGACAACCAAAACAACATAAAATTGAACCAGAAAAAACTCCTAAAAACCTAATCTTGGCAAAACCAAAACACCGCCACCGTCATACAACAATAATCGTTGTCCAAAGCCACCACCACCAGTTGCCGCAGATCCCACCACCACCACCACTACCAGTTACCGCAGATCCCACCACCACCACCACTACCAACAGTTGTAGATTCGACCTCGGACGGCAAATATCACCACCATCAAACGCCGGCAACGCCACCAACCGCTGCAGCAAACCACCATCAGCAACCCTTCGAACAGCAACACCACCACCACCACTACCAGCAAACGCCAACAAACCTCGAACAACGCAGAGATGGACGGGGGAGAACCGGCTGCCAACAGAACTGCAGATGGGTCCAACAAGAAATGGGAAGGACCAGCCAAGAAGAGGGAGGAGAGAAAGAAGAGAGGAAAAAAGGCGGCGCGAGGGGGGGAGCCGCCTCCCCGGGAAACCCTAACTTAAGAAGTTCATTAAATAGACAGCTGAGCCGTGACTTTTGTTATTGAAAAACATCTTCTCTTTAAATGTACGCACACATGCATGTTTTGGCATATTTGAATAGTATGTTTATGCTTTTCATCCGAAATTCTACTTTGCATTTACTATTTTCTTGTACTTTAAATTTCAAGCTTTGACATCTCCTTTTTTTTTCTTTTTTCTTTTTATCCGCATTTGACATCTCCCTTAAATCAAAATTCTGTGTGCCCTGGCCTTTTTTCTAACACTGAGGCATCCTTGAATTTTTCTTGTACTTTTACACAAGGATGTGACCAGGGGGAGTCTAGTGGCGGCAGCCGCCACGACAAGAATTTTAGAAAATTCAATTATTATATGTGAAATTTTTTTTTATCCCCAACTTATATAGTCTCGCTACTGCTAGATTTTTTTCCTTATTTTTTATTATATACTCCCTCCGTCCCTTTTTAAGTGTCCTGCTTCGTAACTCCAACTTATTAAAAAGACATCATCATTACACCTTTCACATCAACTTTTTCCTCCACTTTCCCTACTTACCCATCATCATTACACTTTTACTCACTAACTTTTTAAAATAAAATCTACTTTTAGGGACAAAATAGACAATACACCAATTTTTACCCCCCCAACTTTACAAAATGGACACTTATTAAGGGACAACCCAAAATGAAATACTGGACACATAAAAAGGGACGAAGGGAGTACTTGTCATAAATCTTCTATTTTTTTTTTTTAAGAAAGGAGACCAAAAAAAGTATTCTAAAACTAAATTCAATGGGCTAAAGTGAAATAATATAAATGATGATGTATAATTAAGAAAAAAAAAACTCCACATGTAGAGTGACATTATAAATTTGGAGAGTGTTATTATCTTTGTGCATACCGATGCTCTAGACTATCAATGAAGCAAGCATGGTAATGTGCACATAAATTTAATTGGGTCTCTAGGTCTGTCCTCTCTGATGCCATTTGGTTTTGATTTAGGGGCATGGTTTCACAACAAAATAGGTATAGGGGGGCTATTGTTTAAGTGGTATTATGAGAGCAGTCACTTTGTGCATATTGTCAAAGGTTAGATCTGTCTACAATCCTCCCTGCCCATACCCCCAACGATTGAGGACTTCATGGGTTCTGTTGTTGTTATTGTTGGAGTGGCATTATCGATATCCAAAATTAAAATTAGTCTTTTTTCATACTCCATTTGCAAATGAAAAACATCATTTACTATAGTTTTTGTTATGTTATTTTAATTTTTTCTGGAACCGATGACTATTAATATTGTAATGCATCTTTTTTATTTTTTTATAGTTTACATGCCACTGTTAGGATATATAAAATCCTGGTTCCGTCCATGCTTTTACGACACACAGCCGCGCATTGTGTCCGCCGGTCACGGTTTTTAACAACTTCAATGCCCAAAGTTTTATCCTAAATGCATTTAGAGAACCACAATTATTTTCGCGCGTCTAAATTGAAACCCCCATTTTTTCCAAAACGGAAACCATAATTTGGGTTTTTTTTCTTGTTTGGGAAGATGATTTTCAATCCTAAAACTCCTTTTGTGTTTTGGTTTTTATAACAGCAAGAATCCAAAGCACACATGCAAAGTTTATACGCTGGTGGGTAAGAGTCCAAATACACACGGAAAAGCCAAGATAAGGTTACCCTAAAATTTCCAACTAGTACGACTCCTAGAACGTGGGTGCGTTTGCAGCAGCACGGATCATCTGTACCAAATACTGTATTTTCTTTCTGCTCTTGTACGTACTAGCTAGCTAGGTAAATCTTGTCACATTATTATTATTATTATTATTATTATTATTATTATTATGTCCTGAGATTATTGTTTTTATTTGGAAATTTCTTCTGGCATCCAACAAAGAGCAGAGGGAGTGCATTGAGACTACTACTCCATAAGAAAATTAACTAGTAGTACTAACTTTTTCTATATATATATATATATATATATATATATATATATATATATATATACGAATAAAGATAATCGATTACTGGGTAGACTAGTCGCTTAAGAAATTTTTCCCCGAATTGAAAATTCAGCCGGGTGTGTGAGACTTCAAACTTGACACATTTAAATTAATCTTGACCGTACGTTAATTATGAAGACGGTTGGAGGAGAAAAGCAAAAGACAACAAAATGGGTTATAGGCAGGCATAGTCGTTTTGGTAGTGAGCTTGTCGATCGGTCTAGTACTGGGGCTTGTGACAAGAGACATCATAACTGCCATGCAACCTAACTCTATCCACGTTCGAAGATCTTGGGGCCCTCTCTGCGACAATAACCATGTGAGCTGGGCCCATTTTCTGATATCCTAGCTTTCGCACTTTTCCTCTTACGTAATGTTATAGGACTACTAGGACTTAAATTATTTTACTCCTATTTCTTGTCTTGGTTATACGAATTTTCCTCTAATCCTGTATTGCCCAATGAGTAACGAAAACATTAACAGACTTTCCAAAATTTAGAAAGCTAATCTCTCAGGAGTGTTTCCATTCAGAAAAAAAAAAAAAAAAACACTAAAAATTTAACGCATTTTACTATCTCGTTTTCACTAATAAAAAAGTTTCAGCATTTTACCATTTCATTTCTACTAACAAAAAAGTTGACTCTACTCACAAACCCACCAACAACTTATTTACTACTGGAAATAACTTAACATTTTTCAACAACTTATTCACTACCAGAAACACCTAAACTTCTCAACTACAAATAATAATCTACAAATTTTTCACTACTAAAAACACTCCCTCGGTATTCAAACTTGAAGAAGACAAATTGTCTATTCAAATGATGGGATTAATAGAGTAGTTTTTTATATTAAAAATATCTTCGGTCATTATACGCTAATTCTGTTTTGTAAGAGATCTTTAACTAGTGGAGCCCAAATCAAAAGTAGAATAGCTGGTCAGAGCATCCACACTCATGAATGTCATTTTGCTATTGTCATTCTTATTTTTGGGCAATGAATAGGCATCATTTTGCCAAAAAAGTGGCAAAGGTGCTACACCCTATTTTGTTGTTTCTTTCAATCTCAAAAATTGCAATTTTGCCATATATGACAAAGGAATTCGCATTTACCAAATTTGAGAGAATTTTTAGCTTGTGGGTGTGTAGCACCCGATTTGCTATTTCTTTTGTCATTTTAGAGAAATGGCAAAGAATTCAGTGAAAAAATGGCTAGCGTGTGGATGCTCAGAGCGGTAAATTTTAAAACCTACAAATGTATTCAAAATGTCACATTTGCCTCTAAACTAGTACCCACATATTTGGCGGAGAAAACTTTGAGTGAGTTGAAGTAAGGTGATAGGGAAAAAAAAAAAAAAAGGTTCGAAATTGCTCTAATGAAATTTGAAATTGCATTTATTGAGGAACCTCAAAGGAATAGAAACAAGAAACATAGTTCTGAATTACAGCTTAATGTACGAATGTTTACTTGGATTCATTTCAGAGTACTGAATTAATCAGCTTAAGAATCCATGCACCAGTTGCACGAACATAAAGAAGCACATTTACATGGAAAGATTTGATGAAAACCAGATTAAAATGGAAACTAATAGGACCCTATTATGGCAGCAAAATTCTTCTGCACGGATTTGTTTCTCGCGGCATAGTGTTCTCTTCCAAGCCTCCGACAGATTCTCTCCCACCATCTTTCTATATCACCGAGACCTGTTGGAGCTCAGTTTGTTGACATTGTATAAATTACTGAAACTGAGAAAACAGGATAGACATCAATCTGAGAAAAAAACATCACATGTTACTTCCGCGATCTTTTGCCCCTCAAAAACATGCAAAGTCGGCCCACCCAGCCAAAGTCTTGGAAATTACTACTACATCACTAGTACTACGTATGATAGCCTCATTTCCAATCAACATCTTCCACACTTCTACGTTTCCTCTGCAAATCTGAAATCCAAACATAGCGTAAATAGAGGCAAATTTGGGAAAAATAAAAAGCAAAAGGACAAGAGACGGTAAAGAAACGAGGAGGATACAAAAGAGATTCAAAAGCATGATTGGACGCTAAAAAGTAGATATTGCATCAGATAAAACTGAAAGTAAGCAAATCAAGCATTCCCCAGCAACATATTTGGGCTGCCATGTCTTGAGGATGGTAACAGAAAACGTACAAATCTACAACCACGGTTTATGTTCTTAGTCCACTGCAAATGCCACTAACCAGTACTTTGAAACAATAGATACCAAAGCTTGAGTAATCAAAATGGACTATTTTTGTAAGCCACAAGAATATGGTCTATGTACATGCTTACTAGACAACTGAATTGCATCCTATTCCAGAAATAATCTATGAAAAATGCCATTTCAAAGTTGGGATAAAGAAATTTCAAAAAGAAAAAGAAGGTACGGATAAAACTTATGGTAAAACGACACTGCACAAGAAAGTTTAGATTTCACGCTGAACAAGAAACAGGAGATTCTCTTGTTAGGTTAATAAGAATAAAATTGCAATTTACTGAGTACAAGGACAGGTAATGTAAAAGGTGAAATATGCAAAATATAGTATTAGAGTGTGAGAAACTAATTTGGATATCGACATTAGAAACTTGGGAGAATAAAGCAACATCAAGCTTACAAAATGGTGAGAAGGAAGATCCTCAACAAGGCAAAGGTAGAAATAAGGGTCCCTGCTAAAAGACACAAGCGCAGAACTCTTCCTTTCATTCTTGGGCTCAGCACCCTCAAGTAGCATATAGTCACCTCCAAAATGGATTCACCATCAAGAAAGTACACCTACATATGTTAATTGACATGATTAGAGAAGATAACAGATATCCGAGTGTTCTACACATGCATGTGAAACATTCTAAAATCACCCACAAATAATGTTAGGAATTCTAGTCTCTCAACCAAACAGGAGAAAGACAAATGTGCTTGCCATTTTATCCACGGTGAACATGCAGCAAGGGTGATACGTTCAACCCTCAGGCTTTACAGCATTTATGTTTAATAACCTTTTAAATGTCAGACACTCAAATTTCCACCTTGTCTTAAATTAATCAGGAACACCTAACAAAAATAGATGATGAATTCAAAGCAATTGAGTGTGAGTGAAATTTCCAACAAAGTTAACAACACTCGTACAAATATGCATTATTCCAGATCAGAAATTATTAACTTCCGGTAAAATTGTACTCATATCAATAGTTATTTATTTGTTACTTCTGCACAGCCATAGATTCAAACCATTATGGTACGTTCTCACATCCTTGTCATTGCACTTCATTCCCATATATGCATCATTTTCTAGTGTAGCAGAACATAGTTATCCATGGCCGTCCTTCTGATACTAGTAAGGGTTATCATGATGCCATCAACATCGAGCATTATGCTACAGGATTGATAAACTATATCTTTACTACCTTTCCACCAATGAAAATTAGATTAGAAATTATGACTAAGAACGTTCAGTCCATCGACCGAGTCAGCTGGGGTAAACTTAAATTGGGAAGTCCAGCATGCCCCGAAGGAAGGACTTCAATCTGACCTCTAGGAAGAAGAGGTTCTCCCTTAATGTGCTCCACCATTCTGCATCTACCTGATCGGATCTCACTGGTCCATCAAATAAATGAAATAAAGTTGTTTCCCAAAGACTGTGACAAAGCAGGGTAGTATGGATCTACATCCACCCTTTCTTATCATCTGAGTAAAAGCACATACTCCTCCAAAGCATCAGGCCTTCAATCCAGATTACAAATCTGAGGTCCTTGGGATGAAAGTAGTGCAGCCTAGTGGGCCTTTTTCCTTTAGGAAGTCTTAGTATAGCAAGTCTTACTACATCCCAATTCCCAACTCTTCTTAAGTTCTATTGGAGTTAGCTGCTGAAATTTACTATTAAAATTCTTTATTTGTCTTCTTTACCAACTCAATGAAGTTAATATTTCTGTAGGTTGCTAACCTTAGCCCCGTTTTTTTTTAATTGACACAGAGAGTCCACTGATCATCTAAATACTCCCTCCGTCCCAATTTGCTCCAAAACAGTTTGTCTATTTGACTTTAGCATGAACTAAATTTCTTTTCTGCCCTTTCTTTTTTGAATTAAGTAACTTTTCAAAGAAGTTGAAGGGTAAATGTCGAAAATTGCATCTAATTAAATGTAAATGCTGTTGTTTGGAGAGGAAAAAGTGTGTAAGGTTACTTTTACCTTCACACATAATCATTTATTTATATAAGGAGATAGTTCATTACATAATGTAAATAAGCAATGTGGGACTAAACACAATATACTAGTATATGAGTATACTAGTATTCCAACACTCCCCCTCAAGCTGGGAAATAGATATCACACAAACCCAGCTTGTCACATAACATCTCCAACCGGGGTTTAAACAATGACTTGGTGAATATGTCGGCCAATTGAGCACTTGTAGACACGAAAGGAGTTGCTATAACACCACCAGTCAACTTCTCTCGCACCAGATGACAATCAACTTCGATATGCTTAGTCCGGTCATGAAATACAGGGTTGGATGCAATATGAATTGCTGCTTGGTTATCACAATACAAATTCATAGGCAATTGCACATGGAATCCTATCTCCTCAAGAAAAGATCGCACCCACACAATCTCACATGTGGTGTGAGCCATGGCTCTATATTCTGCCTCTGCACTAGACCGTGCAACCACGGTCTGTTTCTTACTCTTCTAATTAACAAGATTGCCACCAAGAAAAACACAATATCCAGTGGTTGACCTCCTGTCAGACGGGCCTCCTGCCCAATCAGAATCAGTGAAGGCCTCAATACGCAAATGACCATTAGCTCTATAAAATAGACCACGTCCAGGATGAGACTTGAGATACTTGACAATTCTAAGAACAGCCTCCCAATGTGGCACATGAGGAGCAAACATAAACTGACTCACGATACTCACTGCAAATGAAATATCAAGACGTGTAATAGTGAGATAATTCAGTTTACCAACCAAACGGCGATATTGATCAGGACTAGACATTGCCTCCCCCTGATCAATGCATAGTTTGACATTAGGATCCATAGGGGTATCGACAGGTTTCGTCCCCAACAAACCAGTCTCATCTAAGATATCCAACACATATTTCCTTTGTGATAAACTAATACCATCTTTAGATCGTGCCACCTCGATACCTAAAAAGTATCGCAATCTACCCAAGTCTTTAGTATGAAATTGACTCTGCAGAAAGACCTTCAACGCATCAATACCTCTCTGGTCATCACCCGTAATAATAATATCATCGACATACACAATCAATAACACTTTGCCTCGAGGAGATGTGAGAGAGAAAACAGAATGATCAGACTGACATCGATGCATACCAAATTTCAAAACTGCATCACTGAACTTTCCAAACCAGGCCCTGGGAGACTGTTTAAGCCCATAAAGAGCTTTACGAAGACGACATACCTGAGAACGCTCCCCCTGAGCAACAAACCCAGGTGGTTACTCCATATAAACCTCCTCAAGAAGATCGCCATGTAAAAAAGCATTCTTGACATCCAATTGAAATAAGGGCCAGCCAAGGTTGGCTGCAAGAGAAATAAGGAGACGGACAGAACCAAGCTTTGCAACCGGGGAAAAGGTTTCAGCATAGTCAACACCATAAGTCTGGGTGTAGCCTTTAGCAACAAGGCGAGCTTTGTAACGCTCAACAGACCCATCAGGATGATATTTCACAGTGAATACCCAGCGGCACCCCACAGTGGATTTGCCAAAGGGTAGAGGAACCAACTCCCAAGTCCCATTATCATGGAGTGCAGAGATCTCTTCCTCCATAGCTATCCGCCACTTAGAAATAGACAAGGCCTCCTAAACAGTTTTAGGAACAAAGACAGAGGAAACAGAGGCAGTAAAAGCACGAAGGGTGGGGGACAGATGATCATAAGATACAAATTTGGCAATAGGATGAGAGATAGTACAAGTGCGAATACCTTTACGAAGAGCAATGGGAGGAGAAGGTGGAGCAATAGGGGCCAAAGGAGGTGGACGCGGATCTCGCAACGGAGGAGAAGACTCAGCGGTAGGCGGAGGGGGTGGTGGTGCAGCTTTGGCACGGCGAACATATACCTGCATCGGGGGGTGCTGCTTTTGAGGTTGCCCAGAAGGAACCAAAATATGCATATACTCAGACGGATCCGCATGAGGCAAAGACGGAAAATAGGGTATCAACTCATGAAACGTAACATCAGCACAAACAAACTCGCGATGCAGAGTGGGAGAATAACACTTATAACCTTTTTGAGTCCTAGAGTACCCAAGGAATACACACTTAATAGAGCGAGGATCAAGTTTATCGCGGCCGGGATCCAGGGCATGAACATAACACGTGCACCCAAAAATTTTAAGAGGTAAAGAATATAAAGAACAACTAGGGTGCAAAATACTATAGGGAATCTGGCCCCCAAGAACGCGGGAGGGCATGCGATACACAAGGTAGCCGGTAGTAAGGACGGCGTCGCCCCAAAAGGATTTGGGAACCGTTCGCTGGATTAAAAGAGCTCGGGCAACCTCTGTCAAATGGCGTATCTTGCGTTCGGCAACCCCATTTTGTTGGGGAGTGCGAGAACACGAAGATTGATGAAGAATACCATGCTCATCAAAAAAGGCAGACAAAACATTATAGAAATATTCACCAGCATTATCCGAACGAAAGATACGAAGAGAAACATCAAATTGAGTCTTTATTTCCATATAAAAAGATTTGAAAATTGAGTACAAGTCTGACCGGTTTTTCATGAGATAAACATAAGTAAGCCTAGAATAGTCATCCACAAAAATAACAAAATACTGAAAACCACCATGTGATGAAACACGCACTGGACCCCAAATATCGGAGTGAACTAAATGAAAAGGACGAGACACTCGACTCTCTACTCTAGGCAGAAAAGAAACACGACGGTGTTTACTGAACTCACAGACTTCACATGGCAAAGACTGAAGACCATGACACGACGGAACTAACTGCTGGAGAGTCTGAAGGGAGGGATGACCAAGGCGGCAATGATGTTCATAAGGAGATACGGAAGCCTGAAAAGCAACAGAGGCAGGAGGTGCGCGTTCGCCAGTGTCAAAATAGTATAGACCACCACGCTCAACACCGCCACCAATCTTCTTCCCCGTCTGGAGATCCTGAAATACACAATAACCAGGAAAAAAGGTAACCGAACAATTTAAGGATTGGGTAAGTTTACTAACAGACATAAGACTATGAGGAAAACGAGGAACATGTAAAACAGAGTCTAATGTAAGAGAAGAATGTAAGATAACAGAACCCAAACCAGCAATGTCAGAAGAGGAACCGTCAGCCAAGGCAACACTAGAAGACTTCACAAGAGGACGAGATGGAGTGACCTGTCATATGATCGGTAGCTCCAGAATCAATAACCCACGGAGTATTAGAGGCCAGGCCAGCAAAGGTGGAGCCTTTCTGAGCGAACGTAGCAGTGGAAGAGGAGGGCACATAAGGGGACGGCTGGGAAATCAGGCGATGATACTCATCCTCTGGAATAGTAACAACTCGTGGAATGGAGCTGGGCACAGAAATAGAACCATCATCCTCAGAAAAAGTAACCTGATGAGCAGATGGGCGGCCATGAAGAATCCAACAAAAATCAACTATATGATTAGTACCATGGCAATAGGTGCAGGAACGAGACCCACGAGCACGACTAAAATCACGACCACGACCACCACTACCAGAATCACGACCACCAACAGACTGCATCGGACCGCTGCTACCAGAATCACGACCATATCCACGGCCAGTAGGACCACGACTGCCTCCCCCACGGTCAAAACCACGAGAAGAAGTACCACCACGAGGAATCGTGGTAACCAAAGCTGAGCGGGCAGCAGGGGTCAAATCAACACTGGAGTCAGGAACAGAGGCCTGACGGACACGACTGAACACCTCACTGAGAGAAGGTAAATCTCTACCACCCAAAAGATTGGACCGGATAGAATCATATGCTGGCGAAGGTAAACCAAACAGAAAACGAGCTACCTGCAAGCGCTCACGCTGACGCTCCATAACTTGAATGTCTGAAGAAATAGGCTCACAAGTGTTGAGCTCCTCACACACACCACAGAACTTGGCATAATACTCTTCCAATGATAAGTTGCCAAGGTCAAGAGAAAAGAACTGTTGATGAAGAGCATAAGTCTGGCGGAGATTATCAGCCCCAAAAAACATCTCCTTAACCTTCATCCATACTTTTTTTCGCAGTAGATAAGAAAACCAGAGTATTCTTAATATTTTCCTCCATACTATTCCAAAGCTCAACACGAATCTTAGCATCTGCAGAAACCCAAGCACCATATGATGCGGCAGTCGCCGCGGGAGGATCATCAGTAAGATAATGATAGTCGGACTCCCCGACATAATAGACTTCAACAGCCTTAGCCCAAACAGCATAATTTCGACCATTCAATAAGATAGAGGTAATGGACAACCTGTCACGAGACCGGGAAGAATGACTAACAGCGGAAGTCACAGTACTAGAACTAGAAACAGAGGCAGTGCCAGCGCTCATTGCAAATATACCAACCAGAAACTATGCCAATAACACAGAGGCAGCCACAATCATCAACAAACCGCGATCACCAGCAAACAAGAGCAGTAAAATAACAAGACCAAGAAGAAACGAGAAGTCCAAAATAGCCAGACATAAAGTAGGGCAGCCAAATAAGCCCACAAATAAGAACAGAACAAAATACCAACGGCAAACTCATACCAAAGTGTCAGAAGCAAGCGACAGAAGCATAAAGAGACAGAGATCAGCAATTAGAAGAGGCGCCGGAGGTCGGTGACGACGAAAGAGAGGTTGCCGAGGGATGGGCAGGGGCCGACGGGGGCTGGGGAGAGCCGACGAGGGCAGGGTGAAGGCCAAAGGCGGCTGTCGGGATGAGAAAAAGTGTATAGGGTGTTCTGATCGAAAATGGCAAGATCGAACAGATGCCGCAATGAACAGTACCCGATGAACAGTGTCGCGTGAACAGTACCCGATGAACAGTCGCGTGAACAGTGCTGCGATGAACAGTGTCGTTTTAGGGTTTTTTTTTTTTTTTTTTTTGGCGTCAAGATGATAGCGGAGGGCTGATGGTGGCTGGTGGGTAGTGGGTGGCTGTCGTAGTCGGCCGATGGTGGCTGCTATAGTAGGTTTAGGGTTTCAAAGGTGGCTGCTATAGTAGGTTTAGAGTTTCTAGGGTTTCAAAGGTGGCTGCTATAGTAGGTTTAGGGTTTCAAAGGTGGTTTAAGATTGGGATTGAGAACCCGCTTTGATACCATGTTGTTTGGAGAGGAAAAAGTGTGTAAGGTTACTTTTACCTTCACACATAATCATTTATTTATATAAGGAGATAGTTCATTACATAATGTAAATAAGCAATGTGGGACTAAACACAATATACTAGTATATGAGTATACTAGTATTCCAACAAATGCGTTCCCTTTAAAAGTTGAACTTTCAAAAATGAACAAACACATTGAAGTGGGGGGAGTAAGTTCTTCGTAGATTCCTACTTTTATTTTTGGTTTTTGACAAGCTAAGCCCTAATGCTAGGACAGTAGCTTTGAGTAGCTCCTCTAGTCATTGTGGTATGAGTTTGCAATAGTAAGACAATGATTGATGTGGTCCATGTGCTACAATTGGCAATGTGTTAATAATCAGCTATGGGCAGAATTGTTTCCATGGACAGCATATAGGGTTGTACTCTTTTGCATGTTCGAGTAAGGAATATAAATTCCATCAATTTTTAGCCCTTTTCCCAAACTCAACATATCAGTATGAAGACCATTACCATATGTTAGTCCCCATTGATCGAGGGAGCAAAAACTGTGAACGGGAAAGAAAAAAAGCTATGCAGGGTCATTAAGAACCTAAGCAAAACAAAAAAAATCATATACCTAATGTGTCAACAACAATCAGGTACTGCTCCAAACTAGGTCTAACCCCCTAGAGAAGTAGAGATCAAGCTATCCAAAGTGGAAATGAACCAACTCTCCAGCCAACACAAAAGATCCCCAGTAACACGAAAACAAAAGACCCGCTTCCCATATGATGTGCAGGTTTGAAACCAACTCCTTTCTCCTCTTCCCACTCTCCTCTGAAAGACCCAAGACATTCCAAACGTAAAAAGGCTCATTGCCACCCAACAAATAACAACGGGAAATGGCTAAGTTCACAAGCCCCAGAAAAGAGACATACAATATGCACCCAGATTTTTTCAGGCACTTGGGTCCATGAACAACTTCAGGTCATAACCAAGACAACTTTATGTCACAACAAGAAACAACAAAGCCACAAACAAAGGTTGCTTTGGTCCATATCCAAAACACCAGAAAGTCACAGTCCACTTTCATTTAACCCCCACTTCACATCATAAGACTCATAACCAACCCCATTTTTCGGTTTTGGAGACCTCTACTGGTCATAACTGGTGCATAATTTCAATGAGTGTGTACCATAGAACTGGCCAATAATAATAGATGAGGGCCATTTTCCTCGTCTATCTTACACATGCAACACAAATTAACCATATTATGGCATCTCAAAGATTGTGCACAGGAAGATCTTCCCAGCGCCTGCAAGTTTTGTAAAGTTTTTCTACATTCGAGAGAGAAAATTCTTCTAAAGTTTCTCGAACCTATAAGCCCGCAAGGCTAAAATGTTAACAATGAAGTGGGCAGGAAAATTCTTGAGAATCCTAACACAAATTTCTAACAAACAAATTCAATATAAGACATAGGTTGCCTAAGTTCTTCCACTTATCCGAAAGGGAGTTCAAATTCTATGTCACACTACAAGCATGATTCTCATGCATGATGCTGGACATACACATTGATGCGGAAAACTTAACCAGACTATTAGAAATGCATTATACTATAACAACAAAACAAGGGCATGAAGACGCACCGGCAGGCTGTTGAGAAGAGCTAAAGCAAGAGAGACATGAAACGTGCACGCGAAAATCTTTTCCAGAACATTTGGAAGATATGCAACAAAAGAAAATAACCAACGAGGACGATAGGCAGTTAACCGAATTGAAAGAGCCATGGAGAGGACATCTCCAACGAAAACAAAAGTTCCACCACAACCCTTTTCTTCAAAGTTTGGACTCTTTACACCCGCAAATGAATTTCTTGCAAGTTTCCAGCATTGCGAAGAATAAGGTCTTAAATATGTAATCTCAACCCATATTAAACCAGGTATCTGAACTGGAATTAAGCAGGTATCGTCCTGTCAATCATTACCAGTGTCATAAGTTGCAAAATAGATTCTCACAATCATGTTTCATGCAGGAAAGACATTTATTTATTATGAACAGCAGAATTTGTACCTCAGAACATGGACAACTGCTTCTATTGCTTGCAGATTTAACCCATCCATCACCACATTTTCTAAGCTTGACAATATCCTTGGCAATCAAGCAATGCATACCCTCTCTGCTATTTTGATATTTATCCGCAATGCTACCATCATCAAGCATACTTGAATTAGAGCATGAAAGAGTTGTGAATGCAGTGAACTCATTAGGACAAGTAGACTGGTCATCTGTCAATAGAACGTCTGTGCTTGCTTCCATTAAAGAACTTGGGACACAATACCCTTTGTTACCATTGGCCATCGTGAAGTGAAAACTATTGGAAAAGTTTGAGTTTCTAAGTGTTTGCTCATGTATATGAGCAGCCACCTCCATCCACTCTTGTGGATTATGAATGGTTATGCCATCCATTGACATGACCAAATCACCAGAAGACAAAAAACCAGAGAGAGGCGACGAAGAAGGAACATCCAGAACCTATTACAACAAAATGATAATAGTGCAGTACTTAGTGCACAGAACACAACAATAACCTCCAAAGTCTTTAATACAAGCACACAGTCATGCTACGTACCATGGGGATTTCACCATGAATATAGAATGGATACAGGATCAATGGCAGGAGGAACAGTGCCAATCCACAAACTGCACAACACTGCATAGAAAGTTGAAGGTGATCAGCCTAAGGTTGATAATTACATCTATATCGGTAATTTCAAAAACATTAGCACACAAATAATTGCTATCTGTACTCACTGCTGCATTATGCCAAATACCGGCACAGTATATACGGAGGGTTGAAAACCTTGGTAATGCCTGCAGCACCTCATAGTTGAAAGCCACAAGAGCTCCAGGAAATAGAACCGCTACGAATACAGCAATGTACTCTATTTGTATGCCCTCACTGCTTCCCGCAGAATGGATACCTACAGTAACATTAATGAGATCGGTCCATTGACATATTAAAGATGTAAAAACTTTCCATGCATGTCCAATGACACATTTGCTCAATCATTGGTGTATCCTCTATGTGAATAACACGTAAAGATACTGTAACACATTTATCGTTTCACCTCTTTACCTTATTCATTTAAAAATGAAGCAGGTGATCATGTACACAAGTTAGGATATAGATACAGCGCAACGGATTGAACACTAGATAAGACACCTCTATTGTAAGTAAAAGAAAATCAATAGCAAATTCTGGTAAAAATAACCGTGTCTCAAAAGGGACAGAGACATGCCTTCTTTTTCATCCTCAGGAACATGGAAACAGTTTAGCGTGTGCATAGACAAAATCAACAAGGAAATCCCAAAAGCTTCCACTACGTATTTAAACTCCTCTCACCCTTGCCCTGACCCAACACAGTGGCCTGTGGGCGGTTGTAGGTATCTGGGCTCTACACAGCAGCGCAGCGGTGGGTCCAAATTGGCCCTGCCTTGGAGGGATTCCAACCTACTCAAGCATTTTGCCTGAAAGATACCAACCACTTCCTTTGCAAATTTGACTTTATTTCTACCTTTTTCCCTTTTGACCATGATGGTTAAATGGCCATTTATGTATTGTCAAGAATAGGGGTATGTCGCTATCTTCTAACCTCTCTACCTATGGAAACCCTTTCACCCATGGACAGTGTTCTAAATGGCGGCCGCCGAGGCCGCCTAGGCACTTGGAGGTGCCCTGCCGCCACGCCAATACCCCTTGGCGTTTGATTTGGTGCCCAGGGAGGTTTGGCGGCGGCCATGGCGGTCTCGGCGGCCTTGGCGGCGGCGGCGGCGGCTTTGGAGGTCTTTGACGGCCTAAATGGTATAGTATTAAACTAATGGAGATCAAGTTTTGAAAGGATATGGAGGAGAAGAGTTAGAGGAAGGAGATGAACTTTGAACTTGGCATTAGGGATCTCCGATCTCGTTTATTTCTACTTATTGTCTTATTCAACTTATTTGCTAGTTGCTACTACTTAATTTCATTTGGGTTTGTACATTAAACTTTGCATTATGGTTATGTAGAACTTTGAACTTGCATTATGAATACATAGAATATAGTTTGATTGGATAATGGTTTGTTAAAAAAAATAAAAAAATGCCGAATTGCTTGGCGGCCGCCTAGGCGGCTTGGCGCTTGGAGGTGGGTCTCCGCCCTACTAGCGCCAAGCGCCATTTAGAACATTGCCCATGGACCCTACAAACCTGCCACCATTCCTTGGAATCTCTCTTAAACAGAGGATGATTGTCTAAGTTCTTCATATTTTCAAATGGAATGGCATGGGCTATTTGAGGCTTTGTCCCGAGCAGAGACGTGAATTCGAACAGGGTAATTGAGGCTGCGTTCTTTTAAACTTATAAGTTTGGAACGTATTTCGGTATTTTATACTATTCGTAACTTTTTGTTTAGCTATTCGACGTAATTTTAGGGTTAATCGTTCATCTCGACGAGACGAATCAGAAAAGTATAAAAATATGGACCGATGTTGAAAAAATTCAAATAAGACGGCGCTTAAGGTCCAAAAGATAGCTGTTTGATACATAATTTTTGTCTTTAGTGAACTTTTTTTTTTGCTTTTGGTCATAATTTTATACTTTTTAGACTCCTCTCATCAAGACAGATGATTAATCCAAAAAATCCAAGCGAATCTAACAAAAATTCAAAAAAGACAAACAAAACACACAAAACGAAGATTTAAGTTAAGTTTAGAAGAACTCAGCCCAAGCACAGAAAGTGATTTGATGGCATAGTTCCACGACATAAAGTCCCTTCAGTTTCTGGATTTTTGGAGGTATAGGGGGCCGCTATTTCAAAGATAAAACTTTTTGAGAGCCGCCACTTTGAGCGTACTTAGTCACATAATGGTCGAGCACGACCATGAAAGTGTCTTTCAAATACATTCCAAACTACTAAAATTTGAGAGAGAGGATTGAGGGCAGGAGCGTAGAGCGAGGATTGAGTGCGGGAACAAATGGGACTTAGTGTGTATATATTGCCAAAGGTTAGGTATTTCTCCGGTCCTCCCTTGCCCGTACCCTATCAATTTGGGATTACAGAGGTACTGTTATTGTTGTTGTGGTAATCAATTTGCAGCATGCTGTTGTGAAGCCCAATTTCTTTTGGCTAGCTTGTTGGCTATATTTTCACAAAAGAAATGTATACCAATGATCTAATTTTTTCAAGTAGACAATCTAAATTCTTCAATTTGAGATGTGATGTGTCCACCTCTAGATATAGACTCACACCTGACAGTCTCATACAAATCTGTATAACATAAACCAGATAACCAATGATCTGAACCTTCAAGATAAACTCATAGATACAGTTATTTCTCCCTCCATTACTTGCCCTTCTCAAACCACACCCTCATCCAAAATATGAGTTGAGGTGGGACAGGGATGAGTATCGAATATTCAGAGAAAATACAGAAAACAAGAAGCAGCACAGTAATCATTTAATTCTCCACCATACTTATAAGTTGTCCAGAAATTTATGCTATTCACACATTACACGGATGAAGTTCACATGTCTACAAGCCTGTACAGACACAGATTTCTTAAACAAATGAGAAAAAGAGTTAGTTATGCCATTCGCCTGGTCTAATTTACAAAACGAAAGGCAAGAAAAGCAAGGTAAACTACCGTAGAAAAGACATTGGAAAAAGGAAGTAAAAGCTTAACCTGGCAGCAGCAAGCGCATGCCCAAACTCATGTGCAGACACGGATATTATCGTAGATATACACATGTATCCAACATCAGCCACTGTTGTGCTCAACCCAAAAACCTGCATAGAAGACAACATGCAGGAGTTTTGGTGGCTTTTAGCAAGAAGGCTAAAAAAAAACTCTACAAGAAAGGTACAAGGATTAGTTCCGATAAAATACATGTCTTTCACAAAACCTGAACATTAAAAATATGTCTGGGACTTACAGTTTGAAACACTCTAGTCATGCCTAAACATAATATAGGTTGTTAAAACTTGGTCGTGTATTGGGCAACTAAATTTTAATGTTTCCACGGTGCATCAAAACTTGGCCATACAAACATTGAGGTGGGCATGGGGTAGTTGAAACGTTCTAATTGACATCAGAGAGACAAATCAGTGAGCAATAAACCAGAAGAATATATCCGCTTGCCAACAATTTATTAGCTGTCTTTTTCTTCAATAAATAAGTTTCATTAGCAACTATCCAAACATTTCATATCAAAGAAACCTACTTCAGCTAAAAATAAGTGGATCATCCAGGCAGCAAAACAATGCCATCAATGCATCAAAAGCTCTTTAATTATTGGAAAACTAAGGCTTTTAAAAATTAAGATCACCAAACTTAATCTAAATTCCTCATCTCCCCTTTTTTCAAATATATTATACGCAGAAAACAATGCAAATGACAATAATTGGGCAGAACCTCTGTCCCATAGTCATTGATTACATTAATGGGACCCTACAGGTGAGAAGCATTGTGTTTCGATTAAAAAATACAGGGGCAGAAGCTGATAATTTTAACATAACATTCATGCATACATATTACAAAAAAAGGAAGACATATGGGTGTTGTAGACAAAAATGCTGAACTCAAAAGAAGTTAGAGAAGATTACTTAAGCAGCCCAAGAAATCCAGATGGGCATACATGAGTCCAATAACAAGGAAAGAAGTACAAAATTCGAGAACCAACCGAAGGGAAAATCCCAAACAAGGACCCGGGCAAAAGCTTGCTAAGCCACCATGCATTCCCATTGTACAAATGCAGCAGTGTGGCTGATTCCCATAGAAGAATCTGGCCGCACATACAAAGCAAATAAAACTGATAAACAGGAACTGTAGCTTATACATTTGATAAAGAATAAACATGATACGTAATTTGGGTCTTACCACATAAACTCCTAGCATTGCGGTTAGACTAAAACCGATCCCAACTGAAAACCAAACTCGCAAAAGCCTTAATTTGACGCAAGACGGAGTCAGTCAGTAGTAATTCAACTAGTAGTAGTAGCAATTAGACAACTAAAGGGCCCTTTAGATTGGGAAAAAGGGAGAGAAAATAAAAGACCGTTTTTTCAAACTAAATCTCACAAAAACTGAGAAGCAACAATGGACCAATGAAACCCCAAGAGATAGGCCTGGTGGTCAAGGCTTGAGACTTAGGGTTTACTTCCTCCTAATGTCTCATGTTCGAAACCTCTAAGGCGCTATCAACTCCTTCGGAGTCCATCCACACGGAGCATTTGCTCTGGCTTTAAGTGGGGCCCCCGCTAGTGGACGGTGGGTTTATGGTCCACATGATTAGTTGAGTTGCACGTAAGCCTTTTTTCTTCCTTTCCCATCTCTTTTTGTTATCCAAACAAGTGATATGATTCTCCTTTTTCTTTTCTTTCCCACCTTTCCTTGCAACCCAAAGGGGCCAAGACCTAAAAGATACAAGTAAAATAACCTGGCATGTCTTCGGCCGACCCTGAATAGTGGTTCATTGAAGGCAGAGGTCTTGTAGTCGCAGTACCTGCACCCACCAGTTAATCTTTTTTACTTTATACTTACTACTTACTTGTAGTACTAACTTGTGATCTGATGCCATGACATCTGAAAACAGAAAAACAAGAAAACAGAAACAAACAACATACCAACAGGAAACAGTGTGGGAGAGGCGCCTAACGTGTAAGGGCAAGAGGGTTCGACGACCAAACCTTCTCGTCTGCCTACCTCCTTCCATTGCCAACACTGGAATCTGAATGAATATTGAATACAACAAGGTAAGTGAGTAAGTATGTAAGGGAGAGGTGATTTCAGGTCCCCGTCGGTCGATTGAAAGAAAGAAAGAAAGAATACCATCAACATCAATACTCCAAATTATCACCATTTCTCAGTTTTGATTTCATGGAACAAATTTGGCTATAAATGTCACTTTTACCCTTAAAGTTCAATTTCTTCCTATGTGGTGCTTAAAACTTTCCAAATTGATATTCACCCAGTCTAATTTTGGATTTCCCAGTCTATTCACTGCACGAAGACGACTGTTTCATTACTGGCATTGAGGCTCATTATCATTACTCCTTCTGGTGATTAATTAATGAGGAAAAAGTTGTCGCCAACTGTGAGGTGCGAAAATACCGTGTATCTATCTATGGACATGGTGTTACGCAAGAAATTAACCTCTAAATTTAATAGTCCAGATTAAATGAGACAAACAAATGCTAAGATTGTACAGTATTGGAATCACAAAGGATTCTTTGGGCCCAAAAGCAAAAACCCTAGTCATCTCTTTCTTAATTATCATATATGAAATACTAAGTAAAAGTGGACAAGGAACCCTATGCTAATATCCTCAAATGGGTGGCAACAAGATCAACAATGATGGCTCGGTGATAAAAAAAAACATGGTCTTCAATGAGTTCTTGCCAATATGTGAAGCTATTTTGTACTGGACTTTAAAAAATTCGTAACGGTTTGAGTATTATTTCTAATATGAATGGTGCCCAGCATTGCTAACGAGTTATATGTAGCCTTTCGTTGTTCTGTTAATGATATTAGTTCTCACTTTAATCTTAAGTTCAAGGGGTGTGTGTCCAATAATAAAATAAATGGTTATAAGTTAAAATGTTCAAACTACAATGGTTGCAAATAACAATTCCCTCTAATTTCTTTACCATTTTAAAAAGTACAACCACTTAAAAAAGACAAAAATGGAAATTAGACTTTAAAAAAAATTAAGGACTCAATGTGGTTAGTTGATAGAATAAGGACGAATTAGACAAAAAGTAAACTTGTGTTTGAAAATTGAGGAAAAAGTGGGAGAAAAAAAGAGAAAAGAAAATGAGACAAAAATTATATTGTGCATAATTCTAGATTTTTTTATTTTCTCTCATTTTTCTCCAAACCAAATAATGGGGAGAATTTTTTTTAAAATTTTTTTTTCTCTTATTTTCCACAACTTCCAAACAAACAATGAATAGTTGAGGAGGTCAACGTATAATTTAGCAAACTGCCAAGCTAGCACAGTTGGTAAGGTTCATGCCCCCCTTCGTGGTGGCTTAGATTCGAGCCTCACAAGTGGCGGGATTTAGAATTTCAAGGCTACGAATAGCCTCTAAACATCCCGTCGACTAATATCTCATTAAGGCCCCATTCCTAAAAGGGAAATAAGTATTTATTTTTTAAGAAAGCAATTTCAAACTAAAAAATTATGTGGTTACGTAATATGGATTTTGTTTGATAGATTTCATTGAGATCTTTTCCTAAAAGGAAAATAAATATTTATTTTTTAAGAAAGCAATTTCAAACTAAAAAATCATGTGGTTACGTAATATGAATTTTGTTTGATAGATCTCATTGAGATCTTTTATACGATGCAAAAAAAATTTAAATTTTTTTTTTTATTTTTAAATTTAAAAATATGAAATTAATATTTATTTTTTAAAAAAATATTCTGAAACGGTGACCCCCGCTAACTACAGTATTGAAAGGAAAAAAAAAACCCGTAGAATTTAGCGAATAAATTTCGAGGGCTGTTTCGGATTCTAAAATCGTTTAAATCAAAGGGTTTTGAGTACAATAAAGAAAACGGAGTAGAATGTGAAAAGGTTATTACCAGACCTCGGCACGTCACCTGAGACCCTGCAATAGTCAAGCTTTCTCTCAAACTCCGACGGAGGTCCCTGGATAGCTGGATTTCTAGAGAGAGAGAGAGAGAGAGAGAGTTTGTGTGATGATACTTTTGCAGTCTCATTCGAGGTATCTTCTAGAGATCTTGTCAAATCGGGTTCAGAAGTAAGTGTTCCCTTCTTTCCTTATTCTCCTCGCAGATGAGTTGATTCCGTTTTCTTCGGTCGGTAACTATGGACTTCCTATAAACCGTAAAAATTGGAAATTTGCAACACATTAGGAGAGGCATTTCCTTTTCTTTCTTAGGATTTTAACTAGTTTAGCTTCCTTTGGGGCAGCTATATTGCTCCATTTTCGAGCTGGCTCATTGGTTCCATACACGAAAACAATCTCAACCCACCACGTAGGTGCCTGTGCAGGTGAGGCGTCGGTCGGTCCTAGCTAGGCCTAAGGGCCTATTTAAAGAAAGACTAAAGAAGGTGGACACAGCATTGCTCTAGATGAGGATAGATGCGTATGGTATAGGAATCGGGAAGAGAAGATCAAAGCCTTCCATGGATCACGAACTAGAGTTTTCTAATGAAAGAAATGCGAGAGCAGGCCCTCTTAACCTTCTGATACCGCCCAAAGTCCGGGAGCTTCCTCTTCGGATTGATGTTCCTCTGATATTGTCGTAATGCTTAGGTAGGGCCCCCAGAAGAGTTCTTCTTCCTCCTGAAGGTCTTTGCTTCGGCCTGGGTAAGACCTTAGTTACATAACTAATGCGTGTGCGTGAGCATGAGCATGAGCAAAAGCGAAAGCGGGAGCGCGAGTGAGAAAGCGTCCCCAGCAACATCCCAAGCTAATAAAATTTGTGGAAGCGAGGATTGAGAGCGTGAGCAAGGGTCACACTGAAGGAACGTGTGACTTAGGGAAAGACTGCATTCGCGTACATCTTACTTTTTCTGAACCTTGTAGTGGTGTTTGTTGGGCGACAATTCTTAGTGTTTTATCCTTTCCATTGTTTGATATTTTGGCGGCTCAAAAATTTATAACTATTTAAGATATGTTTTTACTAGTCGGGCATGGGAGGTTCGGTTAGCTTTTGGTCAGCTGCATTAGGTTTGGGTTTGGGTCTGTGATCTTGAGGTGGCATAGGGGCTTGAAAACCCAACTTATTTGAAAGAGGAAATAAATTAACAGAGGATTAGAAACCGGAAAAGTGAAATCCCTTTTTAATCCTGATTTGGAGCTACAAATGGAATTGCATTGTTTTTTGATGACTCAGCATAAAAACATGATGGGCATTAGAATCCAATTCTGCTTGAGTGGACATGAAGAGTCAAAATGAGGATTTGCTTAAGACTTGAGATTCAAGGTACTTTATTCTTTTGTCTTCTTTTTACTATGCCATAGGAGATCTAAAGCTGGGAATGATGGCCATAGGCGATGGATGTTCCAACCAGGATCGTAATTGATGCATCCAAAATTAAGGATGAGACCTAAACTACCAAGTTCTTCTTTTCTGGGCATGGATCACAATTTAGAGTGAGACTAAATAATTGGATAATTTGTGGCCAATTGGCAAGTTAGCCTCCACAATATAGTTTAGGACTGCACTATCGTTGCCCTACCGGTTAGTATTAACCCTCCTTTTCTTTTGGATTGTGCTAGTGCTCTTACCTTTTATTGCCTCATTTTTGGTTCGACGATTACTGAGAATGTATCAGCAACTTAAACTAGTATTTGTTACCTAGCAAGTGCCACCTGTTTCAGCATGCTGATATTTTCCTCGTTATGTAGTGTTGAGAAAGGTGTTGAATTGGATTGCAACTGGGTTGAATTTGGTGATATTCGCTACCATATTCAGGTGAGTCAACGACTTGGAACCTTTTCTTTTCATGCATCTATGGTAGAAAGCTAACACTGTAGACCAGTGGCTTGATGGGAATCTTGCATAGGTTCACGCACTTTGTTAATAGGGTGGTCTTTTTATTCATACCAGGATGTACCGAAAAACTCCAATTGATTCTGCAAATCTGACTCACAAAATATCTTGCAGGCATCAATAAAGAGTCCGCATCTCCTGCTGCTATCTGTCTCATTACCCACCCCGCCTCCAGAAACTGTTTTCTTTGGGGGACTTCCTCTTGGAGCCATAGAAGCTGTAAAAGCTGCTTATGGTCCGGTCATACAAATTCTTGATCCTCCAAGAGACGGCTTTAATCTCACCATGAAGTTGAATTTAACTAAACTTCCTCCAGATGAAGGTCTAGTGAGTTTGTTTTGATGGGCACTAGAAGCTTTCTATGGCCATTGGCTATGGTGGAATATACAGAATCAGTTTGAATACCATTTTCATCTACATTGTCCATCTTTTTTTGTTGCCTCCTGAATTGTTTTTGTTAGTATTAGCTTTTTTGTGTTTTGTTATTTATTTTGGGTCAAAACAAAAATGTGCAGAAAATTTGAACACTGAAGAACGCTTGATGATGTAAAAAGGAAAAGTCATACAAAGGGATACCTAAATAGGGCTTTGGATAACAAATTGGATATTACACGTTTGTTTTTTGGTAATTGATGCATTTTATAACCAACAACCAAGAAAACCAGTGGGAAAACCCAGAAACAAAGGTAACCAATACATGGGAAACCTACAACAATCTGCAGGAAAGAATCAAAACTCTAATGAGGGGGAGTTCGTAGAATTCTAATAGGAAGGTTCCAAAGTTGACATAACCTTGCATTTTCCACTGAGTTTGGAAAATGTTTCCAGGTAGAAACTCGAAGCCTCAAATTTTCCTCTAAGCAAGCAAAAACTACTTCAGAGCTCCGCAGTCTTCCACCAAATACCCTAGAATTTCTCTCAAGCCAAATGTGGTACACTGCTACAGCAAAGGACAGCTTGATAAGAAGAGCTCGAAATGAGTTACTTTTGCAGTGAGCCAAAATCCAATCCAGTTCCATATCAAAGTTCCCAGAACTTCTAATAGTTTGAAACTTGGTCAATATAGACTGCCAAATCTGACTAGAGTAGGAGCATTCAAAGAAAAGGTGATTGGCAGTTTCATCATGTTGCAAGCATAAGATACAATGAGGGTCAATAGGCATACCCCATCGCATTAGTCTATCTCTGGTGGGCAGCTTGTGAAGGCAAGCAATCCACAAGATAAAAGCCCATTTAGGGACATTTTGAGAAAACCAAACAAGAGAAGACCAGGTTACCTTAGGATTCTTGTTTCTGATAGCTTCCCAAGTATGTTTAGTTGAATAGCTACCTGAAGGGGAGCAAGTCCAAGTGACCACATCCTTACTGTCCCCAAGAGGAAGAAGAGAGGTAGGGGTGGAGGATTGGATCTGCTGGATGACCCTATTGCGTGGTCTAGGCCAATGCCAAGCACCATGCTCAATTACAGAACTGACTTTGTCATAAAGGGATGAGCCAAGCCTGGACACAGTTCTATCATCAAAGAGTTTGTACAGAGGGCCTTTTGGGTGCCAATTGTCTAGCCAAAGGAAGGTAGACTTGCCATTGCCTATAATGTGTTTAACAAAGAGCTGACCCAAATCTCTTAACTTCATAAGTTTCCTAATTGTCCAAGAACATTCAATGGGGATAGGCATGTACCAGATGTTGTGATGTTTGATGATATAGCTATGCACCCACTGGACCCATAAAGTATCTTCCTTTTTGCTTAAAGCCCATAGGTGCCTTAACATGGAGGCTTTGTTCTACATTTTCAGAGATTTGAAACCCAATCCACTCTCTGCTTTTGGAGTAGAAATATCCATCCACTTCACTTTAGCCCCAGCCTTCTTTAGATTAAGCCCTGACCAAAGAAATGCTCTGAGTAACGCTTCCACTTCTTTAATGACTTTCTGAGGGAGAATAAACAAAGAGCACCAGTAAGTTTGCATGCTAAAGAGAACAGACTGGATCAGAAGAGCTCCACCCCCAAAGGAGAGGTTACTATTTGTCCAACTTGCTATTCTTTGTTGGGTTTTTTCCTTAAGCTGCATACAATCCTCATACTTCAACCGTGTAGAGATGAGAGGTACTCCAAGATATCGCACAGGTAATGAGCCTTCTAGGATGGGGAGTATTCTGAGAATAGCAGCCTTCATCTCATTACTAACACTTGAAAAGAAAATCTGACCCACATGGTAAGACAACATTTAGTTGCCGAAACTTGTAGGTATGTTAATCAGCCCAAAATAAGGTATAGAAAACACCCTACAAGAAAGGAGTAGAATCATTAATCATCTTAGAAAGTTGCCAAAAGAAACTCGAGATAAAGAGCGCATTGTCGAACAATTTTTAAGGATTATAGATGATCAACAACAACTAATAGATTTTAGGTGGCCAGATTGTCTCTTTGCGTGATTCTGTATTTAAGCTTAGACATGGATAATTGTTCTTTTTAGCTTAAAGAAATCTACGAAGAAATTTTCTTTTGCTACTTCTCCTAAAACTGAGGAATTGATTTTTCTTGAAACAGTCTTTGTAGCCAACTGTAGGGGTGTCATGCAGAGTGGCCTTCTCCAACTACTTTCTTGAACAATTTCAACCATTTTCCTTGATCTCCCCCCTTCCCAAGTACAAGTCAGTTGATTGAGCATGCTATTTTAATCCTATTGTATTGCACCATCATTGTACCTTTTTCCTGTCACCACTTTGTTGAACGTGAGCGGTTAATGGGGGTGTCCGAAATCCTGATTAAATCCCTTGTAAAGTACATGTTCTCATGCATGATATTTTCCCATTCTCTTCTGCGTCCAAATAAGTTCAATATATAAGTTCATCTCAGTTGACCCTAACGGTGGCAAGTTCCTCACTTTTTGTTTGTAATTTGTTCTTTAGTAGGACATTTTGATCTACGACTATCCAACTTTGTTGTCTGAGTTTGGGATGTATTCCTTCCACATGCTAATGGTGCACTCTTGACAGTTATTACTGTACATGGGTTTTTGCAGAGACCAAAACTAGTCTTTTGGTAAAGATTGCATCTCTGAGGGAAGTAGTAATGGGTGCCCCCTTAAGAGTAATGCTAAAGCATCTTGCTTCAAGGACTGTTGCTCTGGATATGGATGGGCTTGTTGCCCTTGTGCATAGGCCTACAGAGTCTTTTTTCCTTGTTACGCAGGTAAGATTATCTTGGCAACTCTATATTTTTTGGATGGACAAGTGACATTTGTGCTTGTTCTGCTGCTTTTCATTTGTCCCCAATTATACTTGATTTTTTTTCTTTTTCTTGATAGTGCATATAAGTCCCTTGTATAAATACTATTATGGACTGTATCGAGGTTGTAATATGGTAGTATGTTTTTTCTTGCATGGCGTCATGTGAATATCTGTAAAAGAGAGCTTACTGACTCATTTCGATTGATTACGGCAGGCAGAAAAGGTTACTGTGGTGTTTCCTATGAGATTCAAGGATTCCATAGATACTCTTCTTGCAACTTCATTCCTGCAGGTACTGCGAGTATCTTGTCAAAGGTTACTAGTCATTATAATACCATTGTTATCTGGCCCTACAGTTTTTCAGTTGCTAAAACTACTAGGAATGGTCATTTTGTTGAGATGATTCTTTGTGTTGGTGCCAGGACTTGGGAAGGGTGCAAATTAAGATACAATCATAGTGTACTCTTCCTGTAGTATACATGTTACTAATTACATGTGCTGGGTAATTGGGTCGCAGTTACTGGCATGGTTCAATATTTTGGCTGAGACCGTAAGTACTCACTAGAGTCATCCATTCTCGGCTAAAGTAGTGTATTTTCTGGTATTGCAAACCAGTTCCAGTTATAACGTCATAGATGTACGTGTTCGGTCCGTATAAGCATTTATCAGCTGACTCGACAGATATTGCTTGTTGTCATGTAATATCATAACAATTTGTTGCTTAATCACGGCTACTGGGCCAGATGTAAAACCACCAATTTGATGGGATTATTGAGGATAAGGATTGGGGTGCCGATAATGCCACGAAAGTTTTTTATGCTGCCACAACATTAATAGCTTTTTTGACAATTTAGCCCTCCCTTTCAAAGCATGTCTCTCCCACTCAAAGTTGTCAATACCGTACCGGCCAGCGTACCGTTTTCACTACTGGAATGGTACGTACCGGTACCGGGCTGTATCCCGGTACCGTTCCGGATTTACCGCAATTAATATTTTATATATATATATTTAATATATATCTACCATTTTGCATAATGTTAAGTATAAACATAAACAAAATGTAAAAAAAAAAAAGAAAAAAAAAGAAGAGAGAAGGTAATTTTGTACCGGCCGGAACACCGGAAAATGTCCGAAACAGACCGGTATCGTTCGGTACATCCGGTATTGGCCAGAATAGGCCGGTATTTCAACCGGAACGGATCTCTAGGGTTTGTGTTCCGTTTAAGCACCGGCCGGTACCGGCCGGTACGGAACGGATTTCACAACTCTGCTCCCACTGCTTTTACAATGTGTTCTCTCTCCACGCGTTCATTTCACGTTCTCATCTTTTCCCCTTCTCTCTTTCACTCATCGTATTTGGAATCTCCGATCCAACCCTCCGTCTCTTCTCTTCGTCCCCCCCTAATGCCAGTTCTTTACCACCGAAGAGGGCGGCAGACTCGAGGCTGTTGAAATAGATACTCGTCACGAACAATTTCTTATCCAAACCCAATTTCTCTGTCTCGCACAAAATTGGGAGGTTGCCGGCCTTCTTCGACAATGGATGATGACTTTGATCGCCGCCGCAGATCTTCAACACCTCCATATCCGTAACTTCATTTCTCTCTTTTAATCTCAATACATAAAACAGGGACAATCTACAAAATCAATTGCAATGGTAGAGAGAGAGAGAAAAGAGAGGAAAATGGTAGACATCGGTCTCGTTGTGTTGGGTTTGTTGTACTTTTTTTCTCCCTCTTCTTCTTTTCCAAGAGACAGTGAATGATTGTCGGCCTTTTTTTACAAGAGAAAAAACAAAGAAGAAAGAAAAAAAGAAACAAGAACGAAAATATTTGTTCTTTGCTGTCTGCTATACATATGCATGTGGATGACTCACAGTGTGATGCCGATCTTTGTGTGGTGATGACGATGAGAGAGAGAGAGAGAGAGAGAGAGAGAGAGAGAGAGAGAGAGAGTCTGCTCTGCAATACACAATGAAAAGCAGAGAGAGAAAATGGGATTGATGATGAGAGAGGAAAGTATGTCTGGGAATCTGGGATAATTACATAAGGGTAATATAGTCAAACAAGATCATTTGTCGTGGCACAATAAAAAGGCTTCGTGGCTTGTTTAAGTGTGTGTATCATTTGATTACTGTCTGAACTTGTAGTAGAGTAAACTGTCATGCCTACTCTGAGAGTTTAAGCAATGTGAACTCTGTGAAAGGGTGTGCTGTTTACCTTATGAGTTGATCTAGATCCTTTATTTGTTTTGAAATTTCATGTTTTTCCAAACTTTTAGGGCCTTCTACATATATCTCTGCCTATTGCCCTATACCACCATGAGATTCTTGTCCGTGCCAAGTTTCTGGTCCCTGCATTGATGACCAAACACCGCTACTTTGAACCATATTGGCGTGTGTGTGGATAGGTGTTTAGTTTGTCTTCCTCGAGAGTTAAGGTCCGAGGTTTTATATAACAATTACTCTTTGTCAACATCAAGAGCACTGTAGAAGGAAATAATTATTCTGAGATGAGAGACATGGATATGATTTTTGTTACGTTATATGAGCAGTTTACATGAATCGCTCATTTTCCTCTCTTACATTGTTGGAGAGTTATTTTTAGCTAAAAAACACGAATACAGATACCAAACACGAACACAACGCGGCATGGATATGTGGACATGTTTTTTTTCTCTCCAAAAACTAGGACACGGAAACGTTGGTTGATACAGTACATATATAAATAAATTTCTTCATATACATGTTTTTATGTATAAAATTTCTATATCATGTAAATATGTTATTTCTTCCAAAGCAAAGATAAGAAAATCGCAATGAACAGAAATGAGATTTGGAGGTGGTGTTCAATACATGTCCACCTGTCTGGTACATATCCAAAACTTGTCTGTCTCAAGAAAAAACAATTAGATATTCGGACACATATTTTCACGCGTCGGGAACATGTCCGAGCGTGTTTGTGTCCGAAACGTCCGCAATGCAGATATGAAAGGCCTGGAGATGTGTCCGTGCTTCTTAGATTTTAGTGTTAGTGGATGACATCATATACCAAACTTTTGCAAGCCTTGTGCGTACTTTATGCATCATAAAGTAGTTGTGCTTCTGATTTTTGCTTCATGTTTGAGGTTACTGCTTGCATCCCTACCGTTTCAGTTCTTTAAATTTGGTTGTCAATCAGGAGTTTGTGGAAGCAAGACGTACAGCTGGACTTGTCAATGCCCCTCCTTGTTCATGGTCTCCTTCTCCTCCCTTAGAACTAAAGGGTGCGGCTGTTGAGGTGTTGTTTGCAAATGCTGGATTTGTCTCTTTTGGTATCGTCAACAACTCAATATGGTTCCATAAGATGAATTTCCCCGCTATGTAAATCTTATAATGTGTTTTACCCATGCAGTCCTTTTCCCACGCCACGTAGAAGGCATAAAACTTGACAAAACTGTTTGGAATTTATCGACGTTTCATGCGTATGTCAATTATCATGTAAAGGTGAGGTTTTTCTACTCATATGCTCCGTCATTCCTTTGTACTCTCTCTCATGTATTTTGTGAATAAGTTTTTCCGTATGTTTGTGATTGTGATCCTGCCACCGCTTTTCTTTTTTCTCTTTATTTTTTCCCAGCAAGTCAGCTGCCACTTTGTTTGGGGTAGCTGGCGTGCTGGCAAGGAAGACCACTGTTTGCTTTACTATTAAGGTGGTTAATGCTTTTAAAGTATTAGCTTTAGGTCATACAGATGTTTTGTTTGATCCAAATCTATGGTGCAAATTTCCAAATAGTGCTCAGAAGGATTCATGCACACTCGAATGAGGCGGCGTGTGGAGTCCCTAATTCAGGTAACAATTATTGTCCTTGGGCATTTTGTTCTTTGCTCTCTTTAGCTGTTCAATGTTTCAAGGCAACGACTGTTCTGTTCTACATTAGCAGTTAGCTCTATGCACTATTTATACATCATGTTTGACTACATAGAGAACTAAATAGAGAACTATTGGGAGATGTTTAAGTGCACCACAAAGCTTACTCCATGTTTCTGTAGTTCTCAAAATCAGAGATTGGTTTGTGAAGAAAACATTGAAACTGATTTCTAGCAGTACTTAAAACACCCTTATTTTGGAAGACGTTTCCCACAAAACGTAAACAGGGAGTAGAAAACAGGACACAGGGGTACCATACGTGTTTTCAGCGTCTTCAAAAATCCACAACAGAAAACAAATTTTCAAATGATAACGAAGGATCCTATTATCTTCCGACATGTATAAAAAACAATATTTCGTCTCAAGTAACCGTTAATCTACTGTAAACGGCATGTGGTTGGTGAAAAGAAACATTGCTATTCCTTGTACTAGAGAGGAGGGGCGAAAATATGGTCATGGATAGGAAGCAAGAGTTGCGCGGGGCTTTGACGAGGTTGATACTGTTAGAAGGAAAATGAAGCAGCTGATGCAAAACTAAAATTGGATCAAAGATTACTGGTTTGGGCGAAAGGCACTCAGGAAGGTAGACTCAAGTATATCTGTTGCAAGGGATCCATTTTTATGCTTTTCATCAGGATACCTGGCCCATTTCTCGTTTTTTTTCCCAAAAAGGGGATAATCGTTATTGCTATTTTTTCCTCTATAGTTTAGTCAAATTCAGAACAGAGATTATGTTTCCTCTCCAGTAACGGCAATGAGATTGATGCAGGGGAGCGTGTAGAAAAGAAAAACGAAGCAATGAAGACAATGTAATATTCTGGGCAGTCTATACTAATCGGAAATATTCCTCTAATAAAATGCTAGTTCTAAAGTACTTATTGCCTTGTACAATCATGGTAGCCACACCCTTTTGGTAAATCTGAATGGAGGTTAGTGAATTATCCCCTTACCTCAAACCACTTTAGCGTGCACATTAAATCCAATGAATCACTAAATTTCTCGCTAGCAGTAATTTGGAATGGAGTGAGGTTTAGATAAAGCAAAATCCACTGGTGTTTGAGCGTCTCTTCTTTTTGTGTTGAGTGGATGTGATGCATGATGGCTTCCACAGGTGCTTATATGCCAGTCATCTGTTGACTTATTCTTTTAACGTACGTGCTATGGCTATTTTAGATGCAAACCTTTTTCTTGGATTATCAGTTTGTTGTTTAGGGAGAACTCTTATATGCGTATATCACTGTATTGTGTTTCAGGCTCTGGATCGTGCCAAACCAGATAAAGAGAAAGCAAAGAAAACTGGGCAAAGTAGATCTTTCAAGCGGCTGGTTTGTCTCAAGCTCCTTAATCCTAATGATTTTTCCTAATCACAGTGATGTTGGTATTCATTGTGCTTTTATGTTGCTTCACATGTAGAGCCTCAAGGAAGCCAGGAGCGGGTTGAAGTCTTGAAGTTTTGGTTGCTGTAATCAAGGGAGAACATATGAATCGGCTGGATTTGCCAAGATCTTTTAAAGAAGGTTCTGTTTTTGCTTGGAAGATCACTGCAGGCATTTGAGCCGTGTACTTGTGTTTAGAAACCACATACAACGTGATTTTGTAGAGCTATACTGGGGCCACTCACGCATTCTAAAAATTACCCCAGTATGGTATTACATCATTTGTACTTTACTCATCTTATTTAGGTCATGACCCTGTAAATGGAGCTGCTATTGCTTGAGCGTGTAATGTGTTGAACGATCTTATCTAGCCCTAATATTATTCTGATACATACTTCTTGCCTTAAACCGCTATCCGCATCTTGTATACGTTCCAGGATTGAGAGGAGCCCCCACCATTTTTGGTACCACCAGCTTCTGCAACTTGAAACCTACATTAGTTAGCTGATCTTTGTGTTACTTGAAGCGAAGTAAAAGGAGCAGCTAGCTATTTGTTCTGAACCCAACTCAGTCACTCTTTGTATTTTCAATCGAGAGCTGCCAAGAAAACAAGGGGCTTATCCAGAGAATGAGAACTGTAAATTTTCATATCCAACAACTCAAATCACTCAATGGCAACATCGAGTCTCTTAAGTACTGGAGTATCCTAATCCCTCGTGGTGGAAACAGTGGTCACTTGACAACCAATTGCCGTTATTGCCTCAAGAAGCCTACTCTCACCCGCGTGATGTCAATTCTCGTTGTAGGCCAATCAATGCAGAGTTTTGTGCAGCTTTGATAGAGGGCCCCAGCTGATGGACGGTACTCAGCCACGACTTCTCAAAAGCTATCAGTGAAAATACTAAAATAATTTCTGGCATTTTTCTGTAAATTAAGAAATAGTCCTTTCATCACCATGAAGGTGGTAACTCAATTCCCTACTTTCATTGAATAATGAGCTTCTATAGAAGTCTGATTTTACCATAAAAATCAAGCCTTATTAACACATCAAGTGTAATCTATATTGTATTATTGTCTGTTGAAATAACAAGGCAGGCCTCCATAGCGGATTTCCTAATGACAAACTTGCTATCAAACTTGTTATCTTCTGGTTCAGCATCTACACACAAAGCCTTCTTTTCCTCAATAGTGGCAGCGGAGATGCTTTCCCCTTTGCCTGAACAACACCAGATGAAGCTGTCCCCTCCTAGTTGTGATGCGAATCTTCAAATTAGAACTGATATAGCATCACAACAAACATTCAGATTCATGTTCAATCCCAAAATAGAAATAGAAGCAAAACACAAAAGAAAACCTGAAAGGTGAAAATTAATCAAATCCAAAACTAAACATAGGATTTTTAACTCTCGCGCGTGCGCGTGAGCACACAAATGTTAAGGGCTTTTCTGATGAAATGGAGGCCCAGGGAGGGAACAGGACTGAAGTTCTACCCTTCCAATCTAAGTGAATTGACCACCAAACCATGCCTGAAGAATCACCAATACTGTTACACTCAATTTGAATGACAAGAATCTTGAGGGAATTTTTGGAGGACTTGCATCTAATCCCTCACCTCCCCCTCTGTAATCATTACAAACCAACCATACTTTGATGCCCCATAAACTCCTAAATGTTCCCACTGCCCTGCATCACCTTACTAAGTACAAAGAGAAAGGAAACAATGGAATTAGGGCAGGTTTCTATCTCTTCTCAAAAATCGTCAATACAATATTGAAGTCTTTTTTTTGTTAACAGACAATTTTTTTAACACAAACTGTACTGATAACTTGTGGTCTGTGGTTTTGATAGTCTATGAAAGCCTTCCTCAAATATAAACAAGACTAAAATAAATATAACAGTTAGCAACTGGTGATCCAAATCAATAACTGTCTACAAAGTACAGAAACTGAACCACAATCTTACATTCACGACAGTTAATTTATCAGGTTCAGTCTTAAGTACTACAAACGGCCTCATATTTGTCAGGAATGAACATCCATTCTATTTCTCAAGCTACTATTTAACCATTTTTTTCCCACCAAATCCAACATGGCGAGAACCTTAATGCTTTTTCTCTGCCTGCTTATCACAGACACAGCCAGCAATATTCTAGCTGCCTTCCCAACTGGAAAAATCAAGGGAAGTTAGAATCATGGAGCTGTACATGGATAGGGCAAGAGGCCAGCCAACTGGCTAGGCTAAAGGCTTTAAAGCAACCAGCCTAAAACACGCAATTAATGTAAAAATGAAGCACATAGGATTCAGAGCCTAATACATGCAATTAATGCAAAAATGAAGCACAAAGGATTCAGATACGAGTACGAAATGCTAAAAGCAGAAGAGCATTACCCCATTAAGTTGCCTCCAGGTCAATTTACCTGAAAAGCCTAGGAACTGATCTTTTTGGAACCTTGCCTTCAAGTTTTAATCTTCTATAGGCTTCCCTCATGTGGCAGGGCCTGATTGGCCCGCTCTCATTTCTCTCGGACATCACAATTCTGGCTGCAAATATGAGAAAAGGGTGACCTATTCAACTTTTAGACAATCTCAGCCCCAGGGCAGTAAAAGCATCAAAGAAGATACCATTGCAGCTTTCATGAAATCCTATCAGGTCAGCAAAAGGCAAGCCAAAAGGATGATAAAGGGGGCATCTGGGTTGCTCGGATTTGGGGTGCTGCCTTGAGCAAGACCTTTGTTTTTGGTTTCAGATTGTCCATACGAAGATAGACATCAATGTACAATTTGTAATGCTCAAAAAGGTTTGTGTACCTGCTTCAACAAGTTCACCAACGAACAGTTTTGCTATCCCTGACACCACAATTGTCATTGGTATGGAAATTTTTGCACTACCAGTAATGCTTGCTAACAACTGCAATGCAAGTGAAACAACACAAGTAGCAGTCAATGCATTATTGAAATAACCTAGTTGAAATCAATTATGAATGCACAACTGATGCAACTCATAGAAGCTTCAATCTGCATATACAATGTTTAACAGCTCACAGCTGATGCACTGTCCAAAAAGAACATTTATATACAAAATAATTATCTAGAGAGGCGCAGCCAAACATCATCCAAGTATTGCATCAGCTGATGACTGCCCATCTGAAGTCACAATACCCGGGAAAAAAATGTTCAGCCCAGAAAGCCCACTATTTTGACTTCTGGGCAACCACATGGAACATGTGTAATGACTAGTTCCACTAAATGGCAAGCAATGGCAACCAGTGTGCCCCTCTTTAAACCACACAGAAGGCAGAAACTAGATTCAGTGTAGCCGGAAGCCAAACATAATCACCTACAAGGAAAAAGAGCCAGGGAGAGACATCAAATAAACATACTCTTTTCATGTTTGATTTCTGAAATCCTGATCTCCGGAATGATTCATATCTACTCATCTGTTCTTCAGTGAACTGAGATAAAATAGCCCTGAAAGAGCAAGAAGACATGTGAAGCTTCAGAAAGTTGAGGGAAGTCATTATTGTTAATCACTTAATCAAATGAAAAAATAGTTAAACCAATAAACCAAACTGACAGTTGGTTAATCATTTAACCAAATGGGAAAGAACAAAGCAGAAAAGAACTGAAGGTTGTATCTTTGTATTGTGGAAGTGGGGATGGCATGAACCGATATGTGGGGTTCGATATGGCTTCCATAATTGATATAAACACGCATAGGACATGAAGACAACAGCATGCAGACACACTGATAAAACAAGTCCTCAGAAATGTGTAGGCCAGGGAAATGGTAATCAGCTAATGCATTTATTATTGGACTTTGGCCGTTCAAAATGGGTTCTCTTGAATATCCTTGTCCAATGCATAACATATGATCAATGAAGTCTAAGGTTGTATACCCTGACATATTCTCCTAATCAGCCACTTGAACTTCTATGAGAAAAACTCATATTATGCTTAAGATTGTTGGGTTGCTCTTGCTTCTTTGCTAAGCACTAAAAATATAGTTGATGAAGCTCCACACACATCATGCATGAAATGAATAGCGCTAATTACTGTCTTACTGCATTATCTTTTCTCTTTAGAACTATATTCGTTTCCCACATTAAAAAACGTACACTAGTCATCTGTCTGATGGTTTTTCCTATCAAAAATAATTGTGGCGCAGGAGTAAAAATTGTCAAACTTCTATGCCATGCTCAACGATAAAACATCGGCCACGTCCAAATACAGTTGGGGACATTGTTGTAAACAATAAAGTATAAACATTCATCATAGCATTCCATGAACCCCAAATAAGTGTTTTATAGTTCCATAGAGATCGACTATGCATTCTTCTGATGGTTTCCGCTAATCCTGCAAAGATGTGATTGATATGGTTGCTGATTTAGAGATACCTCTACAAACCTAATGGGGTTCCTAATCTTGAAAAGCTTGTTGTTAATCATCATCACGGCATCACCTACAGGTTACAGCCCATGACATTAATTTAGGGAGCTTTCAGTGCCTGGATCCATCTAAATGTCGGTGCTTACAGCGCCACAATCTTTCTCCGTGATTTGTAGTCATAAAAGTCCACTGGGAACATGTACAACACGTACATAAAAGCTTCTTGTTTATAATCACATCATACAGTAGTAGCAAATAGATATGAAGGCAGTTTCACGGAACTACTATTTGTTCAAAGGAAAAGGGAATGAGGAAAATACTGCATCTTAGACATCTTATCAGGGTCAGAGGTGGAAGGGTTCCCGAGCTCAACGTCCATGTTCTCCTCCTCCTCTTCTTCCTCCTCGTCCTCTTTGGCCTTCCTGGCCAACGATGCAGCAGCAGCTGTGGATTTCAATGGCTTTGCAGTATTTGTATTCGTAGGAGGACGGGGAGTAATAGTATCGATCTCGTTGTCGTAATCGTCATCGTCGTCGTAATCGTCCTGAGTAGTAGTATTATTATGGACATCAACAGGGAGCTGTAAAGCAGCAGGTTCTGATTGACTAGTAGTACTAGTCTGGAGATTTATTCTATGAGTTTCGGTTTGAGGTCCGATCACATTATCAGGAGCAACAACGGGGGAATCAGTTGGCGAATCATACTCCTCGTCTTCTTCCTCAAACGCAACTTCGAATGGATCCTTCGACTGTTTCATACTGCTCGCTCTCTCTCTCTCTCTCTCTCTCAAAATATGGCACTAATATATTGCAATGTTATAGGCAAGTGAAGAGGGTTCGAATACAGCAAACAAATATGAAACCCTAATTACCCCCCACTAACACCGTGGAAACCACAATAGAAACAGGAAACGATGAACCCGGTGGACGGCGTTGGGTTGTCCCCGGCGTCAGGTGTCCGATCGCCGGGCTGGGGGTGTAGCTGTAATCGTCGTGTGAAGTTAGGGCATAGAGTGCGGGAACTAGAGAGGTACACATACACGGTGAGTTTGTATCGTTTTCTTTTCTACGGATGTCAAGTGAAGAGGGTTCGAATACAGCAAACAAATATGAAACCCTAATTACCCCCCACTAACACCGTGGAAACCACAATAGAAACAGGAAACGATGAACCCGGTGGACGGCGTTGGGTTGTCCCCGGCGTCAGGTGTCCGATCGCCGGGCTGGGGGTGTAGCTGTAATCGTCGTGTGAAGTTAGGGCATAGAGTGCGGGAACTAGAGAGGTACACATACACGGTGAGTTTGTATCGTTTTCTTTTCTACGGATGTCACTAGAAGTTGGGCTAATCGGGATAAAGTTTCTACTCCTCCTATTATATATATATATATATATACACACTAGAGCTTTGCCACTCGCTACGCGCGCCGGTGTGACATTATAATGTCTGGGAACGCAGTTATAATCGTGAGAAGATTTCATTTACCGGAAATATGTAGTTATTGTCAAGGGAAACAAATGTTTGTCAACTAAAAGCATAATGCGAAACAAGATTGTTCTGTTAATGTAGTGTAAATTTGATATGATATGATTAATTAAAAGAAACTATTGGGAAGCAGAATTATGCTAACTATATGGATGATTTATATCATCAACCATTTCAGCATATATTTTGCATGCAATATTCCCATTGTGTATGTAAATTAGAGAGTTCTTGACTCTGAAAGGGAAGAGACATACCTTTTGAGTAAATTCAAATCCTTGGCTTTTCCAAGCTGTTCGACATTAACTATCAATGGTTACCTATTGTTATCACTGCTGATTCAGAATAATCCATTTATTTGGATTTTGAACTTTGAAAATGTTTTCTTGATTAGTTGGTATAAATCATACGGAGACGAAATGATTCAATTATCTTGAATAATAACAGTATAAATAAACAGAACGAATAAGGGAGCATGATGCAAAATATTTAACGATATCTTGATCTCTAGCATTTAGACTAATATGTTTTATGAACCAATGTTGGTTATTTGCTTCACGGAAAAGAATCAATTTTAATGACAATGGAAGTTTATGAAAATTTAAGATTGATAGCAAAGCGACAACTATGACCATATAAAAAAATATAGATGCACTTATAATGATGAGAGAAATACAAGAACCATGTCTTTCATTAAAGTTCATTTAGCTGTTTGTCAGCTGATGCAACGTAGCTATATTTGGCAACAAAAGGTGCTATATTTGGCAATGTAGCTATATTTTACATGCTGAAAAATACTAACAAAAGGTGCAGTGAGAACTATGACCATTGACTAAACAAACAATCACTCAAATGAATGGAAGGGGGAATTACGGTTCAGTGGAACAAGGGACAAATAAGTCTGAACTCATGGACTACTTTTTCGAAATTATGAAGTAATGGCAAGGAAACAAATAATTACCAAGACATGGTATTTCAAACTTACATAGACAAAAATACCCCTTCCCCTGTACGACATTTCATTGGCCCCCTTGTCTTCTGTATGGTGTAAAAACAAAACACAAATCCCCCTTCTCAGAATCTCAACCTCTTCACCACCACCACCATCCCACGGCCAAATCAACCCCTCTCTCTCTCTCTCTCTCTCTCTCTCTCTCTCTAATTAATGCCCATTAATTCCACCAATTTCCCTCCCACCCCATTATTATATACAGTATACACACACATATACTCATACACACACACCCACCATTCCCCTCATCCCTCATGTTCGGCAGAGAGAGGGGCAGCCATAGCCACCACCACCTTCGATTCACCACCATAACCGCCGCCGGCCACCACCATCACCGGCCTCCCTCTCGGCCAGCTTCCTACCGCCGCACCACCCCATCTCCTCTCCTCCGGTCCAGTCACCACCTCCACCTCACCTCCATCTCTCGGCCCTCCTCCACCACCACACACCTCCCTCACTTCCCCAAATCCCATTCTAGTGTTTAAAAAAAAACAGTGTGTGTGCCGTGTGTGATTGTGTGGCCGCCGCCGTTTCATCTCCGCTGAACGTCGACAACATTTCGAATTTTCTTTGAGCAGGAACGTTGATTGGATCTCGACAAAATTGCGTGGGAATTATTCTGTACGAAAGGGAGAAATCCGTGGAGTTTAAATTAGATCCCTTTATGTCTAGATTTGTGCGCAAGATTGATAGAGAAATTCCGTAGAGATTAGATTGGTTTTGCTTGTGAAATTAGGGTCTCTGAAATGGGTATTGGTTTCTTTATTACTGTTTGTGTCGAAATTTGAGATTTAAGTCATCAATTTGAGGATTTCAAAATTAGGCGCTCTCTCTCTCTCTCTCTCTCTCTCTCTCTCTCTCTCTCTCTCTCTCTCTCTCTCTCTCTCTCTCTATATGTATGTATCTATATGTGTGCGTGGGTGTGCTTTTTTTGCTAGAAAATCAGAATGATACTAAGGGGGGTATATTAGTCTTTTTATGTGGCCCTTTTCATGTATTATGAATTAGTTTTCTCCATTTCATATCCAGAGGAATTTCACAAAAACTACTCCATAACTTGGGACTTATTTGCCCCAACAGTCACTGAACCGTAATTTCCCCTAGAAACTATTGATAGCACATGTAGTCACAAACCTGAGTTACATAATTGGCATAAACTAATATATGTTAATGAAATATAAAAGGTAGAATGAAAAGATTATGCTAGCATTCTGTTTTTGTTTGAGATTGATAATAGGATAAGCGTGCATAGTACATGGCAGTTCAGTACTCGAATGAAATGTCATGTTACAAAATACAGGCCAATATAGTTATTACAATATGCGATTTAGTATATTACGGAATAGCTACAGAATCTTAGAGGGTACCAAAGGTGTCAGATTCATTCATGTCATTATTACGTTCTTCATTGATGTAATGTTCTGGCAATTCTGCGTAGTATTTGGCCTTAAGCTTCGAGAATTCTTTCTCAAACTCATGCTCAACAATGGAATGCATTCTTGTACTAAATCTAACACAGGTTCTTGGAGAACAATATTCCTAATTTCTGAAGGCATCTTTGAATCAAGTCCTCTTAGACGTCGCATGAACTCAACAACTTGTTCTTTGAATATGTACAATGGAATTGTTGGTTTGCTTGAAACTGATTCACTGGAAATTTGGTCATTTGGTGCAGCAATAAAACCATGTGAATCTTGATCACTTAAAGGTGAATCAGAAGCTTTGCTATTTTTTTTTTAACACAAGAGACCAACTTGCTACCTTCATTTGGACTTTGATCTTTAAATTAACCAAAAAGTTCATCATTAGTAATTAGCTAATAATTTGTAAACGATAGCAAGCCTTATAACGTGGAGTGAGTTATTATTGGTAATAGAGGATGTTTGTAGACTACGAATAATTAGATTCGCATAGAAAGCATCATGCTTGCAATGAAGTTACAACAAACGCAGTAACCTTTTCATCCAATAGCCCAAAGGCCCCAAAGTGATTCATAGATGGTTCTCTTAATCAATTGACTAACCAATTGGAGTATGTAACACTACTAAACACAACAACAAATAATAGAGCTCAAATTCAAAAGCAATTTTGGCTAGACCTTGTGAGCATAACGAGTTATTAGAACCACACTATACTCCTCCTGATCACAAGCAAACACAGCAGCAATGGCCTGCAAGTAATTGCCAGTATAAAAGCAAACACGAATGACATACTAATGCAAGATAATAAATATAATTTCATATCTATTTGCTTATATCGTAACAGTTTCTGATATTTTCTTTTATTGTGATAATGAAATAGTCTCTGTTCCCACTGTGGACTCTTCTTTTGTGAATCTGTCTAATCCCTCTTGGCTTTTTGTTTTTTAAATCCAAAAGGAATATAGCTCCGGTGTTCCTTGGTGTCACTTCTGAAAACTTTGAGCCCAAAAAATAAAAAAGAGTGTAGTTATAAAAGTTGGAGCATGATAAATCAATTACCTAAAGGATAATGTGGGGTGCCTAACATCATCTCTATGTTTCAGTGCAATAGATTTCATCCCTATAAATTTAGCATTAACTACACATGTACGACATATGTATGTATCAAAAAATATGTGTGCAGATTGCAATCTTTGATCATCACTGATTGCAATACCTCTAATTATGCTACTACATGTTGGCAAATACGCAGGGCAAAGATGGTGAAATTACCATAAAAACCTCTGTAAATGAACAATACAACAAAGAACAAAACATCAATACAGGCCACAAAGGAAAAACAATGAAAGTCCAAAAATCCACTAAAGTAATTTGAAAAATCACTTGCACAGAGCAGGTGCAAAAGTTATGACTTATCATCAATGACCCTACTCAAACGCAAGATCGTGCTTTAAAGGGATATTTTGGTTAAATCAAGCCTAAATGGCTTCGTCGCTTACATTGGCCATAATTTCAACTGCACTACTCTTTTTGATACTAAGCGGATCAACTCTATTCAAACGTATCACTTTTATTCATTTCATAGGAATCACCTGCTTGCATACAGCTCCACAAATCTTGTCACGCCCCGTCCCGCAAACGGCACCCAATGTGGGCCCGAGTTGGCGCGACCACGTGGCATTCCACACAGAAGACCAAACCACAACTTACATCCTGTCAGAAATAAACACCCAACGGAAGACTTATCACCTTAACATAAAAATGAATCAACGTATTGACTAACCAACTACAACCTCAATTACAATACTCCACAAAATTTCATACTTCAACATGCCCACTGACAACTTAATTACAACTTGAATAAATCAACTTCTTAATTCACTACCTACAACCAACTTACTCATCCACATCATTCAATGCTAGCCCAAAGACCCCTCAACACGATGATCGGTAGTGGACCCACTCTAAGCCATCTGCTACCTAGCAATCCAAAAAGGAAAGCCATAGTGTATGAGATATAGAAGTGCTCAATATAATACCACAATACCCGAAGGAATATCAATATGAATACACATCACCAATGTGACTAAAATACTCGAATGTATACAACAATTATAGCCAACTTATCCACCCAACTAAGCAGTAATATTCAATGCACAACCACATGAATATAATCACATCACTAGCAGTAGCACGCTTGCCACATCCCATGTACCCAAGGTATTGTGTCCCGCACACCATATTCTCATTCACCGTTAATTAGACGGCACGGCACATGATATGGTATGACTCACTCCACAATCCTTAAACGGGTACAATCAACACACCATAACATGTATATCAATAACTAAACCTTGGTTAGCATGATATACAACCTCCAACCATGCATATCATCATGCATGCATATCAACAGTTAAATCATCAATTAGTATGATATACATCCACCACAACAACAATATCCCATTAAAGACATCTGTATCGAAAGCTAACTACAATTAGCAAGATATACACTCATCACCACGACAGTATTATATGGAGAAGAACCATATCAAACACACTCACCTTTGTATCGACTGAGGTACACCAAACTTACGGTTTCGGCACCTCTTATTTGACCGGCTTGTTACTTAGCCATAAGCTAATCATATCAGCATATGAATCCCTTGGAATGTTTAAGTAAATAGATGATACACCCCATAACATTCCTACCATACTAACACATGATAAAACGGTTACAAGGTCACCTACCATCTCATAAAACCTACAAACGGATATCTAATACCAAGTTGTAAAGCTAACCAAGTATTAAAAGATGCCCACCATGCATAAACATGACACCTCAAAGACCTATAAATGTCCCGAAGCTCGCATAGCACCCAATCATAACATAAACCCAAAATAGGTAAAGAATCTCATAACCATTCTACCGTATTCTGACCATAACTTCTTTTAGAATTAGAGTTAGGTCATGAAACCACCACCATTGGAAAGTACGCCTTCGGTACATAAATTTTGATATAAAATTTGCCCAAAACAGATCCGGATGAAAAAATTATGCTCGTTTGAAGTTTTAGAAAAATTTGTGTCACTGGTATCGATACCACCCAAAATGGTATCGATACCACTTGGTCCAAAACATCTCCAAACGTGAGGGTAGCGATACCAACCACACCAGGTATCGATACCAACTGGGTTTCAACAGAAATACTCAGTTCGAACACCCTGCAACTCAAAACCTTAAATCCCACCAATAACCCATCCAAACCTCATCAAAACTTCACAAATTCCTACCAAAACTCATACATAATGGAGAGTTAGCAAGCACTAACCAATTCATGAATCAAAGTAGGTTCTAAGCACAAAATCCTTGGGATTCAAGTTAAGATAAACTCAATCCTAAACCTCCAAATTTCATTCAAAACCAACTATCCAGATTATGAAATCAACCATAAAACCTCTAATCAAGTAAGAGAAATATAAACTTACCAAGCTAGAGCTTCAATCAACTACGATATTGACCAGCCCTAGAAGCTTTTCCTTCTTTTTCCCTTCTCTCCTTCCTCTCCACTTCTCCTGGCCAACTCTCCCTGCCCCTCTCTCTCTCTCTCTCTCTCTCTCTCTCTCTCTCTCTCTCTCTCTGTTTATCAGGCAAAGAGAGAGGTGAGATATTTAAGAAAATATCTGCTCCTAGAGGAGTTATATGGTGTACTCACACCATCTCTCCACTTACGCAACCGACCAACCACATTTAGTTAAATACCCACCAAATATGAGTTAACCCCATAAACACATAATTCAATTAAAATATGAGTTTAAAATACTAAATATCCGGGACAGGTATTATAAATCTCTCCCCATTTCTTTCTCAAGCCGAGAGGTTTTCCTTTCATTTTCTAGGTCAACAATTTCATTACACTCATTAATCAAATTTAAGTAAGGGTAACGCTATAAAGTTTTATTGATTGGCGACCACATTTTAGTATCTTTTTTCATACAACGTATGAAATCAACCTCCTGTTCTTTCAAATTCTCAAATGAGCCCTTTCAATAGCTATTAACTGAAACATTTAATTTGTCGCTACCAAGGCCACCATGAATAGCTGAACACTCTTCATTAACAACAACATTTATATTTTCCTTTCGTTCACATCGAGGTCATGAGTTCGCCTTCATTTTACACTTCATCTCTTTATTGAAACACCAACACAAATACAACACAAAGCCACAGTAGCAACTAACCACCACAATAAAAATTGAGCATTCTAAGCAAGCACTTGTATTACTGTTACACAACCCACACAAAATACAGTCACATGATGCTAACCATTCTACTTCAATATGTGAAGAATATGGTGTTTTTCAAAGTAATGAATTTATTTTATTCTATAATGCTCCAACAACATTTTAGTTTCATCTTATATCAAACAAAGGCACATGTAAACCTTCGAAAGTGTATTGCATGCTTGTTTTTTTGGTTTTGGGGTTTTTTGGATTTTTCACTCTCGTGCTTTACATTAGTGGTATTATTTAATTGAGTTTTTGTCCTCCTTTTTTCGATTGGTTTGCGGAGATGGTGGTGAAAAACCAATGCTAAGAGCATTCCCATTGTAATAAGTAAATGAGTGTGGATAAGCAAACTCAACAACAATGCTCAAAAAATACCCCACATTGTAATAATCAAAGTTACAAGTCTTTTAGCAAATAACCAAATTTCACCCATTCCATAGCCAAACTTAACAACTTTTACCAATAACCAAACACAAAACTCAATAACTCAAAAACACCCCACATTGGAATCGTCTCATCGAGATGAATAATTTAGTGTGGTTGGGTGCATGATTGGAATTCATTTACGATTGGACATATGTACATTGTGTATTGTAGGGGGGTTTTTAGTTAGGGATGCAAAAAATAATCAATGTGGAGGTAGAGATTATTAAGTTTGATTATGAACTAAATGGATAATCAAATGCTGACGTGACACATTTTGATTATTAATTTTGATTATTCCCATTGCGGATGCTCTAAGGAAATTACTCTCTCTCCTTCATTGCATGTTTCTATAATGGGATATATTAAAGTCTCTTTTAAACACAAGGCAAAATCCCTGTTGTTCTTTTGGAATGTTTGCATGAGCAAACAACACTACAAAAATTGAATGCTTATCTTGGAGACTACCATTATTTGATAATTTAATGTACAACAAAATGGCAAGGTCAAATGACATTGCCTCTCAATTGTTCTTCCCCTTGTTTCATACAGGATCATAAGCTATCAATTTGAATAATGGTTGCAGTGTTTTAATTTTTCACATAGTAATTATTAAAATGGAGACATAGTGATATACTCTCTCCATTCTAAATTGAGACTCCATTATTTCATTTTGGATTGTTCCAAAATGATGGTCCTTTTCCAAAAATGGAAGGAAAAAATTGGTGATTTTCCAAAAGTGTCCCTCAAAGGTGAATATAAGTGTTATTAAGTGGAGTTTTTTTTTTTATCCACTAAACTATGTACCTTTTCTCAACCTAGTCCATAAATTATTAATTTGATGATTTCATCTCCTCAACTATCATACCATAGCCTACTTAGTCTAATAGATAATGGAATTAGAGATTTGGCTGGAAAATGTCACGTAAGGTCCTATTTGGGACCCTATAAAGCAAATACTTGATTACGAGAGCCTTAGAGATAAAAATTAATTATGATCCATTAGTGTAAAATGATCAGAAAAATAAGACCTTCGCATCGGTTCAAATAGATAGAAGAATGGAGCACTTAATTTTTTTTACAAGGTTCATATATAAGAATCTTACGTGGCATTTTATAGAGACTAACACATACATTTTTTTTTTAAAAAGACTGAGTTATTTATATAAAATTTAGATTTTTTATATATTAAAAATATGGTTAAAAATTAAGCGCTTTAATTTTCAATTCGTGTGAACCGGTATGAAGATCTTGTTCTTCTGATCATTTTATCCTAAAGGGTCATAATTAATTTTTATCTCTAAGACTCTCATAATCAAGTATCTGCTTTACAATGTCTCAAACATGCCTTACATGGTATTTTCCGTCCAAATTCCTAACTTCCGTTATCTATTGGACTAAGTAGGTAATGGTATGATAGTTAAAGGGATGAAATTGTCAAATTGATAGTTTAGGGACTAAGTAGAAAAAAGGTGCATAGTTTGGGGGACAAAAAAAAACTCTATAAAGTAGGAAGAGTATATGGATAATGGTGGAAATAATAGGCATTGTAGATATAATCATTGCATCTCTCCTTAAATAGTTAAAATCACCAAAAAGGACTCTCAATCTGGAATGGAAGGAGTATTTTTAAGAGATCTAGATGTCAAACAATTTTTCAAATTATTTCTTCATATGATGAAAAAGATTTCTTAAGCATCATCTGATAAGAGTTGTGGTGTAGCTATTTTTCCTTTTTTAACATGGCGTTTAACTTTTTAGGGGAATATTTGAAGAAAAATAAATAAAATAATTTTTAATTGACTATTTGGTCAATATAGCCTTTAGTAGTATGGGTGCTTTGGTTAAATAATTTTATTAACATGTCAAGCATGTAAAGCATTATGCATGCAAGCATGAAAAGTAGGAGACAGAGGATGTAACAATTTTTTTTTTAGTTCAACTGCCAGGGTTGTTCAGGTCTGCACACATCAATTAATCCTGTCTTGGATTCGGTTAAAGACATTCCATTCATGCCAGATTAGATGAGAGGATAAACAATTGTAGGCATTTCTCTCACAATGAGAATTCGAGAAAGTAAAAGAGCTGGGCTAGGTCAGAGGTTTATATTTCAATTTCAATTTCGGAATTCGAACCACAAGTGATATTTAAAAGCGATAGTAGAAAATTACCGTCTGAAATTAAATTCTTTTGGACGACAGAGCATGTAAATTTGTTATACATAGATTTATTTATGCAACATGAGACTTCATAATATTTTCATAATCGGATATGAGTCAGCTTACGTGCACCTCAACTAATATCAGAACCCTCCTGAACAGGTATTTTTAATGAAATTTTGTTTTCTAATGTGAAATCCTCTCCAAGTGAGATAGTATTACTTTTACCAAGGTTTCAAAGGTATGAATAAGCTAATACCTATGAGTTATCAACCTCAGCAGCTGATTTTTGGGCCAAATTAATTTCCTATGTTAGCTAGTCATTTTTTCACAAATACACAAAATCAAACTCTTTACGTCATTCTCTCTTTAAGTAAATATCAGTATTTATCCTTTTCTTTGGAAAACCATTTTCACTTTCCAAACCCATTACTCAACAATACCATTTCCCCCTTGCTTCGTCTGTTCCTACGAGAGCAAAATACCAATTCTCTCTCTCTCTCTCTCTCTCTCTATTTTAATTCCCTCAAATTAAACCTCTTCAAGTAATGGCGAACTTCCCGCGAGATTTATCAGCCCTCATGATCACAACACTCATTGATCAAATTTAGCCAGACTTAGTTTCATGAGCCTATGACCCAACTAAGGGCATTAAAGGTCAACAAACACTAATTAAATTTAAACAAGCGTAACACTCATTTGTACTTTCGGATATTTGTTTTAGTCGTTTGTGTGCACTTTGGCTAATTCCAGGGCCTTGAAATTAACAACCAAGCAAATTCTCCAATGGCCCTAAGAATTGAAATGTTTGGCCTCCATAGAATATGAACATACATTCTTGTTGTTGGGGATTTGTTTTTTATGATGATGTTTTCCAGAATGAATTTCAATATTGTTGGGTATTTAATTTTGATAATGATGTTAAAATGTTTTTAAATAGTATTTACAAGATTTTTTTTTTTTTGATCCGGTATTTACAAGATATTGATATCAATTGGATGTGATTATCTGGTGCTTGATTTTTGGATATGCAATGGTTTTTTGGGCCTTTTATAATTATTGGGTTCACTATTTCTTGGCCCATCATATTTATTATGTTTGTTAGACTTAATTTGGTATTGGGTAGATTTGTAATCATATTAGGGCTTTGGGCCTAATTTTTTTAATTGGGCTTTAATGGGCTCGATGGATTAGGAATCTAAGAATAAATTTGGGTAAGGCTCAATCTTTTGAGGATTTGGATCCTCTGTGAGCATTTCCCTGTAAAGATCTTGTGAGGATTTGAGCTTGACAACACACCAATAAGAAAATCTAATTGTGATAACCTAATTTTTACCTTAAAAATTAAAAATACGATTATTGAAATTTTTTCTTGAAATACTAATACCGCAGTTAGATCCGAAATAATTTTTCTAGTGTACGGTAAATTTTAGACAATTTTCTTAGTACGAAGTCTGAACAATGCAACCGATCGAAGACCAAATGTACTATGAGAAAAATATCAATTTTCTAGGACAATCTGTGTCGGCCAGATTTTTCCCTCTTAAGGCAAATTATTTTATGGCAATGATTCAGTTCATTTATTGAACCGACTGAATGAAAGGCTAAAAATGTGGTGAATCAGCAAGGATTATATTAGTTTGATGAGTAAATTCTCATATTCAATTCTGTCGGAAATCATGGCCTTCTCCTCATAGTATAAATAATTTGTCTGCCATAGACTTGTTGCTCATAACTTTCATCAGCCATCACTCTCTCCCTCTCCTCCCCATCCACACAAACCTTTCCCTTTACCTTCCAGTCGAACACCCTCAATTCCGACACGACTCCGGCCAAAACAAGCACCTCTCCGGCAACACATTTGTTTCTTCCGGTGAGCACTCTCTCTTTCATGGCTGTAAAAGAAAACGAAGTAGTGGATTAGAGGGAATGGAAATGGAAAAGAAAACTATATGCATACATACTTACCATGGCAGCTGCTGCCATCACCATTCCATTGCTTTTCTTTTCTCCTTTGTTCCATTTCTTTCTTTCTGCTTCACGGCTTGCACCAAAAGCCGCCTCCGCGCCGTGGCAATTCCGCACACGAGAATTACTCTGTTTCTCTCTTACTCCCATAGTTCTCGGCCGAACCTCTCTCTCATCTCTATCCTCTCGCCACCCCCTTGAACCGCCACCACCTTCCTCTAGTCACCTGAACTACCACCCCCGCCGCGTATCACCTCGTGCCGTCACCGGCCGTTCACCACTTTTAACCACCACCACCACCGTGTATCACCATAACCACCACATTAACCGTCGCCACTCGGGCCCACTTCCGGACAACCCCCTCACCTCCCTCTAACTTTCCAGTGCTCTCTCTCTCGCACTGCCGTGACCTCTCTCGCACGCCCCGTAACTCAGTCTCTCTGCCCTCTCTTCCCCTTGCTCCTTTTCTCTCTCTATTGACTATTTTCTCTCCTCATCTCTATTATAAAATAGAAGGGTGAGGAGACAAGTTGTTGGAACGGTTTAGATTCATTTGATCCAAAGGTTGTAGTGCATCCTCCCACTTCCCAGTTAAGTGCCCATAGTTTTCATTTAAATCACACAACTGTCATCCCCTTCAAACCGAAATGAGTAGTGCCGTAGGCACGGGTTAACACTAATTATTTCATACTATAGTATAGATAATAATTATAATAGTATAAAAGAGGTTTTAATAGGAATTGACTGGGCATCACCGAACCCCATTTTAGTGGTAAAAGTTATTGGGCGCGGCCGTTCGGATTACACTCGCATTCGATAATTTTTATCACCCGCGGGTATGCCTTCAGATTTATTTTGAAAAGGGAAGTAACTAATTAATTTTATCGCATAATTATGTGGCCTAATAAGTTCCAATAATTAATCAATTGTAACCCGTGTCTAATTGTGCTGCATTGTTGAGGTGAGTTACGATTATACTTTGGCTACATATTGTTTCTCTAAAACTTGTTTCGTGATTGTTTTATAAAATCTTATGTTGAGTAAAAATAAATTGTATATGTATGAATTGTGAAAAAATAAATTTTGTAAAAAGATATGGGATTGATTTTTAAAAGGAAATTTAATGAATTTTGGTGTAACATCTGAGCGAAGAGAGTTCTACCGAGCTATATTTAAATTGGCGCCTATGGATTGTGGTAAGGATACGGCCAGGTATGCATTGGATTGATATCAATTCCATTATTTTACTGGGGTCGAGCCCCAGACTATCGGATTACCGCCTATGATGATGATCAAGATGATAATGATGATAATTGATATATGTCTCATTTGTTTATCTCAGTGATTGCAAACTCTTTTATTATTGTTCTCTTATGATATTGCAAACTGATGGATTATTGATTTACTGATTACGCTATGTTTTATACTTAATCTCATGTTTATTATGTAACATTAGTATATCGTAACTTACTGAATTGGTTTTGTGTTTTGTATTTTATAAAACATTTTCAGGAAACCAGGGTTAAAGAAGGCAGTGTGTAGAAGATTTCAGTTATTATGGCTAAATAAGAAATTAATGTGATAATAAGTGGCGCTTGTGTATGAGCCACATTGTTGTGATATCATCGTCGTTGAACAAAAGTTGTATTTGGCGTGCACGCTAGCCAGCTTTAAATGTAATGTATGTTATTTTTAATTTACGGACCTAGGAATTTTTAGTAAAAAAATTTATGGTTGTTAATATCAAGACCTGGGGTGACTTTTTAAAGGAGTTTTTAAATATCCATCTTTAAACCTCATCCCTCATAAGAGTTCATTCGGTGCTTTTTGAACAATTATGTTTTCATCCCCACTTTTAAATAATCCTAGGATTGCCCTTTATATGTAGATAATATATATATATAGGAATGGATTTTGGGGACTAAAAAATAATCTTGAAGGTCCTCTAACCTAATTTTAGGATAATCATCCCTAATTTGAATCCCAAAATTTTGAGCAATGAATTAAAACCACCCCGCCCCTAATTAGGATTCCAAAATTTTGGTATAATTAATTAATCCTCCCCCTCCCCCGCATTTCAATTTGCAGCGGCGCGAGGTCGAACCCGAAAATTCCATTTCAATTAGCAGCGGCGAGAGGGAAGCGGGATCCCTTCGACATCCCCTGGCAACCTCCGTCCCTCACTCCTCCCATCGCCACTTCGCCGATCAATCAGTTACCGTCGCCAATCAGCTCGTTGTCGTCGTGGCCGCCATTGTTGTACACCCTTAATCTGTTTTTCATCGTCGATTCAGGTTGCCGTCAATTTGATCTGCTTGTCGCCTTCCTCCATGGAGTATATCAAGTGCTTTCAAATGTATAGAACAGAGAGAAGAGAAACTATTCAGTGCTACCAAAGCAATCATGTCTATATGTAACTTATTTGTCATGTTTTGTTGTAAATTCTTTATGTGTACAATAATATAGTTGTGGTAAAAAATAATCTTAGGATTCAAATTTGGGGATGTGAATCATGAAAAAACATGATTTTTTCTGTTTTCATGATTTTCATATTTTTTTTCATGTTTATTTTTGTTTTTCATGAATAAAACATGGTGTACTCATGTTTTTCATGGTATATTCATGAAAAACATGGCCGATTAATTTATTCATTTTTTCATGGTCGATTAAAATCATGGAGTATTCATGTTTTTCAATTAATTTATTTATGTTTTTTTCGATTATTTTATTCATTGTGTTTTCATGAATAAAAATGGTGTATTCATATTTTAAAATAAATCATGAATTTCCGTGAAATTGATCGAACCATATTCACATAAGTTTATAATATAATATGACTAATTTACCAAAATTCATGAAAATTAAGAATTTAAAAATTCACGAAATTAAGGGGAGAATGGTATAGTATATATCCATTAAAGATTTTAAAATTTGAAAATTCCCCCCATTTCTATCCATTAATCAACCCATGATTTTAGGTGACTATAATTATTAGAATTCCACTAATTTAGGAAGGAAATATACACCTACATATGAATGTCTTATTAAAAGGGTAATATAGGTAATTCACCATCTAAAAGGATGAAAATATAAATATTCAAAAAGTGCCGGATGAAAACTTACAAAAAGTAGAACCCGAGGACTATTCTTTAAGTCGCTCATTTTTAAATCACTGACCATGTCACGAATTTTTACTCATTAGATTTGAGTCGTGACACTAATAGTCCACAATATTCTCCTTTATTTTTTAAGAAAAATGTCATTGTTTTACATGTTAAAAATCTAATGTTTCTTTTTCCGTTTACTTCTTCCGTTATCTTCTTCTTTTTTCTTTTTTTTTTTTACCAATTTTCTTCTCTTTTATCTCAAACTTGAACATTATCAAACTTACTTGTTTGGATCAAAAACCAAGGTCTAGCTTGGATAAATAAGCCAATTTTTTTAATTTTTTTCAATCTTTTTTCGCATTTGTTAGTTTCATGTCTATTTGTGGATTATTAAAACATCTTGACAATGGATAAAATATGTAAAAAAAATCTGGATGGAATCTTGATTTTTTAATAAAGATGAAAAAACTCGGAAGATTTGTCCTTTTGATTTATTGTCCTCATTCAAAATAAATTGTGTTTCGAGCATAATTTTTTACTTGTTCGATTCTTCTCGTTGAGATGCATATTTTTTATTGGTGAACTCAAATATTATAAAGCAAACCAACTACATCCATAAAAAGCATAACGACAAGAAAAACGCGAAAAAAATTTGCATAACATGCATAACACTTCAGAATGAAAGACCAAAAATAATATTATTGAACCTCAAAGAAAAAAACCAAAAAACTCACCGAATATTTATACTATAAAAACCATCACATGCACACAAACTGATAAGAAGAAGATAATGGAAGAAGAAAACGAAAGAAGAAAATGTTGGATTTTTATCCGGTAAAACGGCGCCATTTTTTCTTGTAAAATAAAGAAAGTTGTTGTGGACCATTAGATCTCCTCATAAGTGTGTTGTCAAGTCTACTGCAAAACTCTCACAAGATCTTCACGGGAAAATCCACGCAAAAGATCCGAATCCATCTTTTGAACGCATATGAATGTCTTCATAGGAGGTCAAATAGGATTTGGTATACTTTGGCGGGCAAGGCCTACAGGAAGGCCGGATGATAGCTTTCTAGTAAGGCAGAAGGCCAGCCTTTTGTTTTCGTTGAAGAATAGAAAGCACTCTATTTTTGCTTCTCCTCTCTCTCTAAGTTCAATCATAGGTCCATGCCTTACCTCATTGTTTTTCATAGAATTTTTTATGAGGATTTTATTCTCACCTATATTTATTATTTTCCTCACGCAATTTGAGATATGCAGGTTCAAATTTTAATTAGCCGTATTGGAATTGTGGGAAATCGGTTAAAAGGAGATTCTCAATTATCTGAGAATATACTCTGATGTAATTTTGGATTTGGCATACAAAGATACAATTTAATGCTGCATACACCTATTTTGACTTTGTGTATCACAGACAAATAACTTGCAGATGTTAAAGTGATACTATTCAGTAATGAGATATGGTTGTTGAAGCTGTAAAGAGGTTATCTTTAGCATAAATGACATATACGCTGGAATGGCAAGCCCTGTTCCAGATTCTCAAATAAGTACTTAAAAAATAAAGATCTATTTTCAAACTTAAAAATAATCGTTTTACGAAAATAATTTTTCAAATTTTTTTTTTGCAGGGTTTGATAGATCTCATTGAAGTCTTTCAAACAAGATATATATTGCATATTTTTTTAATTTTAGTAAGTCTATTATTTTTAAGCTCGAAAATTGCAAATAAGTACTTATTTTTTAAGGGGTGAAATAAATTTTTGATTTAATCTTAATTTTTTGATCCAAAATGGGCCCCACAAAATCATCAAAATTTGTATTGTACGGCCCCTATGCATTATGGAAAATCCCTTACAAATATCAGATTGAGCTAATGTTTTTAAAAATCTCTTTAAAAAAATTATTTAAAGAATAATTTACAGTTTGAATAATTTTTCGGAGATCCGAAGTGGGCTCTACAAAATTATCAATAAAAAGTTAGTCAAATAAAGATAATGGAAGACAAAAGTGTGGAGTGTTTGTTTCCAAAATGCATCGAATCCCACGCATTTCCACACCTTTTTTTGGTCTTTTAACCCAAAAAGAGAGTATACAATTACAAACATATAAAATTTAAGGGAGAGTGTGACCAATTTTTTGTAAGTGTTTTTTCATTGTATTTTGTTATAAAATAAAAAAAAGTTAAACAGCCATTTTACCAAAGTTTTTGTCGCACTTTAATTTTTTCAAAAGAAATTCACAGCTTCTTTTTCTTTTTTGGTCTCCAAGTAGGAGTTGTAAATAGGTACAATATTGAACGAAAAGTGTTTAGATGTGGGAATTGGAAAAGTACATGAACCTTTTTTTTTTTGTTTTTTTACAACGACAGAAATGTTACATTTTGATTTTACGGTTCAGAAGTTGGTAATGGCTGACATTTTTTCAAAAGGATTTTATGGTTTAGAAGCTGGTAATGGTGGTGGGCAGAATTGGGCCAATTGGGTATGGAAAGTGTAAAGAGAGGAAGGAAACAAAACAAAACAAAGGAAGGCAATTTAAGTGCAAAAAAAGACGGGTAATGATACAGGACCCAAAAAACACCCAATTACATTCATTTGGACTCGGGGGCTCTAATGTGGCTATGAGGCAGCAGGCTAGAGGTGTCAAAGAGGTCGTGTCGTGCCGACCTAGCCCGCTTAACTTCGTGTCAACCGTGTTTCGTGATGTGCCGTTTTTCAATCGTGTCGTGTCATGTCACATTCAAACATGTTGTGCCCAGGCCACGCTGGTCTAGCCCACTTGACGAGCAGGCCCTGCCCAGTGTACCCAAGCCTCAAAACACAACCGTTTTGGCTCATTTTTCATGTGCTTTAGCATTTTTCCTTGATCAATGTTTGGTATCCAATAAATGAGCATAATGATTGATAATTTTGTGAGCTTATTTTCGGTTTCAAAAAAATTATTCAAATCGCAATTTATTGTTAAAATATTTATTATGGATTCTTATGAAAAATTAGTTTAATCCAATATTTGCTATGGCTTTTCCAAAATTCGTAGGGGCCATATGAATTCTAAAAAAGCCTCTACCGGTATTCGATTGAACTAATTTTTTTAAGAACTAATGAAAAATATTTTAAAACAGAGCGGTTTGATTCATCTTTGGGGAACCCGAAATGAGCCCCACAAAAAATAACCATCTAATAATCTAAAATTGAGTGTTCAAACACTCAAAATCTTAGGTTAACAATTTATTGAACTTTTGTGGGGCCCATTTCGGAAAGCACATTGGTGATTAAAATCACTTATTGTTCTTATAGTATTTTTTTTATTAGTACCCCTCTGTCAATATCGATAGGTGATAACTTTTTACAGCGTAAACATTTTGTAGGGGGCCGAAATATCCGAAGGATCATAGGGTTCACATGGTCCAAAAGGGGAAAACAGGTTCACACGCTATTTGACCCGTCGTGCAGCTGTCTCAGTTCATCTGTAAATAAAGGTGAGCTTAGGCGTGATGTGTCATTAATCTTCCGAAGGATAGATGGATCCCCAGGTGCTTCGCCGAGCGTTGTACGCCTATCCGAACGCACGTAAACTCGAGTTTGTTCGGTGTTCCTATCTTTTGCCCGGGGTGCCCTCTCGTTCGACCAAGCTGTTCTTCGGATAGCACATGCTCGGAGAAGTTTCGTCCATCAGGAGGGAGCTCCACTGAGTGTCATCGTTTGTGGAACCTTCCAGAAATATCTGTTGATAAGTAAGCTGTCCTTTTTGATATTCGAAATGACATCTTTGAACGATGTGACCTTTCTGACATCGACCCATGTGACTCTGTAAGATCTGGGGAAGTGACACTCATTAAATGGCTCTGCTGCATGACGTCATCTGAGCGTTACTTGACGCGTGGAAAGCAAAGCCATCTTGTTCAGCACTCTACTCCTCTGCCTATAAATAGAAGGGTACTATCGCTGAGAAGGGTGATCAGAAAAACTTCTTCTGAACTGCACTCTCTCCTCTTTACTAAGATATTTCTTATTAAACTTTTTCTTCCCCTTTCTCCACTTACTGACTAGTTCGTCGGAGCTTCTTCCCGGAGGAACATCTCCCTCCGGTTCTGCAGGTACACCAAGTCCAACGCCATCTCCCACGGCCCAACACACGGAGAAAGCTATACAGGAAAGATCACGGAGAAAGCCACCCCCACACATTTATGCTCCCAACTCTCGAAGAGTTTTAGATAAATTTTACACCACTTTTCATTTTTCGACTGGTACAATTAGACCTTCAAGGCTCAAAAACCACTATCAGGAATAATATGGTGGCATGCCTCTGTCGATAATTTCCCTTAAACTACAATCCTTGTTGAGGGGTATCCCATTTCCCATTTGCTTCTAACCTCCTCCAGTAGGATTTAATGCCTCCCAGGATCATTATAGGCAACAAAAACTAACGAATAAGGGGAAACAAATCAATTGACCCAACCGCCTTACAATTTAATCCTTCGTCCAATTTTTTGCCGCAAGGCATTAAAAATAACGTGGCAATCAATCCTTTGTAGCAAAGCATGCATAATTAATCCTTTCTGGCAAAGCTTTCCAATGCCTTGTCTTCGAGCAAATAAAACTGCAAAGTCTTCCATATAAGGCTATGTTTTCCCTCCTAACATATGAGTGATGACAAAATTTCATATTTATTCATAATTCACAGTCATGATTGGCTTGAACTCAAACTCCATATATGGTTAAATTTTCACCATTCTTAACCAATATAGATAGAGGGGAATGATCACTTTCTACTTCAACCATTCATGGTCTAAATTGAAAAAACTCTAGTCGAAAGATTATTTTCATGATTCGACGACTTGCTTCGAGTTTTGAACTTTCAAGCCATTTAAGTTTTATAGTTGGCTCTTCTAAGAATGAATTTTTGCCCCCCAAATTCATTGTCGACAGTAAAGGCAATCAAAACCATTACAATTGCTAAATATCGACTGGCTCTAGTTTTTGTTTGGAGGCCAAAATAAATTCCTTCTATGGAGAGATGGCTTCAAACAAAATGGGAAAACCATTAGATTGGTTCCCTCCATGTAAACAGCCATGCGTACAACACATCTCAGATGTTTATGTAGAAGATCACGTACATTAGATGCCGACATTTCACTTTCTTTCTTAAAATTTTTCTCTTTTCGACAAAACACACATTTTTTTTGGTCTATTGAAAGAACACGTTAGTTTTTAAAACAAAGCAATTAAAATAGCCATATATATGCCGACATGCGTGGTCAAACGGATGATTATAATCCAAAAATGGACCAAATCCATTTACATTAGTAAAAGCATTCAAAGTCCTTATGATCAAGGCCTTGTAATTCATGACCAAATGCTCATTGATGGTGTAAACAATTGGCGTGATTCACTGCCAAATGGCCATGCCATAAAAGGAAATCACAGAATACACTGGTAGTTTAAAACTCTAGTCAAATTATTTTCAGGACTTGACTCGCTTTGAGTTTCAAACTTTTGAACCATAATTGGCTCTTCTAAAGATGAATTCACTCTCTATGCAAACTCGATATCAAAAGACTGCTATTTCTCACTTCAATCATCTCCTTACTAAAATATGAATGAAGGAGATTTATATAAATGCAACAAGACCTTTCAAAACTTTCCAGTTGCCAACAATGAACCATGGCCTCTTTTAGAACAGTTGAAAACCATTCAACAGTAAAGGCCTTTAAGAACATAAGTAGTGCCCAAAATCATAAGCCTTGCATGTCCCTTACCGACCGAAGGTGTTCAAAATCGACAGCAAGAATGGCCTATTCTCAAGAAAAACCAAAAAGGGCTATCGAGTAGAGATGGCCAAAAAGGACTGTCGAGTAGAAATGGCCCATTCTCAGGACATACAAAAATGTGGCCACAAATCAAAAAGGTTATCGAGTAAGCCAATAAATGGCCTATTCTCAAGACAAACACTATGAGTTGATTTTATCAATGCCTTCATGGAATATATTTTGGCCGTGATCAACATGAATGAGCTTGATGTTGATATTTTGTGGTGCCCATTTTGGACCCACAAAAAGATTCAAATCGCAAGTTATTATTAAAGTATTTTTTTGAGTTCTTGTAAAAAATAAACTCAATTCAATATTCGTAAGAACTTCTTTCAAATTCGTACAGGCCATGCGATTAAAATTAAAAGATTATTAAATGAGTGAATCCAACAGTATAGATTAAAGCAAATCTCATCAGCTTTTATATTCTTACCAAAACGACACCGTTCTATTCAAAGGCAACCAACGGAGACATAACATTTGAGCCAGCGTTATGTCACGTGTTTCCCAAAGGTAATCTGGTGGAGTATTTGTGATGTAATTTGAGAATTTTCCCTCCTTTTTTTAAATAACTTAGGTATTTCGGTCAGCTTACGTGCACTTTAACTAATCTTAGGATCAATCCCGCCGCTCACTTACAGAGGTCCCAATTAAATTTAAAGCAAAGCTCTGTATGGATTGACCTCAAAAGAATCGATAGCACTTAAGATATTTCGAACCTAAAACCTTAGAGCATCTCCAATCCTTGACTTCAAATTGGAGATGTCAAATTTTTTTTGAAGGCTTATGTGGCATTTTGACATCTCCAATTTGATATCAAAGCCTCCTTTCCAACCCTTATACCTAATTCTTTTTATTTGACATCAAACTATCTCTCTCCAACCCTTAAACGACATTTTTCAAATTCAAACAGCCAAAATTTTTCAACGGTTTTATTTTTCAAAAATTGGCATGCCCCTAGCTTGAGGCCAAAATTGGCATGTTTGGAGCAAGCTTCAATTGCATGTGGACTTGACCTAAGGAAAGGCAGCTTGATTGGAACGGAGGAAGCTGTCAAAAGTTTACGTTGAACATCCACCTCAGATTTGGCATGCTCCGGTTGGAGATGCTCTTAAGAAGCAAATCCCTAAATTTCAAGCCGTAACCATTAACCAACCCCTGGGTTAATAATTTGATAGTATTTATTGTACATACGGCATGCGCGAACCTTTTTTAAAATAAAATTTCGAATTGTCCTAAAAAAAATCAATTCAATTGGATATGTTAGTGGTGTCGATCTAGTCTTCCAAGTTTCATTCAGATTTCAAGATTCTAAACTTTGAATGAAAAAATCGAAGATTAAATTGACCACTTATACATATCTAGTTAGACTGAATTTTTGTAGGAACACTAAAAAAATTACTTTAAAATTAATGAACGGTTTGAGTTATTCATATAGAACTCAAAAGTGAACCCACATGGTGTATGTATTTAGGTTTCCCAATATTCGGTTTGTTCTTTGAACATTAGATGCTCATATCTGAACTCTAGTCTACAAGACACATGACATTTCTCAATCGTTATCTCTGCGTTTGGCTGCCTTCAAGAGAAACGGTGTTTGCTTGTAAGAAAATAAAGGCTCATGGGATTTCCCCTATTCTACACTGTTGGATGCACTCATTTAATAGGTGGCATTCTCCTGATGAAAGCCTCACACAATCACTACAGATACAATCCTCTCTGAGGATCCGGATTTGCTAATTTATTGGCTTTTCCACTTCTCATTTTCAACTTCTGGGTGCTGGCAAAACTCTCTGTTTTTAATGTTAGAGACGAAAAGTGAGAAATAGGGAATGAAGTACATTTCAACTTTTCATTTTCCACTTCTGATTAAAGTAGGAGGAGAAAAGCCCAAATTATCATCTATATTTGGTTTTAGGGATCTCTTAAGGTGCTCATTGAAAATCATAAGAGTAAAAAATTCATTACTACCATTTAGAATAAAATGATCAGAAAAATAAAATAAAAAACTTTTGTGTGTGCTAATATATCTAAAAAATGGGAAAAAATAAAAAATTATTTTTAAAAATTGATTAAACCATTATTTATACACATTATTATATCCCATGATAAATAAACAAGGGCAACATGGTAAAAAATCAGGTCATAATTCATTTTCATCACATATCTCTCAAACATTATCAAATTACAAAATGCATTCTGCATATATTATCAAAACACTCTACCAGATTCAAACTATATTATGATGAAAAAGCCCAAAAATTAAAAATGAAAAGCCAATTAAAAGTAGGCTCCCAAACACCCACTAAGCACAAAGATTTTTTTGGAGGTTCTGTCGTTATTCCAAAAAAAATTGAGTTCACCGATAGGAATTGAAAAAAAGAAAAAGAAAATACTTTTACCCAAATATTTCAGATAATAACCAATTTTAGCCAAGGAAAAAAAGTTCAAAACGTTGGCTTTGGTTGCCTCAAATTAGATATTTCTAAAAATATTTGGATAAAAGTAAAAGAAATTCTTTTTTCCAATTCTTGTCCAAAGAATCAATAATTTACAAAATTTTGATGCAAAAACAATGAATGCCTTTTTTTTATAACGAAAAAATCTTAAAAAGTAATAAAAGTTAAGCGTAATGGGGCGGAATGCATTAATTTTTGCTCTAGTAGATTGTATCATGTGGTTCATTAATATCTGCTAAGTAATTTTTGAGGCATCCGCGGCTTGAGTTGGGGTTTTGGAATTTTGCAGTGTTAGTTTGCCTTGACTTCCGTTAACATTTTATACTTGGTCGTTAATTTGTTAATTAAGGAAGTCATGGTTTAGTTAAGGCGGTAATGGTCAAACAGATTTGGTCAAGTCCAGCTCAACTTGTGTTACACCTCAGCAATCCTTGTGACAGCTTCTCATTCAATAGGAAAGCTGAGAGAATTTTGTGAGATGTGTGTTTCTTTTGTGTCTTGGTAGTAAATAGTACAGTGCCTTTGTTTTTGTAGGGAATCTTTTGTTTATACAGGGATAGGATGGGTACACCTCCGGTTCGTTTTCAATTTTTCGGTCATTTTATGAACACACCTTGATGATAGACTCTGTTCATTTGTTAGAGCTCGGTGAGAACATTAATCTTTCAAAAAATCATGAGTAGATACGTGATCGGCACACTTGCAAATTGAAAAAATTAAAAATTGGATCCAAAAACACAATGAATTAGAACATAATTTGATTTTTCTCAACTTTCACGTGTGTCGATTATATATCTACTGAAATCCGATAAACATGATTTTTGTCAAGATTAATGTTCTTGTCGAGATCTTCAAAAATAAATGAAACCGATTATCAAATTGTCTTTGCAAAATGGCCGAAAAATTGAAAACGGTCTAGAGGGAACACCACCACCCCTCCTTATATACATAAGTTTCTCTGTTTTGTAAGGGGCCGAAAATTGGAAAATCACATAAGTTAGACTCAAAACTAACAAACGCCAAATTTTTTTTAATAAGAACAGAAGCCCAAAAATTTCCAAAATTTAAAACATCACAAATTGTGAGATACAAACAATTTTTTTTGAGCAGCACGTGTGTTGAAAATAGACTCTCATTTATGAACTTAGGGAATACTTTTTAGACTCTCAAGACAGATGATTGATTCAAAAAAATCATACAAATCTAACAAAAATTCAAAAAAATGAGCAAAACATACAAAATAAAGAATTTCAGGAATCCAGAATATTAGTTTGGCTGTACTTTTGAATTAAAACGAGCCAGTACCATGTAAGTACTCCTATGTGAGAGGACACGTGCTAGAGTGGATTTTTTTAATTTTAATTTTTTGATTTTGCAGCCGTTTGGCTCTCTATCTCTCTCATCTCTCACTCGAAGTCCGATGTGAAGATTAATCTTGACTGCCGATTCAAGAGGGAGCGAGAGAGACAGAGAAACAGATGCATGAAGAGGAGATCAATTGAAGATTTCATCTATCGAAGTTCCTCGCCAGAGGTAATCTCATGACTGATTATTTTTTGTTTCCTCCACGTCTTCTTCACCTTCTCCGGCTTGGTTCTCTCTCTGGTTGTGTATGTGTGTGTGCGATAGATATATATATATATATATATATATATATATATATATAGACATAGACATAGAGAGAGAGATGATTAAAAAGATATAGCGAGAGATTTGCCATTCAAGATTTGGCAGAAGAAATCAAATTTTATTTTGATTCGAGAGATTTGCCATTCAATATTTGGCAGAAGAAATCAAATTTTACTCTGATTTCGTTGGGGAGATGCAGAGAAAGTACATGCATTACTTTACCAAAGCACCCCCACACAAAAACCCAAACAGTAAACCAAAGAACGAAAAAAAAGGATATGGAAGAAAACATGGAAAGTCAAAAAACCCATTAAAGTAAAAAAAAAAATCAACACCATCTGCACACCCCAATCTGCAGGATCCACCACCGATTGCCTGCAGAACGACCAAAACAACCCTGCACAAAACGATCCAACTTCACATCTTCACAGACACATGAGGGCAATCTTGGCAGTAAACAAAGTTCATCACTTACACGTACGGACAATGTCAATCCTCCTTTAGTGGCCCAGAGTGGATATGTAGACAGAAGACAACATTGATTTCACATCTGGATACACACAACACGCGTTCTCCTGAAACGTCAACTAATAAATGCACAAATTATCCAAAATGGAGAAGGAACGCAAGTGCATAACTTGTATTGGCATTAGGTCATCCACAGTGGTATGATTAAAAGTCAATTGTTATTAAAGTTAATAATATTGGTACAAAAAATGTCTCATAATGGTATAATCAAATTTAGCAACATTCTTAGAAATAATCAAATTTTGGACTTTGGATAACCAAAACTAGCAACTTTTTTTAATAATCAAAATTTGTGAACTCCACACCACATAAGTTAACTGGTTTCAAAATTTATATACACGCGTATTTCAACTAATATATTTTCTTCTTCTTCTTCTTCACCTACTCTATATCTTCATCACTTTAACCATTCTCTTTCTTTTCCTTCAAAAGTGAAACTCATGTTTCTCGATCATTTACAATTTAACCCATCGTTGTCAGATTAAGGTATTTCACTCTTCTTTCTTGTTTCTATTTTAGGCTGTATTCTTATGAATTTAACTTAAACTTAACTTAAATATGAAAATTGCCTTTATTTGAATTTTTTTCGCATTTGTTAGTTTTGCGCCAAATTTTTATGGGTTATTGATTCGTCTCGACGAGAAGAATTGAAAAAGTAATTTTTTTTTTACTTTTACCCAAGTATTTTGAAAAATAATCACTTTTTTTGCAAAAACAAAAATAATTTTTTCGACTAAAAAGTGGTTATTCCTTTTTTGTTCCTCCCCTTATGGTTGAGTAAATGAAAAACCTTGCAAAAAAAAAAAAGGAAGAACCTTGCATTCTTTTCAAAATTTAAGAACACATCTGATTTTTTTTGAAAGATTAAAAGAGTGGTGGATTTGTGATATAGGCTATAGGAATAGGAAGAAAAAATAGTCTCGGTGTTGTTTTGATAGATAACACTAGGAAGAACACCATATGTTGGATATATTTTTGCCAAAATAAAAAAAAAATGTAATGGAGGGAAGTTTTTCAAGTGAATGGTGGGAAACAGAGGGGGAAAGAGAGATTGTGTGAAATTGTAGTAGACCCCTTATTTTGGTTATGGACTAGAAGTGACCATTGTGAACCTCAATATTGTTAAGCTTAGCAACCATTTAATTGAATAATCAAAAGCTGATGTGTCAACTTTTGGTTATCCATTTTCGATTATACCACTGTGGATGACCTTAGTTAGAAGTGAGGGGCGAGAGACCTCCATTGTGGATGAGAAAATCACTCTAACTAAAAAAGTGATACTTCCCCCGTCTCAATTTAACATTTTTTTTAGAATTTATGTCATTTTTTAATTGATTATATCTTGTAATTTGTAATATTTTATTTGATTTTTAAAAACATTGTATTATAGAACTAATTGAGATCTATTAAATAAGATTTATATAGGATATAAAATTCACTGCTGACTTAAAAATATAATTAATTTTTTATCCAATTAAAATAGAATGATGAACTATTAAATTGGGATGAAGAGAGTGATAAAAACGGGAGGGAGCAGTAAAAACGGTAGCGGTTCCATTTAAAACCAACAGAAGCAGTTACCCATTAGAAAGAACTCAAATTCCACGTCTACCCCAAGCATCTAATGGAAGTACGATTTTGACTTGGAAAAAGAAATTTTCTTCGTGGGTAATTTTGAGAAGTAAAAAAGTGAGCTAGCTTGAAAAAATGTGTCCACACTAACTTGTGCTCTCTCTTTATACCCTTTATTATAAATCTTAAATTATAGATTATAGATAGACAAAAAATTTCAAGTCAAGGATTTTGGATTTTCTTACGCTTCGGATCTCATTGTTTCCCATCGAATTTTAATGATCCAAACCATTCAATATATTTAAAACGTGTTTTTAAGGGTATTTACGAGAAATTGGCCAAAAATATGACCGGACAAAAAACTGCTCAGATCAAACTCTTTTCGGTCATATTTTTTACCGATTTCTCGCGAGTACCCTTTTTTCTTTGACATCAAAAAGAACTTCATAAATAGATAAAAGTCATTACAAGAGTCATTGATAATAAATACAGCCCCAAAGACAAAAGGATACATAAACTTAAATCTAGATAGAGGAGTACAATAAGCACAAAAGATAGACAACTCCCAAAGCAAAAAGATCCACTTGAGAAAGCTTATATGTTGTCAAAAGGATAAGAAATGTTAACTTCAGAGTGAATCCTGGAAGCAGCAGTAAATCTTGCCAAAAAGAAAGCTTGATGAACTCTGATGCGCTCGCATTAGCGGGTACTCTTAAAAACACGTTTTAAACACATTGAACAGTTCGGATCATCAAAATTTGAACGAAAAAGTAGACTTCCGCACAAGGTCTGGACTGTAAGAAAAATGCGGGATCCCTGACCTGAAGAGGACTGATATAATAAATAGATAGATACATAGACTTTTATGCACTAGAGTTTTGGTATTATCATTTCCCTAAATTTAATATCACTTAGTTCTACTTAATTTGTATTACCTTGTAATTAAAGCCTATTACCTTAATGATTAATGAAATTAAATGATTTATAGAATGACCATTAGGGATCAATAGTTAATAGTTACTCTTACATTGGCCAATTGTAGCATTCATTCATTGATCACAACCAACACTATTGTTAACTATTACATCTACTAATGACACTGATCACTATCAACCTACATTAACCAATTCATTTTAGCTAATTGTATTAGTGCTCAATCATTACGGTAGCGTTAATATGATTGGTCAATGACGACTCTGGCTACTATAGTGGTTACTCTTACACTAGCCAATTGTAGCATTCACTCATTGATCACAACCAACACCACTGTTAATTATTACTTTTACTAATGATATTGATCACTATCAACCTAAATTAACCAATTCATTTTAACCAATTGTATTATTTCTCAATCATCACTATAGCGTTAATACAATTGGCTAATGACTCCGGCTACTATAGTCAATCACTCTACCACCGATTGTATAAATAATTGCAATTACTTTCTTATTATCCAATAGATGCTAAATGAATACTCTAATTGTATAGTTATTTACATGGGCATCATAAATTTTATAGTTATTTACAAATAAATATTTAAATATAATTTGGAAATTATTACAATTATACGATTTATATTTTTTGTTTTTAAAAATTTGTCATAAGAAACATATATACACAAAGTAAAAATTTAATGTAATATATTAACAACATTAATTGTAAGTTATTAAAAATAGCAAATGAATAATTATTTTCAAAATAATATTTTTATTTTCATATATAACGCAATTTTTTTGGCTTAAATATTTAGTTTCAAATATTGTTATAAAAATATTGTTTAAAAATTAAATATTTTTAACTATATTTATATTTTCACCCAACATTTGGTTATGTATTATGTAACGACTATAATTGGTACATGATGATGTAAGCGGTGTACCAATTATATGTTTATACTGTTTGTATGAGGCCACTACTCCTTCTGAACGTCTATAAAAGGAGGGCTTTACTTCTGTAATCACCAAGCGAGTAATCAAGTCAGTGTTTCATAATTATATCATGTGTCTTGTATTCTCTCTTTGATCCTAACTTACTTTGTGTTTGTACCCACTTCGTGTCTGAAAACTTGGTATCAAGGCCATGTCTTCCATACTAGCTTAAACCTTATTCTGGGAACTTCTTTTCCAAAACTACTCCAAATCTTTTCTAAAAGAAAAAATTGAAGCGTATGCTTTGTGGTTGCCTTTTAAGGATCATCCACATCAGAAAGTTCATTAACTATTTTGATTAAAAAATTTTGTATCAGTGGGTTAAAGTACCTTGAGACTTTTGGCTATTGAGCAGTGTGTCTCGGTTTATCTACCCTAGTATACAAAATTTTATTAATCAAAATGGATTGAAGATCTTACGTTGAAAAGAAAAGACTTGTGGTATGGAGGAAAAAGAAGAACCCAGATTTTTACTTTAAGAAATGAATAATTTTTTTTCCACCCACTCCTCTGCTACGTCGTCTTTAGTTCCTTCATGTTCTTCCACCAGTAGAAATTTCTCCACCTCTTCTTCTAACCTTGAATACTTATATGAGTTTGAATACCTTCTTGATAATAGTAAGGTTCCTTTTACTGATCTCCCTTTCCTAAATCCCTATAATGCTTTTGTCAGACCCCAAACTTTTGTAAAAAAGACCATCACCCAACTTTTCTCCACAAAACGACTAACCTCCGTAAAAGAATATGTTCAAGCCTCTAAATTTGATCAATGCTTCATAGCAGCTACAGAAGCTGAACAACTTTTACCCCTTGAAATCCCGGTTGATTTGCCTCGCCTGTGGCAACAACAAGGATTTACCCATCTTCACTTTGGAGCAATCAGATTGGCTGTCACTTTCTATGGTAGGAAAGGTTTACTTGTGACTTCCAGACTTGCTCTGGTAGATACCAGGTTTATCCAGTACCAACACGCATGTATTGCTACAGTCCAAACCACTTTAAATGCTGGAACTGTGATCTTTACCTTCTACCCTAATTTCAACATGCCATTAGCAGATCCTCATCTGCTATCCGCCTTGAAGGTCCAAGTTCAAATTGGTGGTGCCTCCCAAATTTTCACCACATATGCAGCAACTCTTCACTACCAAATAGCCTATCGCCTTCAAAACCATGCCTTTGACATGTCCTTACCGTCCTCCACAGATGAAGCCCTTTTCTTAACTATCAACGCACCTCACCAAGCTTCCTGTGTCCATGTTCCACAACAGATTTCTCGTCCTGAGCTTCTCAAACTTCTCCCAGAATCTTGGGTTACAGCTTATGAGAAAAATCAAAACAAGCCCATACCTGTCCAATCCTCAAATCCAACTTTCATTTCAAAACCTGATGGTACAGTGGAGATTTCTTTCCCAAAAGAAACCTCTGCCTCATCCTCCACCCATCCTGTCATTTTTCCCTCAAGAATTAACATGTTTGTGGATGGTTCTAGGCCTGGCCCTCCAATTAAATATTTTGATCCCAGTGGCCTTCCAGTCTTCTATTTCAAAAATCTAGAAACAAGTCATTGTTATTTTGATGCCTGTGACTGTGATGAGTGTCTAGAAGACAGTCTCCTAGAAGATGATGAGGACTTTGAAGATCTATGTCCATGTTCCATATGTCCTTCATCACCTCCCATTCCTTGTAAATCTCCACCTCATTCTCAACTTCCCTCTGATGATGGTTCTTCTGCTCAACTGAGTGGATGTTTTATGTTCACTTCATCTCCTTCCTGGACTGAAGCAAATTTTCCTCATTTGGAATTTCATAATTCCCAAGAAAGGACGACCCACCGGCACAAAATTCCAGACTCAACTACCATTTCTCCCTGATGGTAGTACCAAAGCAGTGTCAGCAGCAGAAGCAACGATAAATTGGCAGTCAGCAAATTCTTTGGCTCAAAACAAAATTCTCCAGAGAATTGCAAACTCCCAGCAAAATTTGGAGAATGTTGTTCATAAAAAATTATCATCTTTGGAACTTCTTATCAGAGATTTGCAGCAGAAATTTCAAAATGTTCACCAGAAACTTCTCCAGATGGCATATGCCAACAAAGCATTTTCAGCAGCTTTTTCTCAAAAGGATGCTGAAATGAAGCACTTGAAAAACCAATTTCACTCACTTCAAGCTCAGCAGTATTCTCAGCAAAAAAAACCCATTTGACATGTTCACATCTTCCTCTCAACAAAGTTTGTTTGGGTATTCTCAAATGTCTCAACCCTTACCTATAAATCCTACCTCAGAATTTGGTGAGTCAAGCTCCATCTTTGGGAGCTCATCAATTTTCCTTCCTCCACCAAAACTTCCTTTCCCAAAGCCCCAGATAAAACCTATCTAACCTCCAACAATTCCGTCTCCACCATCTACATCTACCTCTACTCCAACTACCTTTACTCCTTCCAAACCATCTGATCCAAATTCAAAGTCACCCCAGTTAATGGTTCAGCCAACATCTAACTCTTTCAAAAATCCAATCTCCACTCTCCTACATATCTTAGCCACTATACCAGAAGCCCCATTTCCTGAACCAACCATTGATTCTGAATCGGATACTGAATCCATTGACTTGATGCCCATTTCTCATGTTTTCATGATGAATCTAGAAAATACTCCAGAGGAACATGTTGATGATCCTATTATTGAAGGTCCTGAGTTTGATACACCTCCAGAAATTCCCACTTTTGATTCCTTTTCACATTCCAATATCCACACCCAAGGTTTCTCCTTTGATAACATTTTTCCATTAAAATGGTTGAATAAACTTTATAAAATTCATGCTTGGTGCACTGCTGCTATGCTCTCTCCGAATGCTACACTAAGTATTGTCATTACTAAGTGTACAACAAAATTTCTTGGTCATCTTCGTCAATGGTACTTAGCTCTGAGTGAGTACCGGCAGTTGCAGCTTAAACAATTGCCAACCCTTGATCAGTTCATCTCAGTCCCGCATATTGAGTTTCTTGGCAACCACAACAACACAAAAGAGTTCGTTCGAGAGGAATATCTCAGCATGAAGTGCTGTTCATTCAAACGAAAAGATCTAGAGATTCATTATGACCGTATGTCTCAAAGATTTTATCTTCTCAACGGCATGGATGATATCAATCTCAAGCAAGCCTTTCTCAATTCCCTTCCTGAACCATTGGGAAATGAGATAACAAGATTACTTCAAACAAAAGGATTGACGCTGAATGCAACATCTCTTGGTGGTATTTACCAGCACTCTTTGATTGCCTTGGAAAAATTATGCAATCACCAGAAATTCTTCAGAACTCTTGAAGAACAGGGAAAACTTCTTGGCAAAGCATGTGACCGACCAGACCTCTCTATAAAGTGCAAAGACAAGAAGTGCACTTACCGTCCTTCATACCGGAAGTCTAAACACTTTCAGAAATGGAAGTTCCAATCTCCTGGCAAGTTTTCAAAATCTGGCAAGTTCTCACGCCGGAAAAAATGAAAATTTTTCAAAAAGAAGAAGTTCAGAGGGCAACGAAAGTCTAATCGCTGCTACATATGCGGAAAGAAGGGGCACTATGCAAAATAGTGTCCAAATAAGGCAGCAAGGGACAAAATGGTGAGCTCTTTGGCTCTCATTGATGATGATCTTGAAGATGCTGATGTCGAATCTCTGTTTTCTATTGACAATGAAGCAACAGATGAAGCAGTCCTTGCATTCACTTTTGATGATTCAGATGATTCATCAGAATCAGATGACTCTTCTGATGATCCTGACTCATTCCCTTACGAAGTCCAAACATTTGGGTTCTCCAATATCATGCTGGCTCAATCTTTAGCCAAGGTCAAAATCTTGCTTGAAAAATATGAGAAACCCATACCAGTCATCGCTTTCTTTGATACTAGTGCAGCAGCCTCCATTCTCAACCCAGCAATCCTTCCCAGGTCCTTTTGGCAATCGTGTTTTAGACCCTTTAAAGCAATCAATGGAGAAACTTTTGTCATCACTTTGATCAGTAAGCCTATTACCATCCAACTTTTCCTAGGATATACCATAAAACACCAAGTCTATGGTTCTGATCTCCCAGGAAAAGATTTATTGTTAGGCTTTGATATTCTCCAAAATCTAAGCAAAGTCTCCTGGCTCAAAAAAGGTTTGAAATACAAAAATTACCTGTTACCCTGGACGACCCAACCAAATCTCTTTTCCATAGAAACTTTCTCCTCCATCAAAAAAGCCGTAATCCAAACTTCTTGTGCTGAATCCCATTCCCAATTCATTACCAAATGCTCCAATCCACTTTGGAAAAAACCCAGATTTCTTCATTTTTCTTCCCTTTAAGAAAAATGAAGACATCAACCCCACCAAAGCTACCCATCATGGAATGAACCCAGAACACTACCAGCTTGCTCTTCAAGAACTCCAACAACTCCAGTCAGAAGGTTTGATTGAGCCCACAACCTCTCAGTGGGCATGTGAAGCATTTTATGTGAACAAAAGAACCGAGCAGATAATAGGAAAGCTTCGCCTGGTTATCAACTACAAGCCTCTTAATCATTTTTTGCAGGATAACAAATTCCCTCTTCCTCGGAGAAGTGCTCTTTTTGCAAATTTGCCTAAAGCTCAAATTTTTTGAAAGTTTGACTTAAGAGCAGGTTTTTGGCAGCTGGGTATCCATCCAAATGATCGCCCCAAAACTGGTTTTTGCATTCCAGATCACCACTTCCAGTGGTCAGTTATGCCTTTTGGATTGAAAACAACTCCATCTTTATTTCAAAAGGCCATGATTCGGGTATTTGCTCCTATTCTATCCTCAGCACTTGTCTACATTGATGACATCTTACTTTTTTCTCCAGATATTGAGTCTCATGTTGTCCTACTACAAATTTTCCATTCCCTAATCCAAACCCATGGTATCATGCTCTCAGAGAAAAAGATGCTTCTTGCCCAACCAGAAATTGATTTTTTAGGGATGCATATCTCTAAAGGTCAATATACCCTCCAGCCTCATATAGCCTCCTAACTTGACCATTTTCCAAATGAAAATCTCACAGTCAAATAAGTTCAACAGTTCCTTGAAATTGTTAACTATATGGCTGATTTTATTCCCAACCTTGCCCAATACCGAACTTCTCTCTCAACTCTACTAAAGAAAACCCCTCATCCTTGGTGAGCCCTTTGTACCAAAGCTATAAAAGACCTCAAAGCCATAGCCAAAACTCTTCCTCCAGTAACCATACCTTCATATGGGAAGAGAGTCCTTCAGACAGATGCCTCTGATCTATATTGGGGAGCAGTTCTTTTGGAAGAAAACACAAATCAAAAGCGCAGAATTTGTGGATACAAGAGTGGTGCATTCTCTCCAGCAGAGCTTCATTACCATTCTACCTACAAAGAAATTCTGGCAATCAAAAGGAGCATTGAAAAGTTTGAATTTCATCTAATCGGTCATCATTTTCTAATAGAGACTGATATGATAAGCTTTCCCAGCATGCTCAAGTTCAAACAGAAGCACCTCCCAAAGGCACAGTTACTCAGATGGGCAAATTGGTTTTCCAATTGGAGTTTTGATGCTGTCCACATAAAAGGAAAAACAAATGTCCTCCCTGATTTTCTGTCAATGCTCAAAAAAAAAAATCAACCAATTTTCAAAAACAAAATCACACTCCTTTGTTCCTGGTTGTTTTCCCATGATTTCTTGTTTCCATCCAGTCAATTTTCATGTCCACCTTCAGTGTCATATTTTAGAGTTAACCCTTCTTTCTAGGTGTGTTCAAATGTGTCAAAACTTTCAACATCTCTGTATTTTCAAGTATGGTCTTGATGAAGGTCCCATAAAAGGTCTACCTTTCCATCCTGTCTATCCCTTTCTCACCTAGTTTGAAGTGTCTTACCATAATGTCTTTTATTTCAAAAAAGAAGCCTATCTCCTTTTATGGTATTTAGTCGATGTGTATACTATAAGTGTCTGTTTTAATAAATCAGCAGTCTTGGTTTATCTAGCTCATACGGCGTTCAATCAAGTTCAACCTCCAGAAGATTTCTTTTTGAAATTTCTCCTGCTCTTTGGAAATATACCCTACTGGCAACAGAAGATTAGACAAATCCCCAACAGTGCAGGCGGAGATCTCCAATTTGCTTTTTAGACAAGTCGCAACAACAGAAGTCATCCCAATCCAGATGGTTCTATCACTTGGCGAAAGGAGTATCATACTATATTCCTCTCTGCATATCAGGAGTCTCAGGACATCCAGACTCACAATGGAAATTATCTGGTCATGACTCAAATACTGTGTTCTCTCAATGGATTGACACCTGCAGAAGTTCCCTCATCTCTCCTCCATTATGAATCTGCAAACTAGAAATTCAACAATACTTATCCGGAAGAATGGCGCCAAAATATCCGCTATCTTTTGGAACAGTATTACTTGACTGATAGAACTGAAGACTATTCTGGAAGCAGTGATTCAGATAATCCAGAGTGACAATCACGTGCTCATGCCAGCTATTTCTCCTTCCATTTCCGAGAGGGAGTGAAATTATTGGAAATTACTGTTGTGTACTGTTATATTAGTAGGTGTGCTGTGTAACGTAGTAAATGTAATGGTATTTTTATTCCTTTTTCAGAAGGGGTGAAAGTCTTGTGTGAATAGTGCAAGTCAATTATGGACAGTATAAATGTTAGAAGTAAAAGTCATGGAGTAAAAGTCATGTATAATAAATGTCTGTGTGGCAAGTAAATTATGTAACGACTATAATTGGTACATGATGATGTAAGCAGGGTACCAATTATATGTTTATACTGTTTGTATGAGGCCACTACTCCTTCTGAACGTCTATAAAAGGAGGGCTTTACTTCTGTAATCACCAAGCGAGTAATCAAGTCAGTGTTTCATAATTATATCATGTGTCTTGTGTTCTCTCTTTGATCCTAACCTACTTTGTGTTTGTACCCACTTCGTGTCTGAAAACTTACACAAATGATTAGCAAAATGACAAAAAGTAGGGTCGATGGGACAAAAAGTGGTATGAATTTATAAATTTCAATAATTAATTTTCTTTTTACAAAAAAGTACATTTTCCAACAAAAAATGTTGAAAAACCTGCTACCGCGTGCATGGAAGAAACGTCATGCAACTAGTTGGCCCAAAACGCCAACTACGACGCAGAATTGATAGAGAAAATGTGATAAGCACCCAATACTGCATATTTTTGGTGCTTAAGTCCTCTAGTATGTTGTGTTTGTACATATATGTTGTCGTTTTTATCCCATAATGCACGTAAGGTTTGTTTGAGGATGTTTCAGGTAAAACGTGCTAATAAGGCAGTTTTGAACGCCAAGAGACATTCCGGGATGTAATCAAGAGTTCAAGTGCCCAGCGGCATACGTTTCATTGTCACCGGAGCCTAACGGTGTTGCAAGAAGCTTCGGTGGACGTTCGGTGGTCAAGTTGGCAAGGATCGTGCCAAAGTGTATCAATTGAGGCATGTGCTTCAAAGATAGCCCTCGAGGGCATCTGAGTGTCCAAGGCTACAAGGCACACCTCCGCCAAGTCCGTTGATTAAGTAAAGAAGCATCAGAAGGCCGTTAGAGAACCACAAGGCTTGGTGAACCAAGCTAAACTTATTCTGCAGTTTCTACACAGAGGTATTGGTACCTCATTTTTTAGGTACCGGTACCATTATGCTGAATTGGAAGATAGTTGAGTTGGTACCAATACCTCATTTTTGAGATACCAGTACCAATGTCCTTCGATCAGTATTTTTTTGCTGAATTTTTCAAACTTTCATAAATGGAAAGTTTCTACTTCTAGTATGTTTTTGGGATATTTTGAGGGCTTTTTTGTCCATTGTAAGGCTGATTTTATAAGCCCTATAAATAGACTTGTATACCATTTATAGAAGGGATGACCATTAGTTAATTTTTAGGCCTAAGTTTATTTCTTGCTTTTTTAGGAACTCCATTGTTGTTCTTAAGCTTTTCAAGTTATTTCCTTCAAGAACTCAAGTAAGTTTAAGTGTTTTTGATGTTTTCTCATGTATTAATGTTGTAGCTACTTGTTAGATCTTCTTATAAATCAAGTTTATTTTCGTTTTCATCGGTGAATCATGTTTTCTTTGCTTAACTCTTTTTCTAGTCTTATTGTTATGAGTGAGTAGTTTATAGGTTTGGTCATGGGGTGAGGATTACTCTATAAATTAGTGGTTTAAATGGTTTCTCTTAAACTTTAGCTTGATTTCAAGGTTTTGAATGAATTAAACCCATGATGTCTAGTTTTGATTATGGGGTTGATGGCTTCTTTGATAAATGAAGTTTATCGACTTGTGCTACGAGTTTGATAATCCTATGCGTACAAACGATCCTTTTTCGTCTCTCACTTGCGTTAAATGAGTTCAATTTGAATAAGAGCTTTGAATGAAGTTATAAGTAGTCTTCAGCTTTTAATTCTTCTAGTGGAATCCGGACGTTTTCTGTCCACTCTTGAGTTAGATGAAGAAACCATGAAGAAACCGTTTGACGGCTAAGTCGTGGGTAAATCGATCCCTTTGACTCAACCATCTCTAATATAGTTTAATTCCAAATTTAAATTTCGTCATTCAATTCAAATACCAAAGTTGGTCGCTTGAACGCCACAACTCTCTAGCAACATCTAATCCGAATTCGCTTAAGAAGATTTCTCTGTGGGAACGATTCCGGTCTTACTGGTTATTATGCTTTCAACGACCTAGCCCTAAGCTTGGGGTGTGAACCTTTCTAAGAGGTTAGGTTGCGACGAAGCAAAATGCAGTCCCACACCACAACCATGGTTATTGAAAACGAAACTAAGCAAGAACGACAAAACCCACAATGGCGAATCACTACCAATCGGCCAAAACACGGCAAAACACCACCACCACAACAAACAATCAAAAACCTACAGTAAACACCCACCACCGCCACCTTAAACTACAACTAAAAAGAAAGAGCAAATCCTAAACTACTGCATCCAAGAGAACCCATCCAACGTTAGCGTCCACAAACAACGAGCAATCAAGCCAGAGAGCCTACCACATCATTCGAAGGCGACCATGCCGCTGGCCGGATCGCGCCCATTACTAATAGCGGCCGACACAGATCTGGTAGTCATAAAACCAAGCTCCATGATACCCCTGTTCATCATGGACCTGCAACCTGCATAAAAAAACAACAAAATCCCCCAAATAAACTCAGCCGCGCATGGGTTAGGCCCGATCAGATCCGGCGGGGAACGGGAGAATGGGGCTGGAAGTCGGATCCATTCGGAAGAGAAAAAGATGAGGAAACCGGTCGGATGGGAAGGGGAAATCGGAATAGGGAAGCCGATCGGGTTTTGGAAAATCCAACCAATCGGAAAGGAACCTGAGGGGCTGGTAGTTTCAGAAAGAAGCGTGCGTGGAGGCGGCGACATCGGATAAGTAGGAAGACAGCAAGAGGCAGCGGCAAAGTGACGGAGACGAGGCTGCTACGGAGGGCGCACGCGCTCAGAACGGTGGTGCAAACGACAGAGAAAACAAAGGGATGCTTATTCTTGGAAAGAAGGAGGTATTACCGGCGATGGAGGGGTGGGTGTGGCGGGGGAGGAGGCGGTTGCCTCTCCCCCACCGTGAGGAGCTAAAGCGTCGTTTGTACGCTAGAAGTTTTTCGGGAGTTTCTCTCTCTAGAAAAGTTTTTGTCTCTTGTACAAAAAAAAGGTAGTGTTGGGTTGTGATTGTGTGAAATGGTTGGTTTCACTTCCTAACATGTCAAGTGGGTCCATTTAACGCCTGAAATGTGCGACATTAGCAGATTTGTGAAGGAAATGGATGGATGCTAATGACAGGTGTCTTAATTTGGAGATTTTGAAAGTCTAGGTGTTTAATTAAAATAAAGTAAAGTTTAGGTGTTTCTGTGACATTGGAGCGAAAGTTCATGTGTCATCTTGAAAATTTTCCATTATTTTAATACGAAATTATTTGTGGACCATGAAAAATTGAATTACGATTAAAATCTCTCACTTCATGATCTAATGATCTACCGGTGATTATGTCACAAACTAGTTTGCTGCAACCCCCAGCTTGATTCAAGCCCTCTAAGTACGAACCTCAAATCTGGGCTGGAAGACTAAGATATGGTGTTTGAAGGACAAATTTTATTCTTCCGCTAACATATATATATTGCGTTTCATCTCCAAGACAAAACATGTATCCCGGACATGCACTACTTCCTTGTAGCTACCAGGCTGCAAGACAGACAGCATTCAAAATCTATGTTGTTCTATTAGCCCGAACCGAGTACATCAGAGCCCTTGCTTAGTAGCTAATACGTGACCACTAGAAGCATAGTCAAAATTTATGAACTCTTAATCTTGTCTCCATTGAGTGGAGTGGAGTTATTACGAAAATACAATAAAATTAAAGCATTAAGTCATGATCGCAAATGTATAGAGATATCAAAACATTCGACCCTGCACTGCACTGCACGGGGGATAAAAACATCACTGCTAATTGAGTGTGTATGCATGCTGCTCTGCTCTCATATTCTGATTACATTTCTATAAGTATTGTTCCCCTTCTGCACCCTCCCTCCCTCCCACACCAACAACATACATTTTGCATATTCATCATTTCACCTTCTTTCTTATTGTATGATTTCCAAAATACATCAACCCCATCATATCTATCATCTTTAATTTGCTTTCCTAAAAGAAAAGTTTGATATGAGCTTTTAATAATTTATGATCGATGATATGAAACGGGGGTCAAACCTAGCTAGCTTGTTTCGAGGTGCAAATTGATGGATGAGGCCCCTCCCTCATCCATGGGGTCTCTATTCATTGCTACCAAACTCTAAGAGTCGAATTCGAAAATGCAAAGCAGACCACATTTGAGAAGAAACTTCTTCTTTTTTCTTTCTTCTCCGGCATTCTTCTCCTAAGAATTTTTGGGGCTTTTTGTCTCTATTCAATTTTTTTTCGCGTTTGTTTGTTTCGCGCCAAACTTTTTTATGGATTATTAATTCGTCTTGACAAGATGAATCGGAAACTCAAAATTTTTTACTTTTACCCAAATAATTTTAAAAATATCCAAGATGAAGCCCCAAAAGTTTTTTTGGGCTTTATTTTGGATATTTTTAAAAATATTTGGGTAAAAATAATTTTTTTTTTAATTTCTCTCGTCGAGATGAATCAATAAGGCACAAAAATTTGGCGCAAAACTATTAATTTTTTTAATAAGGACAAAACGCTAAAAAGCCACAAAAGCTCTTGGGTGAACAACATCTCCATCCGACTTAGTTCATTGACCATAACAGATAGAAAGATTTGTTATCTCCCGTAGCTCTTTTAGAGAGAGAGAGAGAGAGAGAGAGAGAGAGAGAGAGAGAGAGCCTTGAATCCAACAAATTTATAAAAATATATGCTTGCCTTTACTTTCCTTGTAGTGGGTTAAAGTGAGAGGTGGGGGCTCCTCAAGTGCCATTGCTTATTTTGATGCAAATAACAAAATATAATGGTCCCTTGGATCAAGGCGTATCTATCTATCTATCTACATGAAAGAGCGAATACATTAAAAAATGCAAGACCAGATAAAACAAAGAGCACTCTGCATGACTTCGGTTGAGTTAACACCTCCTTTCTTTTCTTTTTTTCAAAGTAAATGGAAGGTCGATCATTTTTTTCCCCCGAAGAATTCTTAAGAAAAAAAAATCCTCAAGCAACTTATAAAGTAAGTTTCCCAAAATAAATGAATGAGGCAATAAGGCTAATTTATTTGCCTTTTTTTTTTTTTCCCCCCCACGTGGTTGATGTGTTTTGTTGGATCAAGAATCTCAACAACTATTGAACTCTGCAAAATTTGATTTTTCTTGATAAATTCAGAAATAAGAACCGGACCCAATGGACATACATCAAAGTAAATTCAATGAAAAGTAATGGATATCTGAATCTGGATCGAACAAAACGGTCCATTGGAATGCATCTTTATGCACAAACATTGCTTTTTGCTTTTCTTTCTTTATAGAAAGTAAAAGATGAAAACCACAATATAAATAAAGTTAAAAAAAACAAGAAAGCAACTAGTTAAAAAACGAGAGCCCAAAGTCCCATAGGCATATCAAAAGCATCCAAGGATCTCTCTCCCTTCCTCTCTATCATCTCTGTGGCAGCAGCTCATTACATTTGAATTGATTTCTTTTAAAAATGGCTGCAGCTTCAAACAAATCTTGTTCAGTACAACCTACCTTCTAAATTCTCGAAATTAAAAAAAAGTACTCCTTCCAATGGCAGCTGCTTCTGTTGCAAAACTTGTCTTCATCACTTCTCTCCTCCTCTTCGTATTCGTTCCATCTTCTGATTCTTCATCTTTGCATAATCTGTTCCTAAGGCGGCAGGCCACAATCCTTCTCTCTCTCAAACAAGCATTCGAACCTCCCGAAGACTCTTGTCTAACTAGCTGGAATGTTTCAAACTACAAGTCACTCTGCACTTGGACTGGCATCAAATGTGACGCCAAGAACACATCAATCCTTTCGCTCGATATATCCAACTACAACATTTCTGGCTATCTATCGCCCGCAATCAGCGATATTCACACCCTCGTAAATCTCTCTGTCTCCGGGAACAGCCTCTCCGGTACTTTCCCGGTTGATATTCACAAGCTAGTTCGCCTTCAGTTCCTCAACATTTCCAATAACCAGTTCAATGGGAGTCTCAACTGGCAATTCTCCAAGTTGAAGAAGCTAGTAGTTCTCGACGCGTACAACAACGAGTTCTCTGGTTCACTCCCATTGGGTGTTACCGATCTTTCCAAGCTGAAGCATTTGGACTTCGGCGGGAATTACTTCTCGGGCAAAATCCCTCCTGTCTACGGTAGCCTGGAGAATCTCGATTACTTATCATTGGCGGGGAACAACTTGGTTGGTTATATACCGAAACAGCTCAGTAACCTTACTAACCTGAACCAGCTTCACTTGGGTTATTACAATCTGTTCGATGGTGGAATCCCAGCAGAATTGGGTAACTTGGTAAATTTGGTTCGTTTAGACCTTTCGAGCTGTGGGTTGAAAGGACCAATACCACCAGAATTGGGCAATCTAAACAAGCTTGACACACTCTTTTTACAAACTAATCAACTCAATGGGTCAATCCCATCAGAACTAGCCAATCTGACAACCTTAAAGTCTTTTGATCTTTCAAACAACGGGCTCACGGGAGAGATCCCGGTCGAGTTATTCTCAGGCCTAAAGGAGCTCACCCTCTTGAACTTGTTCCTCAACAAGTTCCACGGGGAGATTCCCCGCGTCCTTGCTGAGTTGCCCAATTTGGAAGTGTTGAAACTTTGGCAGAACAATTTCACCGGGTCCATTCCATCGATGCTTGGACAGAACGGTAACCTGAAGGAAATCGATCTTTCTACGAATAAGCTCACGGGATTAGTACCTAAATTTCTCTGTTCTGGAAGGAGGCTGACGATCTTGATTTTGCTCAATAATTTCCTTTTCGGGCCTCTACCCAAGGATCTGGGTAAATGTGATACTCTTTCAAGAGTTCGTATTGGGCAGAATTATTTAAGTGGGTCGATACCGAACGGGTTCCTTTACTTGCCTCAGCTCTCACTCGTGGAACTACAGAACAACTATCTCACTGGCCAACTTGAGCAACAGAGGAGCGAGTTACCTATGAAACTCGGCCAGCTGAATCTAGCAAACAATCGGTTATCAGGTTCACTTCCTGCTTCTATTGGAAATTTTTCTAGCTTGAATATCCTGCTGTTAAACGGGAATCGCTTCATAGGGGATATACCATCCGATATAGGGAGGTTAAAAAACATATTCAAGTTAGATATGAGTAGAAACAACTTCTCTGGACAAATCCCAGCTGAGATTAGTAATTGTCTTATGCTGACTTACTTAGATTTGAGCCAAAATCAGCTCTCAGGCCCAATCCCAGATCAAATTGCTCAAATTCACATTCTAAATTACTTGAATATCTCTTGGAACCATTTGAACCAGAGCCTTCCCAAGGAAATTGGGTTGATGAAAAGCCTAACATCAGCAGATTTCTCACACAATAACTTCTCCGGACCAATACCTGAAACCGGCCAGTATTCAGTCTTCAACTCCACTTCATTTATTGGCAACCCTCAACTCTGTGGATTCTACTTGAGTCCATGCAACGACTCAGCAACCTCACCAATACGAGTTGACAAGCAAAACAATGTCAACAAATCAAAGGTCTCCGGGGAATACAAGCTTATGTTCGCTTTGGGACTTTTAATTTGTTCATTGGTGTTTGCTGCCTTGGCAATTATCAAGACCCGAAGGGTACGAAAGAATTCCAATACATGGAAGCTCACCACATTCCAAAAGCTGGAATTTGGAAGCAATGACATATTGGAATGCTTGAAGGAGAACAATATAATAGGGAGAGGCGGAGCCGGGGTTGTTTATAGAGGAGAAATGCCAAACGGAGAGAACATAGCAGTGAAGAAGTTGTTGGGGATAAGCAAAGGATCTTCTCATGATAACGGTCTCTCAGCAGAAATAAAGACACTGGGCAGGATTCGGCATAGGAACATCGTTCGGTTACTGGCATTTTGTTCAAACAAAGAGACAAATTTGCTGGTGTACGAGTACTTGCCAAACGGAAGCTTAGGTGAAGTACTTCATGGGAAGAGGGGTATGTATCTTTTGTGGGATACGAGGCTGAAAATAGGCATTGAGGCGGCGAAAGGGATTTGTTACTTGCACCATGATTGCTCCCCTTTGATACTCCATCGCGATGTCAAATCCAACAACATATTACTCAACTCTGATTTCGAGGCTCATGTTGCTGATTTCGGACTGGCTAAGTTCTTGCAGAACTCTGGAACCTCAGAGTGCATGTCTGCAATTGCTGGCTCCTATGGCTATATTGCTCCAGGTAAGTACTTCCTTCTTTTGCAACCAACCAAACTAATTCAATTCATAGTTCCTCGCAAAACTCAATGCTAGCAATATAACTTTACCTGGCTTCTCCACAATATGGTTAACAAGCTGATCCTTTTTACTTGAAAACTTCTTTCCATTGCACAAGAAATGTTGCCCCGAAATTAGTTACCAGTCCATACAGTTCTTTGTCTCGGTTTTAGTTGAGCTTGAGCCCCTACTAGTAGAGAGTGGGATTGGTATCTTGGATTAATTTAGATTGAATAACGAGCTATCAAAACTGTTCCCATTGCTACCTTTTTCTTCTTCTTTCCCTTTGGTGAATTAACTCACACTTAAATCATGGTTTGAATCAGTAGTTTTTAAATTTGGTGATCTTCTTGAGTTCCGTGGCTAAAACAGACGATAGATGGTTATAAAGTAGTAGTAGTAGTATATACTGTCACTGTTTCTATCCCACCTTGTTATAGTGAGCAAGCTAGCTTCTCTTCCCACTCCTTTTGTTTACCATAAAGAAAAGAAAGTAAAAGTATATATACTGTACGTGACTTTGGACCAAAGTGGTAAAGAGAGTCATGTGGAGTCCAAGAAGGGTAACACCTCCACTAACTTTAAGGAAAATTCCCTCTTCAGCTTTTTCTTTTGCTCACTCACACATATGGTTGGCTTGGTGAACCTTAGCTTTAATTTTCTACTAGGAAACCAATTATCCTGTCTCCGGCCTGTTCATTCTAACCAATCAGAATTCCCTTTTGACTCAAAACTCATTAAAAAAAAAAAAAAAAACCATAGGAGAAAAGGGGAACGTGAATCCAAAGCATAACCAACCCCTCGAGAAAGAATCCATTGTGATCTCAGCTTTACTTTTCCCTAAGCCCTAGAAAGAGAAACATGTATGTGGAAATGGAACTGTTATTTTTCCAAAGCCCTTCCTAAAGCATGAATCGTACTCGATCCTTATTTAATTTAATTTACACAGGTTGTTACTTTCCCTCTGATCATGATGAGGTGGATTTCTTTATTCTCATCCATATTCTTCAGTGGATTTCTTTATTCTTATCCATATTCAATTCGAAACCTACTAACCCGTCGCTTGGCATTGTTATGCGATATCCCACACCAATCATCAATAGACACCCTGCATCAAATTTTATACCTGTATGCAATATATTTTTAGCATTTTTTCCATTAGTATTTCTTTCTAATGCAATCATAGTTATATATCATCATATCATATAAGCCTTACTATCTAATGCCTCTGTGCGGCAGAATACGCTTACACGTTGAAAGTCGACGAGAGGAGCGACGTTTATAGCTTTGGAGTGGTACTCCTGGAGCTTATAACGGGGCGTAGACCAGTGGGTGATTTTGGAGAAGATGGGATGGATATTGTCCAATGGACGAAAATCAAGACAAATTGGAGCAAAGAAGGGGTGGTAAAGATACTCGATGAGAGACTGAAAAATGTGCCGGTAGATGAAGCAATGCAGGTGTTCTTTGTTGCAATGCTGTGCGTTCAAGAGCACAGTGTGGAGAGACCAACCATGAGGGAAGTTGTCCAGATGCTTGCTCAAGCTAAACAACCCAATACCTTCCACTTGCAGTGACTGATCATCCTCATCAAACTTAACTTGTAATAACAGAATTGACCTTCTAGGTTATCCTCCAATGCAGCTTTGGTAGTTGAGGAGTTTGAGGTTGAGTGGCTCTGCTTAAGCTTTAAGGATCAAAGAGAGCTTTGCAGATCAATAACCAACTTGTAATAGTAAAACCTTAAGTTTTGATCTTTCCACCCTTCTTTTAGTCTTTTTCTGTATTTTTTTTTTCTTTCGTTTTTTCTTTCCGTTCTAGCTAGTATTGGAAATTCATGCGTGTGTTTCTAATTTCATTTGGTTGCCACCATGCATGCCATGTAAACATGAACGATGAAATTGTGTATGAATCACGCTTCTTAGTGCATGCAGTCTGCACGGTGCGGTTTGTTCATGTTAATGGACCTATTTTGATTATCTAAATTATTCACCTTCGTCAAAACATCAAATATATATCATATTGATCAACTACCAATCTCTACCTAGTCAAAGAACATTTATCTTTAAAAAGATGAGCTGGGCACATTGGATCGAACATATTTTTAAAAGATACATATGTTTTAATTAGGTATTACTAATTGATATTTGATCAGTTTAATTTGTTGTTAGAATGATGTTCTTTATATATATATATATATATATAAATGGTCTGAGGCCTCCAACTAAAGAAAAACTTAGCGTTTATATATTATCGACACTTTGTTCGAAGTAATGTACTGGTGTCGGAGACTCTCCGAACATAGATATGTTAGCCTAAGTTCTTCATCTATTATTGCTCTGGGTTTTTTCCGGTATTATTTATTTTTTATGAGTTTTTGTTTAGCTTTTCATCACAATTTTTGAGTTAGCCTATTGTTGTTCTACGTATTATGTTTTGTTGTTTTGTCTAACTGCACAAACAAAGTGAACATATTTTGTGCACAAAGTCACGGTTTGGTGGCCTACTATGGGTCTGACACAAACGATCCAAGCCATTCATTAAATATAAAATATTTTTTAAGGGTTTTCGCAAAATATCTGTTCAATCCGATACCTATAGATACACAGTCTAATAATCTAACTTAGCACTATCTTGAAATTTGAATGAAAAGTTAGATGATTGGATCGAGTATGTATAGGCATCGGATTGAGCTAACTTTTTATGAGAACCTTTAAAAAGATATTTTACATTTAATGAACAGCTCAGATTGTTTGTGTTGGACCCATAGTAGACTCCATACCGTGATCTGTACACAAAAATCTGTGCACTTTTTCTGTGCAGTTAGCATGTCTGTTATGGCCCTTAGTTTCAGTTTTCATTTTTGGGTGATGATGGTGCAGAGTTGTGAAGAAATAGAGGGCACTCTCGTCATTTCTCAGAAAATTAATGGTGTATGGAGGAAAAGTTAACAGAAGGGGGAAGTTGTATATTATCGGAAAAAAAAAAGAAAGAAAGAAAGGGAGGTGAGAGATATTTTAGAAAAAGTAAGGGAGGCCTCTGCTTTTATCAGAAACCTCTAGAAAGGTTAGTGAAATTTACCCAATATAGAATGAGAAGTGAAACGTAGAAATGAAAGACAAATCTCTATTTTTGTATTGAGTCCAAGACGGAACCAAGATTTCTTAAATACGGGGGGCCGAACTATGAATAAATATTTTGAAATTTCAAGGTTCTGGAATTTGATAGTTTATTTGGTTTAGGTTTTAAGAGATGTTTTTTTGGGTAATAAGTAGAGAGAGATAAAAAAAAAACAAGAGTAATAATTAAAGAGAAAACTGATTAGAGACTGTGCATAAAGAGAGATGTTGAATTTTGAGACCCAAAACGAATATAGTATTTAAATGTCTAAATAACACCCTATATATATGGCAAATTCTAGGAGCCCAAAGGACAGTCCAAAGTGTCTTCCACGCGCTTAATAGGGCAGTCCTTTCTTGTCAGTTCAAATGCAAGGGCAGCCTTTCTCTCCCCTATGCTGAAGATAGCCTGAAGTGATGTATGTTGTGAAGGGAAATGACAAAATTGACCCCATCACCATTTTCTCCAATCTGAATTGTGGGTCTTCACGTCTTAACTCCAAAAAATGAAGTGCTAATTAAAAAAAAAATTTGCCTTTCTCCTTCATCACCCAAATTGTCCACATGTGTTTTAATATTTCACTCTTCATTTTATCGTTGATTCTCATTTCAGCTAAATTTTTATTGTCCTTTTGTTAGTGTTTTCTAATTCTCTTTCTTTAAAGTCCTATCAAATTTGTGCCAAAATTTGTGAATTAATCACTCGTTTTGATAAATAAAATTTTAAAAGTAAAAAAGTATTATAAAGACTCAAAAAATTATTAAAAAGAAAAAATTTGAAAGAATAATTTTTCACTACCTTTTATGTCTTTATACCATAAAGAAAGCCGGATTATTTTTGTTACTCAATTTTTTTTTTCATTTGTTACTTTTGCGTTAAGTGAATTATTGATTTGTCTTGACAATGAATTATTAGAATAGGTCTCATTTTGCTAAGTTTCTTATTTTTGAGTACTTATTTTTTGTTTTACGAGACAAATCATTCTCTAACCATATATCACATTTAATTCAAAAAATAAGTACTTATTTTATTTTAGTTAGTAGAACACAGTCTAAAAACGAAAAACTAATCCAGCATTTTCATTAGGCGAAACCGGACCTTTCAAAGAATTACACCTTTAACCCATTTTCTTTATTTTACATTTCTTACTTACCCCAAGTTTCTTATTTTTCTTTTTTCTTTTTAGCAGCTCCTTCTTTAAGAGAGTATGTACACCAATAAATAGGTAAAATATCTCATGAACATTGCATATTTTTAGTTTAGCTATCAACTTTTTCCTTCATAACTACACCAACATTATCTATTTTACCTTACACCAATTAAAATATACATTTTTTGTCGGTTTAATTTTAACCAATTTTAAAGAGTCGTGATTAATTTTTGTCCTTAGAACTCTCATAATTAAGTATATGCTCTTTATTTGGGATTCAGTAGAGTAGATACTTGATTATGGGAGTCCTATAGGCACTACAAGAAAAAATATATTTGCTAACGAAAAAAATGGTGACCGAAATTTAATTTTTACTATAAGTGACGAAACAAGATTTTCGTCACCAAAAGGTGTGTCACCTATAGGTTGTCTCCGAAAGTCATTTTTTTTGACGAAAATCTTATTTTTTCGTCACTTATAGTAACTTTTGGTAACGAAAATCTTATTATTTCGTCAGCAAATATACTTTTTTTTGTAATGAGAAAAAAATTAATCATGACCCTTTAAGATAAATCGATGAGAAAAATAAGAGTCTGAATTCATTTTTGATATATAAACAGTCTAAAAAAAATTTAAATGCTCCAGTTTTGAATTCATTTGAACCGGTGCAAATATCTTATTTTTCTGATCGATTTATCGTAAAAGGTCAGGATTAATTTGTCTCTAATAATCAATTATCTGCTCTATTGGATCCCAAATAAAAAACAGATACTTAATTATGAGAGCAGATATTTAATTATGAGAGTTCTAGAAACAAAAATTAATCACGACTCTTTAAATTTGGAGTGCTAAATTTTTTTTAGATTAAAAAATTTAGCAGACAAAAAATATATCTTTTAACTGGTGTTAGGTAAAATAGATAATGTTGATTTAGTTGTGAAAAAAAAAAGTTGATAGCTAAATTAAAAATATGTGCGGCTATGTTCGTTTTGCATTTTTTGGTATTTTAGTTTTGGTAGTGGATGGAAAAAGAAATAGAGTAATGATTGAAGAGATGAGTAATGATGTAACGACTTGGATTTTTGACCCAATTTTTTTTCCTAAATATAATATTATTACAATTATTTTCCTTAATGCAATTCTTTTTTTTTAAATACAATTATGCATGCAATATATACATGCATTCTTTTTAAATTTTTCCTACACACACATGCGTGCATGCACACTCCTTCTCCTCCCTCACCTCAAACTCCTTCCGTCTCTCTGTCTCCTATTCAGTCTCTACTTCCTTCCTGACCCTAAAACCAAGCCTAATTCGTCCATTCCAAATCCCATGAACCCAACTCCATTAAATTTACTCTTATCCTCTTCCACCAAAATTCTCCTATAAATACCCCAACCCATTGACCCACGAAAATACCACAATATTTCCCACACTCCATCGACTAGAAAAGAAGAGAAAAACAGAAGAAAACGGAGCTCCAATCCATGGAGTTTTAGAGAGAGAAAGAAACAGAGAGAAAAGTGGGTTTTGTACCAAGACCCGACCGAAATCCAATTCGATCATTCCAAACTCTTCCCATAACTCCTAGTATCACCAAGCATCGTCCAATTTGGTCCCAAAGTCTCCCCATTAAAGAAACCGAAGTCACCTCCTCCAAAAATTCAAGTTTCGTTTTTAATTCAATTCAACCCAATCAAGGTACTATAATCCTATCCAACCTCTTTTTCAAGTATATTAAGTGTTTATATACTTAGGCCTATGTTCCGAACAAAAAAAAAATATAGTTCACTGCGCGTTTTCTGCCGTATTCACCAATTTGATATTATGTTTGAGCCCGACACTTTATTTGTAATTATTTATGAAGAAGATGATCCTTATGATATTTATTTTACAATCTTTCTGATATTAATATTATTAAAAACTTCTGATCTAATATTATTTTCTTACAGTGTAATATCATATTAGTATAAAATATATTAGTTATATCCGTTTAATTTATCTGGTAGATTGAGTTGGTTTTAAACGTTTCGAAACAACTTTGCGATCTTCCGAACATCATTTTTGACACCCGGACTATTTTTCATAAACTTTTCACACCTCAAAGATCATAACTTGTTAAGATCATATTTTTTTATTCAATTATCTATTTATTAAATTATTTATTAGTTATCTATCAAAGTTTACAAACGAAAAATCTTTACGACCTTCCAAACAACGTTTTAACACCCAAACTAATTTTTTCTAGACTCCTTGCATCTCAAAGATGATATCTTGTTAAATTAATATTTTTTTATTTAATTTACTATTTATTGTTATTTCTATAGCGTTTCCAATCAAAAATTCTTTATGACCTTATAAACCTTATTATTAATGCCCGAGTAATTTTATTTAGACTCCCTACATTCCGAAGATGAAATTTTGTTAACCTCAACATATTTTAATTAGTAAATTATTTATTATCTATTTACTTCACTTTCGGCCACTTTATTTAACGTCTTTATTTAAATAAATTCCGCGACTCTCCGAACTCAACTTTTGACACTCAACGCATAGGACCTCTAGGACTCTTATTCAGGTCATGTTAATTATTTTAATATTTTTACCTAATTAACGCATTTAATTAGTTTTTAATTAATCTAATTACTTAGAAATAATTAATGAGAGCCTAGAAAAATATTTTTTTTAAAAAAGCTCTTACTTATTATCATCATGGCCATACAAGACTAAGGGCAACGGCCCATTCATAAAAGGTTGAGTGATTGCTTTGCTTGTAGTTTGTTTTAATTATTATTCATTTTAATTGCATATTGCACCGATTCTTGTTTCGAAATGCTAGATTGGACCCTAGAAACATGGGGTGGTATGCGAATAGAATTCACCTAGACGATGCTAGGTAATGGAGAATTTGGAAAGTTTTATTTTTAGATTGCCTGCAGACGTGATTTTGAGATGTGATGAGATTTGTGATGAGATTGAAACTGGCGGGAGTCCAGTGATGAATTGATAGACTGGCAAGAGTCCAGTGATGATTGTGAAGTGGTATATAAGATAGGCGAACCCTAGCTGTGATTCAGGCATGATAAGCTTTCCCCTTGTTGTAGTTATTAGGGTGCACACTCAGTATATAACTTAGGTGTATCTGCGACAGCAAAGGGAAGTGACCTCATGGGACCGAGCATGGCTAGCGGTTGGGGGAGGAAAGATCTCGCGGAGGGATCTTAGATTTCACATTAGAATAATGAATAGTAATAAATTGGTGTTTGTAAATCCTTATTCTGCTTTTCGCATCTTTATTATCCTATTACTTGCTAGCTGTAAAGTAAGAGGGGTGGTTGGGTTGGATTATTCTACTGAGTGATTTATTACTCACGGATACGTCTGTATCTTGGCAAATCATTTGCTTCGGCGATCAATTTGCCAGAGGGCGCAAGAATTCAATGGAGAGGATTCAAAGATGCTGCAGTTCGACATAGAAATAATATCAAGAACGAAGATCGAGTATGCTTCGGATTTGTATCAAGCCTAGAGTCAGCTCTGAAGTTAATGTATTTTGAATTAGTAAATTTATCTTGTGACTGTAACAGCTAAACTTTATTTTGGAAAATTATATTTATTTAGCAAATTTTCTTAAGATTTTATTTTATATTGCTTCCAAAAAAATTGGGGCGTTACAAATGAGTAGAGAGAAATAGAGAGAGATGGCAAAATAATAATTGAAGAAATAGGGTAATGATTAGAAAACAAAACAAAAACAAAATATGAAATGAACAAGGTGGCAATGTTCATGAGATATTTTACCTATTTATTGGTGTACATGCTCTCTTAAAGAAAGAGTTGTTAAAAAAGAAAAAGAAAAAGAAGAAACTTGGGGTAAATAAGAAATGTAAAATAAAAAAATGGGTTAAAGGTGTAATTCTTCGAAAGTTGTCGAATGGTTTGTTGTTTCTGTCCCATCCATTTGTCAGAGGAAAGTTTGGAAAATTGATTGCAAAACAGTACTTTTATCCGGTGCTATATTGCACTGGTTAGCATTTCCGATACAAAATTGCTTTAAGTAACGACCAGAAATCCCGAAATTCATCTCGATCCTATGTGTAAAGTGGTGTAAAAATTACAGTTCAGACCATAACATTCTATATCTTATAAATAAATTACAGTGCCTTTTATACACTTTGCCAAAAAATTTAAATATTTATAGCTAGGACCCCCTTTCTTTCTTGCACCATTATTATCTTTATTTTTGCATTTTTAATTATGACCAGTCAGTTTAAAAATAACACAGTCTGTTTAAAATTTGGTATCAGAGCCCCCAGTACTATTTGTTAATTCAAGTAGCCAGATTAAAGTTTCTTATTTGCTTAGTTTGTTATGGTCGATGACTTAATAAGAGCAATTAGTCATAGTTTAAATGAAATTAGATCTCAACAGTTGAGGCAGAGTATCTAGATTAAAATAGATTTCCAGTTAGTAGAGCAACTTAGCAGTAGTTTAGAAAAAAGATTTAGCCTAGAGGTTAGTGGTAACATAGTAACCAGAAGTCAGTTTGAAGAATTTTCGAAAAAATCTCTTGAGCAAACTACCCAGATCTTAGAAAATATTAACAGATTTAGATTTAATAATCAGCCAGGAAATTTAGACTATTTCAAAGATCTGTATTCAGAGATTTTAAGAAGAATTAGTAAATTAGAAGAAAAACAGCTCATAATATCAGACAAATTACCTTGTAAACGGGATATAATAGATCTGACCAGTATACTAGATACTACCCAGCCAAAGGATATAGAAACAAAAACTAGAAATTTAGTGGAAAGCCTTAAATTTGAAGTTGAATGGATTAAGCAAAACTCAGTCCAAGTCAAGTTAGAGTTAGATAGTAAACTTCAGAAAATATAAGTCCTTTTAGAAGAAGTTAAGAAATTAGCCAATGAAGAATGAATAGTTATGATAATTTGTTTTATAAAATAGCGTTAGAAAATTCAGGAAGAATCCAACCAGATCCCATCGGATTTTCCAGTTTCAAGCCAACAGGCAAAACAGAAGAGACTGTTATCAAACAAAATAACACGATTATTGAGCTTTTGATAAGTCTTAGCCATAGAATAGCAGAAACATCAGACAAGTTAGATTAATTATCTATCAAAGTAGAAAAACTCCAGGAGGATAAAGCTTTAGAAGTCCTAACTTCTAAAATAAACCAAATTAGTCTTTCAGCCTCAACGGGACACTTAGAACCCAAAAGATCTAATAGACTTTTACAAAACCATACCTTTTATTATAACATATTTGGTACTTCAGATCAAAATAAAGGAAAGAAACCAGAGATTCCTCAATCTTCAGGAACCCAATAATGGCATCCAGCAGTAAAACTAAGGTTAGTGGAATTCCTTTGCTAAACAAAGTATTTGGAAAATAACCAGTAGAAGAAAATAGGATAGAAGGAATTATAGACCCAGATGTTCAGTTAGACAGATTCAAAAACCACATTTTAGAATTATTAGACCCGACAGTGCTATATAGGTCACAGAATTTCTTCAATCGAGGTGTTAGAACTTATAATAGTTACCATGAAAAACCAGTCAATGTTACAACAGAAGATCAATTAGAAATCTTAGAAATGATTACTCAGAAAAGCTTCAATGAGCTTAAACAGTTAAGGTTAGGTCTTATACACCTAGGTTTAATTACCATAAGAATAAAAAGGTTTAGCCAGACAAGACTTAGGAACCAAAGTATTGGTTATGATTTTTGATAATCTATATAATAAGATAGAATTGGGTTTGAATCCAAAAGACAACCAATGCTCAGATTTGTCCCTTCTATAAATCTAGACCGTTGGTTGTTCAATGGTTGGCCCGTAAATATTTATCCTTTTTTGAGCAATTTCTAATCACACAAATACCTCGTATCCGTATACGCCTCCCTCTCTCCATGTCTCTCTCTGCCGCCTTCCCCGTCTCTTTCTCTCTCTCTGCCGCCTTCCCCGTCTCTCTCTCTCTCTCTGCCGCCTTCCCCCTCTGCCACCGCCTCCCCCACCGCCGCACCTCCGCTGTTATCTCCGTGCTCTAATATGATTCCAGGTAACCTAACGATTCCATAAGTTGTATTCTCATGCTTTCAACCGATTCTTAATTGGAAATTGGATTCTCTACTTTAATATGATTTTGGGGGTGTCATAGTCTAATCGAAGTTGTATTCAAAAATTAAACATTAAACGACCAAGAGGAATCTTAATTTTTTTCCAACTTAATTGGAAACGAATTGGATTCTCAACTTAATTTTTTTCTGAGACAGCGTCTATCATGGTGAAGGAATATTGGTGAAGCCCATTATACTTCTGTAAGTGCATGAATGTTGGAAAACGTCCTAAATTACTGAAATTTGCAATACCAAAGTTTGAGATCATAATCGTAAAAATTGTATAGCTGGTAATTGGGACACTTTGCAGCGTGGGTCGTTCCTTATTTTCATACTTTGAGCGGTGGTCTTAGTAAGAGCATGTTCCTTAGTTTAATGCATTCAAGGTGTTTGTAAAAATGCCTCATGCAAATGGAATTGAGACGGGAGATTGAAATTGCTCTGTCATAGTTGAAGTGAACAATAGATAACCTCCCTTTTCCCCTAGAGTTTTATTTGCTGTGTCATGAGAATGAGTGCTCTGGTGTATGCATGTGTGTCCATTTAACCTCCCTTTTTTCCTATCTTTTCGTCGTTTGAAGAGAGAAACAGAAAACTTCAGGCTTTGAATCATTACCACTTCCCCGTGAGCCTTTTACTACTCATATCCAATCAGTTCAAATAGGTAATGAATTGAACAATAGACCAAGGCACGGTTTGAATCATTACCACTTCCCCGTGAGCCTTTTACTGCTCATATCCATTCAATTTTAAATATCTTTTTCCCTCACAATAGTTAAAATTTCAGCGTTGCAGTTTGTTGATATAGTATGGAAAATGTTCACATACATTGCTTCAGCATACATTGTTCATCTTGACGCATGATCATAATTCAACTGGTATGTGCTTTTAGTGTGGAATATTATTAAACCTGTGATACTCTTATCAGGGTACGACTAACTAGATATAATGGCTAGCAAATGGAATCCAACACATGTGGCCAATGGAGAAGAATATTCACAGGTATGAGCCTGCATATGTGGGCAATGGCTATTTCAAAAAAAAAAACCATTTTTCAACTGATTACAATAATTAATCAGAGTTTCTACGCATACTTTTAGGCACAATCGCGTAAGGAAATATCAAAATCAACCCTAGCGCAACGTGCACGATGAGAACGAGAACAATTTCTAAAGCAAAGCACTACAGTTAGTGGAAACGAAAACATACAGGTATACACGTTGACTCCTATCTTCTATCTTCCATTTGCAAAATAGATATTATACACTTTCTTTAGCCAAAAGTCGGTAAAAAAATATCAAAATCATCAATGGCACAAAGTGCGCGACGGGAACGAGAGCGGATCCTGAAGCAATGGGATACAAGGGTAAGATTCAATAATTATTATAGTTTGCTGTCTATTTATGATACTACCTTCAATTTAGATTTACACAACTGAATAGTTTGCTGTCCATTTATAGACACAACCTCTACAAGAAATTAATGTCGGGGTTCCCCTTGATGAGTATCGTGCCACCATTGTCAACAATGTACGTAATTGTGATGAATTACTTATGCACGTCGTTTAAGTTATAATTATTTTAATCAGCTTTAGTAATTTTCCAAGTACACTATTTAGGATACACGAATGGCGAACACAGTTGCTCATACCAAGCAGAAGTGAAATCATGCGGATAAGGGGAAAGGGCTTCTCACCTATGCTAAGGAAAAAGAGACTTCTTTGGTAATATTACTGCACATTCCTTTTTTCTCTTTCAAAGAAGTATGTGCAGACTGTAACCAGGTAATCAATCCACACGTCTATAATGAGTAATACAACTTATATGTAACACATATAAAACGGTTGAAATTTGCATTTATTGTAGGTATAATGCAAAGATGGTCGTGAAAGACTCCACTGGCTCAATGGATCTCTTGGTAAAGGACACGAAGACAGAATTCATCTTACAATGTGTCCCTTCATATCTGAAGAAATTAATGTTAAAGGTAAATACTAAAAAACTATCTATATAAATTACACTGTATATAGAATTAAAATAATATATTAATACCTTTATCTGTGATGTTCTGCCAGGATAATGGGGCGCAAATGCTCAAAGACTATATTTCTCAATTTTATGAATGTCCATACGTGTTTATTATTCCTGCTCCAAAATTTGGATGCGTTGACCATTGTGCTCCTTTGGTGACTTTTGTGTTAAAAATTGATTCGTCAAAAGGGTGTTGGCACATTTTCAAAGGTAATAAAATGATTTAAATTATTGTAGGGGTGATAAGTTGTCATTTTGATTTAATTGCCAGTTCATATTTATTTGCGATGAATTTAATAATTCTTAATCTTATTTATGTAGGAAAATCGAGAACTGGCAAAGAGACATTGGATTCGTCGTGATAAGAACTTTGTTAAGACATTGAAAATTTCATAATGACATTTTATTTGTTAGGTTAAGTTTTACAAGAATATATTTGGTTTGACGTAGTTAATTTTTATTACGTGTGTTGAGTGATTTATAGATTTTGAAAATTTGTGTAAAACTTGAATATTATTTGCACCTTGAATTGTCCTACACATATACCAAAGTTTAATTTGTTCCTACCCATTTTTTTAACATGTCCTCCTTTTGCTCATTGTTCGACATGTATATTTAGTTGTATTCAAAATATGTTGCGTCATGTTTTTTAACATGTCCTCCTTTTGCTCATTGTTCGACATGTATATTTAGTTGTATTCAAAATATGTTGCGTCGTGCCTTTAGGCACGGGCATTAGCTAGTAGGTTTACAAATTAGGAACAAGCATTAATAGGAAGTATGGAACTAGACATGAATAGCAATTGCTAAATTGTTTACTGTATACCAGATTTTCAGATGAGACTTAATGAATTTTACCAACATATTCGTATAGGTATTAAGACAAGAGGATATCATATGATTCCTGATGTTCATAACCTTTTAGTATGTGTAAATTTTATAAGAAAACTAAGTAATCATAGTAGTACTAGATATAAGCTAAGGACAGATCAAGCCTTGAAAGCTATAGGAACTAAAGGTATCCAAGTTATAGAAGCCAAGAAACGAATTTCAGAGATGTGATCAGGACTTGAATGGAAAGTCACAAATTTAGTGCCCAAGCAACAACTTAGGCCCAGTAATAATAGTTTCTATACCAATAGTATAGGAGAAGCAAATCTTAGGTTCAGTAATTACATTTCAGCAGGAAGACATTCAGATGTAGGAAGTTCTATTAATACAGATATAGAAACAGAACATATTTATATGGCATATGAGCAGCCCCAGTTTACACTAAATCAATTAGTTAAATTTAGCAAATTTGACATAATCAGATTAAAAGAACTTTTAGAACCAATCTATAGGCCAGATTTAGATTATTATGATTATCATATTTTAGAAGGATACTATACCCAAAAACTTGAGTATGAACATCCAGAATTAGATGATAGGTCTAAGTTCCAAAGACAATATTTGTTGCAAAATAACATATTTGTCTTGGAAGAGAGATTTTTAGACTAGATCCCAATAAGAAAAACAATCTTTCAGTAGAAGATATGTTTTGTCACTCAGACCCCAGATCTAAATATTACTAGTCACCAGTTGAAAATATAGAAAGCCATATGGTAGAAGTTAAAATGGAAACATACGATAATACCCCACCAGTGCTCTCAAATCAAATATATGAGATGGGAAACATTCCAATCAGTAGATTTAGAATTGAGCCGTCAGCCCAAGAACTAGAATACGGAACCTATGGGAAAAGATTACCAATAGACAGAGATATATCCCTCATGGCATAAGCAGGAATAGGGTTAATGCTTGATATTGCAGCATTTGATCCTTAATTCCATAAAGCAGTCATAGATAGATGGGAACAAGCCCTAGTCAGAAAACTTTTAGAAATGACCAATTGGCACTCTTCAGCAGAGATGTGGTCATATTGTGAATCATTTCTAGGAGATACAGCAAAAGGGATTGTAGAAGCTTATACACTACTACAATAATAGATATGCGTCATACTAAGAAGATTTACAAAGATCACGGTTTTCAATGAAAGCGTGATAAAATGTCTTGCTTAAAATTTTTTATCTCGGTTTAAATCCAAAGCTGAGATAAAAAGTGAGTTTTAGCATGAAATAAAAGACCTCACTCTTGCGGCGAGATAAAAGAAAAACAACATCACCCTTGCGGCATGATAAAAGATTTTAGGGCAGAAAAAAATGAGATAAAAGAGCTCGCTCTTGTGGCGAGATAAAAGAGAAAAGACCTCACCCTTGTGGCATGATAAAAAAGAGAAAAGACCTCACCCCTGTGGCGTGATAAAAGATTTTAGGGTGGAAAAGAATGAGATTAAAGATCTCGCTCTTGTGGCGAGATAAAAGAGAAATGATCTCACCCTTGTAGCGTGATAAAAAACTTAAGCATGGAAAAAAGTAAGATAAATGATCTCACTTTTGTGGTGAGATAAAAAGCCTACCTATTTAGGCGTGCAGTCTAAATTTTCACCTGGGCGGGCTGATACTCATTTAGGCAGACTTTGAAAAGTTATGTGAGAAAAACGATGTTATTTCAAAACTTTTAAAAGTTCTTTTTTTTTCTTTTTTACAAAAGGTAAGAAAATAAGCCCTAATTACACTCATCCCAAAAAATCTTTACGTTTCATCTTTATCTTCACGCCCAGAGAGAGGGGGGGGGGGGGCGGCAAATCCCACAATTGGATTCCACCGGTGCCGATTGTGTCTTCGACGACAGGCGAACTGTTCCACTAGTGCCTGATTTTCACGTGGACGAGCCGTGATCTTTATGGTTTATTGTAGTAGTGAAATTTAGTTATTTCGGATGTCTTCCGAGTATACGTTTGGCACATTAGGTAAAAAAGCAATTATATTATTATGGCTTATCCTTATCTGAAAAGGATTAAAATCCAATTGAGAAGCCACTATTGAAATTGAAATTCAATATAAACACAAAATCCATGTGAAATGGTTAGTTTATAAATAAAAAAAATCTAAAGTTTGTCTATAATGTTACAATCTGTAGGTTGTGATAATTTTCATAAAAATATAAAGCGCACACTACAACAAAAACCACTATTGTCTGCTAAATTTACTAAATAAAACTAAATTGTTCGCCTCAAGAAAATCTTTTGGTGACCAACAATTAATTTTGATTGCCAAAAGATCTGTTGTCATATTTTTAAATTTTTGTAAACAATGTTTATATATGTATTTTTATATATATTAATATCATGTTAATTGCATTTCAAAAAATTCAGCAAATTTTAAGGAAAAAAAAAATTTCTCACTTTAGGAAGTAAGTATAAATATTTTTGTTTTCCTAATGTAACAAAAGTTATTGGCTAGCTTAGTGGTAAGAGCTTGGGAAATCAACTAAGGGTGCATGTGTTCGAAACTTGGCAATAACAAGAAAAGATAATCTAGTAGATACATAGAAAAGATCACGCTCAATTATTTTCTATCTCAGTTTATGGTGGTGTGATCATTTTGAACTTTCAATCACGGTTATAGACCGTGATCTAAAGTAACATACAATCACACCCAGAAAAGAGAAATGATCACGCCTTTTGGCTGTGATTGTTTCTCTCTTTCAATCACTGATAACCGTGATAAAAGAGAGTGACTTACAATCACACCCAAATCTATCACGGTAGCAAGAGCGTGATAGAAAACTTACAATCACGGACAATAGCTGCGATCTTTATGGTTTATTGTAGTATAAAAGAGATTTTGAACCCCAATATGCGACTTTAGTTGCCCAATGACCAAATGTATATAATTTCACCAGTTTAGTTAAAACATTGATCATAGGAGCTGATCCTAACAGAGGCAATACAACATACCAGAATGTAGCCATAAGACAGTTGGAACAGCTTAGGTTACATAAATGGAAATATATAGTTAATTTTTGTAATGACTTTATAGCCCTTGCATCACAAACAGGAAGAGCCCTAGATCCAGAGATTAGTAACAAATTCTTTAGAAAACTTCTAGGCCCATTAGGAGAAGAAATATGGGAAAAGTGGAAGGCCATTAATGGAGATGAAAATCAACATCTAGGAATAGGTCATAGAATCCAGTTTGTATTTGCAGTACTCAGAGATAAGTGCACCACACTTGAGATCCAGAAGGGTGTAAAGAAAAACAAGTTGAATTTTTGCAGTCAAGTCATATATACTCCACAACAGAATAGATATGACAAAGAAAAGAGAAAGAAAAGGAAAAGCAAGCTTTACAAATATCAAAAGAAAGCCAGTAAGTATCATAAGAAGATAGCTCAGGCGGGAAAATATAACTATGATTATCAAAAACATGGTTATTATCCTAGAAAGAGATATAGGAAAAGTCAATCCTCTAAGCAAGCACCCAGTAAGCAACAGTTTAGGCCAAAACCCAAAAAATATTTTAGGAAAAGGGTTCAATCAACTCAAACCCGTAAATGTAAATGTTTTATATGTGATTCAGAAGATCATTTAGCAAACAGATGCCCTAATAAAGGAAAAAAACAAGAAAACTACAGAAAATGCAAATCTTATGGTAGAACTAGAAGATTTTGATAATATTGAGTTTATAGAAATAAAATTAGAAAATAGTGATACGAAATCAATATACAGTCTTATCAGCACAGAACCAGAAGAGATAAATTTTTTAGAAGTGTAACAACCCGGATTTTCGACTCAATTTTTTTTAATACAAATTTATATTGTTAAATTCGTAATTTAATAATTAATTAGATTGAATAATTAAAATATATTATTATGTGTACAATTGATATTATTTGCACTATTGTATAAGATATGTATTTAAACTTTAGATATACAGGCAATCAGGGATTCATATTCATCTCTTATCTTTCCTATCTAAACCATAGGTAGAACTCTATTCAAACTAACTCTCCACTTCTTTCTCTCTCATCCTATACATACACGCGTCCAAATACATTCTCACCCTGTACATACATGCGTCCACATACATTAGAATTGAAAAACCCCCAAATGTGGCACTTGTCCCCTATCCTTTTATCACTATCAGTATCCCTCTCTTTCACTCTCCTTCCCCATTCCACCACTTCTACACTTATCCTCTCACCTTCTTATTACCTTATTCTCTCTCATTATACATACCCACATAAATTCGAAAATTGAACACCAGTATATTATTTCACTCTCAATTCTATTGTTGAGTCTAGAATAGAGAGAGAGAGTTGTGGCCGTAGGTGTATGCACACCGTGAGTTTCGTGGGCAAACCGCCACTGCGGGCCCTGTCGGAGTGCCGCCGGAAGCCGCCTCGAGATTTCGGAACCACCACGGCAATCTACGGACACCGTACATGTTATGGCCTAAAACTTTTAATTATTTAATTAATTATATCGGCTATTTATTAATTTGGGTGTTATGGTCGGGTTCTATTTATTTATTTCGTGCATGTTGTAAATATTCATGGTGTAACCGTAATATTATGAAACTTGAGGCTACTTGTTGTAATTATTGCCTAGTCCTCTTATTAGTACATGGGTTAGTAGTGGTTCGGCGATAAGTATATTAGATTAGGGTTAACATTTGGCATAAGAGAACTTCTGACTTTTGAGAGGAGTAGCAGCCGGACCTTGAAGGAGGATTTTTCTTGGGGATTCTTTTTGAGGTAATTGTGTACCCATCTCTCTCGTTATCATTCTCATTCTAATAATTAAATTACCTTTTCACATAGCAATTGGGTCCATGGAGTGGAGACTAGTATGGGGTTAATTTGCATTTTACATTGAGAGAGACGAAGAGAGAGATCCCGTTGTGGGCAGATTGCCGTGGTGCGTGGTGTGTTGGGTGGTGAACTGTGATGGTGGTCGGTGATTTGTATGTATTTGAAGTTTGTGAGGGCTGGTGATTGTTTTGGTTCATAGTGCTCAGATAATCTAAGATTTATATTATATAAACAAGGTTCTATTTGTAGCGTGAATTGGAATAAGTTTGGGATTGAGGAGCTGAATAGTTTTGGCACATGCTACGGTCGTGGGTTTGTGCATGTGGACTCTTAGATTTGGGATTAGGGTGTTGGGTTGTAGTCTTAGGTTGGTAGAATAATTTTAGTAGTCCAATATTACTATAGACATGTCGACACAGTTTGTGATCCTATTGTTATGTGATTCTTTGTTCAGGATTGGCTTGTTTTGCGTTGTTGATTGCTTTAGCTTTGGACTCAGGTGAGTGGTTAAGCATGTTACGTAATTTCGAACTTCCCCGTGTCCCTTAAATTATTGTTTAGGAGATTTTATGATTGGTATTGGAAACCCGTAATTGTTTATTTGGTTAATTAAATCGGCATGTGGGAAAATATTTGGTGAAATCTTTTATTGTTCGAATAAATCTTTTTGGTGAGAACTTTGTGGATATTGTTAGGAACATATTTTGGAAAGTCCAGGGAAATTAATCCTCTGTGTGCGGGTGACTCTGGCCATTAGAGAAGAGACCGGGTTAGGCCGGCGACTCTAATGCTCAACGGCTTTCTTTTGCCGGGTCGTTCTTCGGGAAAAGTTCCACGAGCTGCCTACTCGTGATGACTCTAAGATACGATATTGGATCCAATTATGAGACATTTATTCACTGGCATTTGGTTCTATCGATATTGGTTGTGGTTTCCCATTGTTGTTGGAGATTGGTTTGTGATCACCATTGAGATTTATTGGTAAATGATTTATGGCCAAATTTGTTGGTTTAATGCACACCTTCATATGCAAAAAATATGTTATCGTGATAATCTATTTTTAGCCATGTTTTAGAACTGTATTATTATACATGCTTTACTACTCACTGAGCTCGTCAGCTGACGGATTTATTCCAATTTCATTTTCAGGTAAGTTGGGCAGTTAGGAGGACTCTGGCGGCATCTCGGGAATTTCATTTGTTGACCTCCTTAGGGTGTCTCATCTTTTTATTTTTTTTTGTTTTAATAATCGCTTCCGCATTCGAAACATTTGTCAAAAAATGGATTCTTTTTATTATGGTTGGATCAGTGGATGTTGGTTGTTTCATGGGATGTTTGTGCCCCATGCTTTTTGTTGAACTTAAATGGTTGGAGTTGTTTTTAATAAAAAAAAAAAAAGTGGTTGGCTGTTTATTAGTTCTTTGCTTTGGAATTTAATTAAATTCCTTTTTAGGCTGCATGTTCTACAAGTTTTGGTCTTGTGGTTCATGGCCGGCCACTTCTCATTTTGGGGTGTGACAGTACAACACTTATCCGGATTTAAAATCGCATTTGAGGTAGTTTTCCGGAAACCCAAAACTTTAATCTGCATTTTAATGGAGTTAGGACTTAGATTTAAAGTTTATTGAAGATGATGACCTGCTGTTAAATTGTTAATTTATTTTTAGTCCTGTTTATATTAAAATTCAGTCCGGTTGTGCTAGAGTGATTAGTGTTATACCCTGTGAAAATTTATGATCGTTTAACAAGTGTTTGATTGTGAAATTATTATTGATGATGCATTATTGATTTGTATTTGAGTGGACGTTTACGTGTTTAGTAAATTATTGGGGTAAATAAATGTTTATGAAATATTCACAAGAATATTTTACTAGTAAAAATTTATTTAGATTGTAAACAAGAAATATTTTAGATTATATATTAGTTAATCTTTAACTCTAATAAATATTGACTAAAATAGCCTCGCATAACTTTGTTGTTATAAAAATCTCATATTAATATTTAATATAGTTAGTAAATACTAAATTTCGCAATAAGTATTTTCCAATAAAAATTAGTTGTAAAATCTATGAATAATATGAAAGTTAAAGAAAATGTTTAAATAGTAGAAATGTTTTGTAAAATTTCGAAACGAGAGAAATAGACTTAATTTCAAGTGTAGTAATTAATTGTTTGGCTGAATATTATTTTGTTACTCGCATGATTAATTCTATGACAGGATTAATTTTATCTCATGGTTATGTGTTGTCAGTACTTTTAGTTGAAATGTTAGACCGTGTGATATTTTATTGTGGCTATAAATTGGACAAATAGGTTCCCGGGGTGGTTACAAGTAGTGAATCATGTAGACGATGATAAGTAAATGGAAAATGGTAAAGTGTTGAAAGTGTAAGTACTGTGTGGATTGTGAATTGAGCCATGGTGATGACAAGGGTAACCTATGGGGTCCTGTGTTGAAATGGGTTATCTGCGGGGCCCAGTGTTGTGACACTAATGTATGATACGTCATGGGAAGTTTCTCTTCGAGGAAGAGAATGGGTCCCATGAGACGGTTATAGTTAGTGAGACGTTAATGTATGATACGTCATGGGAAGTTTCTCTTTGGAGAAGAGAATGGGTCCCATGAGACGGTTATAGTTAGCGTGGGGTAGTGGATGTCCGACCCTAATGTACGATATGTCATGGGATGACTCGTTCCTCCTGTTATGGTCTTAAGTGAAAACATGCTCGGTACATAACTTAGGTGCGCTCACCTAGGACCCTGGTATAGGATAAGCAAGAGAAAGGGTGGACCCATGAGACGATTGTAGTTAGTGGATGTGGGAGGAAAGGATCTCACGGAGAGGATCCTTAGATTACATGTAAGATGATGGATAGTAAAGAAAAAGACGATGTGTTATTATTCTGTACCTTCTGTGTATTATGAATTATTATATTGTTGATCTGCATAATGTGGTATTGGGTTTTAGGATTTCTACTTGGTGAATTATCACTTAGGATACGTTTGTATCCTGGCAAATCGTTTGCTTCGGCGTTCAATTTGCCAGAGTGTGTAGGATTTCACAGTGGAGCAGTTGATACAGGTGAAACCCCCTGGAACGGAGTTTGAGCCAACGTTGCTTGGAATTCTTGTCAAAACTAGAGTCGCTCTGGAGTTGCTTTTGTTAAATAAATGTACATAGATTTTTTTATTATTTTGAAATTGTAATATAAGTATAAATAGGGGCCTAATAATTTGTAAAATTCAGCGTATTTTAGGGTTAATGCTTCCGAAATTTCTTGAAAAATCGGGACATTACAAGAAGAGTTAGACAGCGATAGCAGTAGTAGTTCAGAAGATGAACTTTCAAGTTATATGTCAGAATATACTTTTATGATTAAAAGTTCTAGTATAGAATGTACACATCAGTGGCAACATAATGTTGGTTAAAACAGCGAACCTTGCTCAGAATGCAATGGTTATCCTTTTATATTGTTTAGAAGTATATGCGTCAATTGTAAGAAAAATGTTTGTAAGTTTTGTCTTAAGAAGAATCACCAGATCGACAGAGACGACTTGAGTAATACAATACAACAACCAGTGTTAAATCAAAATTAGCTCTCCACGAAGCTAAGTTAGAAGCAGCCATAATCAAATTAGATTTAGATCGAACCAAATTCCAGTTCGAAAAACAGATAAGTGACTTAGAAAAGAAAATAGAAATTTTGTCTATAGAAATAGAAACATATAGGATAGAAAATAGCAGGTTAAACCAGTTACATGAGAAAAAACAGCCTTTAAAATCACCAGAGTGCATAGAAGACCATTGCAACATCATAGAATCAATCAATAGAATAGGAGAAAACAGTCTTATTGAAGTAAATTGTGAGATTTTATTACCACCTAAAGGGAAAAACCCAGGAAAAGTCGTAGATCTTAAAGCAATGATAGACACAGGAGCCAGTAAGAGCCACATCAGTCGTGATCTTATACCAGTTTACTATTATACCAGACCAGGTTACATAGCCAGGGCCGATCTCATGAATAATACCAGTGTTACTTATGACACATGTCTTATGAATAGTAGTATCAGGTTCACCAACAGACTTCAGCAACAACACACCTACCCATTACCTATGGTATCGATAGGAGATATTAACCATAGCTATAAGTTTATCTTAGGATTAAACTTTATAGACAGTATGAATGGCAGCATTACATTTAGCAAACACTTTGTAACATTTCATAAGCGTAGTTTACAGGTTGAGACTTTACACGCTCAGAATTTTAGAATCAGAGTTGTCAGCTAAGCGTGGTGGAACCATAGAAGAAAAACAAAAACAAAAACAGAGGAAGAAAATAAGAAAGTAAAAGAGCGAACAATAAGAAAATTCCAGGATACACATTTAGATTCTTATGAAGAAACCATAGATGATACTATTGAAATAGAATTAGAATGGTTAATGGAGGAGGGAGAACAGTCAGTTCAGTTAGATTATGATCTAATAGATCTTGATCAGATAGAACACTCTTTGTCAGTCTTTGATTGCAAAAAGAAAAGGACAGACAAAGAACAATTAGAAGAATTGATTAAGCTAGCAAAAGAAACTCAGATTTTAGGAGAAAATCCAATCAAACATTGGAATAAAAACAAGATGTTAGCACACTTAGAGATTATTAATCTAGATTTTAAGATCAGTACCCAAAAAATTGTATATAGCCCACTCGATGTAGAAGAATTTGAAAAACAAATCCAGGAGTTGCTAGATCTAGGAGTCATAAAAGAAAGTATCAGTCCACACAGAAGTGCAGCCTTTATGGTAAGAAACCATGCGTAAATTAAAAGAGAAAAAGAGCGAATGGTCATAAACTATAAGCGTCTTAATGATAATATCCAGTTAGATAGCTATGATATACCCAGTAAAGAACAATTTATCAATAGTATCCAGAATGCAACGATTTTTAGCAAGTTCGATTGCAAATCAGGATTCTAGCAAATTATGTTAGACCAGTCCAGTAAATCAGTATTTTTCAGAGAAAAATGGACAATATATTCAAAAGATATCATTCGTTTATCCTTGTTTACATAGATGACATTCTTGGTTTTAGCAAAACACCAGAAGAACATTATAGACATCTTAGGATAGTATTCCAGTTATTTATAGATAATGGTTTTATTATTAGTAAAAAGAAAATAGAATTATGTAAGGAATACATAGAATATTTAGGGGTAAGAATAGGAAAAGGAAAAATCCAGTTACAGCCTCATATTGCACAAAAGATTTTAGAATTTTCAGATAAAATAGAAGAAAAAAAGAAACTCCAGTCATTTTTAGGAACCTTGAATTATGCTAGGCCTTATATAAAAGATTTTAGCAAGATTATAGGTCCTTTGTATAGTAAAACGATCCCAAACAGTCAAAAATACTTCAACTAACAGGATATAGATCTCGTCAAAAAAATCAATGAGATTTGTAGGAATCTACCAGAACTAGAATTACCATTAGAATCTGATTACATAGTAGTAGAAGTAGATGCCAATGAAAAGGGATGGGGAGCGATACTCCTTAGCAAACCCACTAAATACTCAGCAAAGTTCATAGAAAAAATTTGTAGATATTCCAGTGGAAAATATAGAGAAAAGAGGAATTTAGCTAGTATAGATTGGGAAATACTAGGAGTTATTAATGCCATTAATAGCTTCAAGTTATGGTTATTCAAACCTTTCACAGTTAGGACAGACTGTGAAGCAATAGTCAAGTTTCATAAGCTTCTTAATGAAAAAAAGATCAGTAACCGTAGATGGCTTAATTTTGTTGATACAATAACAGGTAATGGTTATACAGTAGAATTTGAACATATTAAAGGAAAAGAAAATACTTAAGTAGATTACTTGTCTAGAGAAATAAATGCTAATATTTCCAATTTTTCAGATGGCATCCTTAAGCAATGCAACCAGTACAACCAGAACAGATCAAAAGTTTTTAACTTTTGGGAGTATAACTCTCAAAGTTTTTCCTGAACAATCCAGGTCCAAATTCAGGTACCTCATTCACAACATCAGTGAGAAACAGAAGTGTCTATTAGATAATCTTTGAGACTCTCACAAAGATGTTCCTAGATTTTTGGCTTGCCTAAATGCTTTAAACATTTTCTTTAATCAATAAAATGGGTCAAACCCAACAAAAAGATTTTCATTTTATTGTGTTGCAATAGGCCATGTTCCAGGAATCTATTCCTATTGGCCAGAAGTTTTGAAACAAGTTGATGGAATCCCTTCCTCAACCTGGAAAGGTTTTCATACATTTGCAGAGGCAAACCAATGGGCCAATCGTACCATTGGAAACAGTTTTTATATTTTTGAATCTTCCAGAAGACTAAATACTCAAGCAGCTCTTGAGACTGCAGGTTTTGAAAATAACCAAGTTTTTAACCAGGCATTTTCTCAACCAATAAGATTTTGTGGTCATTGCGACACAATGACTAAAAATTTTCCACTTTTAAACCTGAGAAATCAAGATATGGAACAAGCAAATCAGCAGTTTATCAATAGTCAACAAAGGCTTGAAGAAGAAATAACAACTCTCAAAAGGAAGTTGTTAAGTTCAGAAAAAGAACTCAAGAAGCTTAGAAGCCCTTTTACCCACTAGTGAACGTGAGAAAGCAGTCTTCCCCACTGGAAGATGAAGAAAAAGATGAGTGGAGTAAGGAGTATGGTCCAACAGAGCTTTTGCAACCAAAAACAACTACCTTTCTTTCCCGATTCCCTACATAAATTATCCAGCATATCCAGCATTTAGCCAGGCAGGATAGGGTTCATTTTCAAGAATTCTTGTTTTCAGAATTAGTCAAGATTAACCAGAATGCAGGATGTATTCCAGGACTCACAATTTCTTGGAAGACCCTTTATCTTCAAGAAAAAGATACCGTTCCATGTCCAAAGATTAAACCAACTTGCATCCAAACGCCATTGGAGCGGATGACCTATACATGCCAACTCATAGACAACATCCCATTAGCCAACATTGACATGAAACACTTCAAACCATTTGTTCTTAATTTCAAAGAAAAACAGGTGGAAATCACAGAGGTTACTCTCTTGGATTTTGGATATATTCAACAAATTATATTCCATAATCCAGAGGATACTAACAGGTTCAGAAGAAAAATTGCAGCATGTGTTCTTAATTCTATGGCAGAACAAGGTACAGCAGTCGAAACAGTTGTGGAATCAAAATTTCCAGAATGGACATCCATAGGACAACTCATCCCTGCCTACCACAATATTCACATTAATACAAATCCTGCAAATACAATTTTCAAGAGAATTTATCATTGTGAAAATGATGAACCATGGATTTGCGAAACAAATTCTATTCGAAAATAGATCAGGCATGCTATTGCTTTCACCATAGCTGAAGGATTTCATTATAATAGTTTATATGATTAAGGGAAAGCACCACTAATATGTGAAGACCTATTTCAGAAAATTAGGTCCAATGATCATCTCCCAGAATTAAAATTTCAGTTTGAAATAGGATATGATAATAGAGTCAGATACTATATTGGACAGAAAAACTAGCAGAAGGCAATGGTAGAAGGAAAAGATTCATCCGATTCATCTGACTTCTCTCAGAATAATGAAGATGAAAATTATGAGTTTGATGACGAAGCCATCCAAAACATCAATAATGCAATAGAAGGATAAGCATCAAGGTATCCCACCATGATTTGATGCAATCACTGTCATCACATGGGTCGATACTTTATCTGCCAGAGGAGTAACTTGGAAGCATTTGCCGAAAGTAGAGTGCAATCAACCACTCCAACTATTTCAACCACTCTCTACCAGCCAAAGAAATAATAACCTTAACTACCCTTGGACATATCTCTCTGTAACAATAATAAAGAATCTGCTTTTGTAAAAGCAAAGTTAAAGAATGTGACGATGCGGGCCAAAGACCACGCGGCATCTACTTTTCTTTTGACAAACCGGATCTCTTTTCTTAATAGGTTACCGGTCATTTTATCTTTTTGAGTCTATAAATAGAGTTGAGTCATTTAGTTATAATCATGACTCTCCGAGCATTTGAACACTTGCCCTCTATAAGCATTTATTGCAATTGTACTTGGTCGAGTCAATCTTCAGCAATTGAGTCTTTGTAATCAGCAGCTTTCAGAAATAATATAGTAAGTTTCTCTTCAGTTCTTCATTGTTCTTTAGGGACTCTCGGAAGGGAACACCCCCATGATCATAAATACGCCGAATATTGTATGAATTATATGTTCGTATTACCTAAAGATTTTAATCTAGTTTTACTTATCACTAATATTTTTAAAAAAAAATTCAAAACTTAAAAAAGGTAATGACTTTAGGCCTTTAAGTCATAAAGCCTTCTTGGAGTCTTAAACCCGCTTTGCCAAGAAGTGGCGTTAAGGGAATATAGTATTTGGAGGTAGGTTAAGAAGGAAAATAAAGAATTTCTTTGATAAAGTTTTGACACATAAAAGAAGGTGATGATGGAAAGAAAGATTAATTAATGGGTAATTAGATATATAATTTTATTTACAATATTCAGTTTATTTTAAACAGTTTATCTGGATCATGTGGTGGTAAGTACTGAGTAGGATTTACAGATATTTGATTTTAAACCTTTTGCATGCATGAATAAAGAAGAACGCATCTTGATTTACATACGTAGATTAGAGGAAGAAATATTTACCCAGAACTTTTGGATAAATAGGCTTTTAAACACAGCTTTATATACGAACAGACCTCGATCTAGTAGCACCCTTACTAGATTCATAGGAAAAGAACAGGATAAGCTTAGAAAACTACAGCAACAATTAGCTGAAGCAAAGCTTCAGTACAGAAGAGCAAAACCATTAAACAACTACGACTAAGCTGTAATAACAAATAAGATAAAGTAGTAAAGTGTAATTATCCAGATTTGTCTCTATAAAAATCTCTACCAGTGTCTCTACTCATAGCAAAACTCTTTTCGATATACGAATAAATATATATATATATATATACACACACACACACACACACACATGGCGATTTAGTTAAGGTTGCCCTTATACTACAAAAATGCGAAAGTCGCTCAGCTGTCATTGGATTGCGTTTTCAATGATCCGGATTCGCGGACAATCTATTCTTGCGAATAGATTGTCCGTGAATCTGGATAATTGAAAACACAATCTAATGGTTGTTAACAGAAGTCCGCATTTTTCCACTCATAGTTCCCGATCAAATTTTTATGATTCGAACCGTTCAATGTATGCATAATGTGATTTTAAGGATGCCAGCGAGAAATTAACAAAAAAAATGACCTGGAAAGGATTGATTTGAGCAGTTTTTATTTGAACCATTCAATAAAAAAACTATTTGAAACTGTTCGGATCAAGCCCTTCTCGGTCATTTTTTTGCTGATTTTTCACGCGTATCATTAAAATCACGTTCTGATCACATTGAGCGGCTTGGATCATCAAAATTTGATCAAAAATTATGAGGTATTTTTTTGGGTGTCCTCGAAACCGCCTCGTGTGTGTGTGTATATATATATATATATATGGACAGTTTCGGGGACATCTATAAAAACATCTAAAAAAATATCTCATAATTTCCAATTAAATTTTAATAATCCGAGTCACTCAATATGATCAGAACGTGATATTATTAAAACATCTCATAACATATATCAATCAAGATCCAGTTAGGAATCCCGGACCTTGTTACGGTCCACACCTCATTGTTCCAGATTGAATTTTTTTCTATGTTTTTTAGCCGTTCAATGTAATTAGAACATGATTTTAAGGGTTCTAGGAAAAAATCAACAAAAAAAAAATGACCGGGAAGGGCTTCGTCTGAACAATTTTATATTAACGGTTCAATAAAAAACTACTCAAATCAAGCCCTTCCTGAATATTTTTTTTGCCGATTTCTCGCGGGTATCCTTAAAATCACGTTCTGAACACATTGAGCGGCTCAGATCATCGAAATTCGATCAGAAAATGGGAGGTGTGGACTGTTTGGACAGCAAAAGGGCGTGGACTTGAATCGTGGTGTGTATACACAGGGTAGTTCTGGGGACACCTAAAAAAATACCCCAAAATTTTTAATCAAATTTTGATGATCCGAGCCGTTCAATGTGTTTAAAACGTATTTTTAAAAGTACTCGCGAGAAATCACCTCAAAATATGACCGAGAAGTTCTCGATCCAAATAGTTTTTCATAAACTATATATATAGACATTTTACAAAAAACTGTTTGGATCAAGCAGCTTTCAGTCATATTTTGAGTTGATCTCTGGGTATCCTTAAAAACATGTTTTAAACACATTGAACGGTTCAGATCATCAAAATTTGATTGAAAACTTTGGGGTGTTTTTTTAGGTGTCTCTGGAACCGTCCCGATATACAATCTTAATATTATAAAAAAAAAATCCGAAACCAAGCGGGGGTCATAGCCCTCAGAAGTCTTTTATATAGCTCCGTCTCTGATTGAGTCTTCATATTTGAAGACCCAAAATAAGGTCTCTATTTTGGAGCTCCAAAATGAAGAGTTTGGTTGGAGTTCATGTAGTACACATGGAGATTACTTTCCAAACACTTATACGAGTTGCAACATGAAAATGCTGAACAAAACTCTTAGGATGGCTAAAATTGCAATAAATAAAAAATATTGTTAATGTCAAAATTGTTTTTGATTATGTCAAAATTGTAGTGCATAAAATATTTGTACGATGTATAAGATACAAGGTTTTTATGCACTAGATTTTAGCATGAACCAAAAAAAGTTTTGGCATTATCATTATCCTAAGGCTCTGCTTGGTAAAGTTGCCGATTTTTTGTTTATTTATTAAAAAATAAAAACAAAAAATATGTTTGGTGACCATAATAGTTTTTTTAATTTATTTTTTTGATTACCGAAAGTGTTTTCAAAACAAATGAAAAAGTAATTTTTGCTTTTCTAGAATTTTTGTAAATTAGTGGAATTGATTATATATTATGTAAATAAAAACAATAATACAAATATGTTTAAGGTGCCTGTTTCAAAAAAAATTATGGGAAACAAAAATAAAAAATTGGAAATAAAAACTTTTTTTAAAATAAAATTGAAAATTTAAGTGGGCATTAGAGAAAAACATAATTTAAAAGGGGGGGGGGGGGGGGGGGGGGGGGGGGGGGGGGGGGGGTGTTAAACTATGATAATTGAAACTCTTTTACGATGGCTAAAAATGCTTTTAATAAATACTCCCTCCGTCCCATAATATTTGTCCGGTCCGTAAAACGAAGACGTAAAAATAACACTATTTTTGTAAGAAAAGTTGAAAAAAAATTCAACAATTTACTAGATTTCGACGAGTTCTTTTAATTTATGAAAAAAATTTAAATTTTTTCTCGAAAGAAATGCATTATTTTGTAGTCCTCGTTTCGCGGACCGGACAAATATTATGGGACGGAGGGAGTAGATAATTAGAGGCCGGTCCTCCTTTCTAGCCTCGGTATGATCCCAACCCTGAAATATTTTCCCGAAGCTGGAGGGCTCGAGTATGTTGGGTGATTGACGTTTTTGCCATTTTTCGGGTTTACTATATATAGGCTTGTTTTCAAAAGAATATTAGCGGAGAGAGAGAAAGAGAGAGCGCGCGATCGCGATCGTGAGAGAGAGAGAGAGAGAGAGAGAGAGAGAGAGAGATATTGAGATCTAGGGAGAGATCCAATAGAGAGAGCGATTGACGTCTAGCTTGAGCGATTGATGTTCGATTGAGAGGAGGAATTGCGTTGGATTGAGATTCAATCGATCTGTTGAGGTATTTTTGAGTATGTTGTTAGATTTGATTAGTTATTCAGTTGATGTACTTTTCATTTAGCAATGATGTATGTTGCTGTGTGATTCGTTGTAGCTTTGTGGTGCGTGAGGAGATGCAGGTTGATGGAGTCGAGCAGATGAGGTATTTAATGTCGTTTTTGTTGGTAGATTTGTTTATTTCAGTGTTTATGTGATTGTTTTGATATATGAGAACTGTTTTTAGATCTATGAGAACTGGTTTCTGAATTACGAGAGCTGGTGTTTGAACTATGAGAGCTGGTGTCTGAACTATGAGAACTGGTTTCTAAACTATGAGAACTGGTTTCTGAACTATAGTTCTCATATGAATTTGATGTGAACTGTCGTTTTGTGTATTTGCATGAGAACTGTTTAAATGTCGTTTATGTTGTTAGATTTTGATTTTTTTTTACTGTTTATGTGATTATTTTCATATTTTTATTATTTAAATGTCGTTTTTGTTGTTAGATTGAGGCCTAGCTTGAACTATCATTGTGTTTGTTGTTAGATTTTGATGTGCACAGCCTTTTCGTATTTTTTGCATGAGAATTGTGTTTTTTAAATGAGAATTGTGTTTATTTATATGAGAACTGTGTTTTTTATAGGAGATCTATGTTGGTTTATGTGAATTGTGTCATTTTTCTTTGTGTGAATTGTTCGTTTTTTTGTTAGGGAAACCGAGAAATCGTTGATTTTGTTTTGTAAATACAATGGATTGTGTGCTGGAATAAAGTTGTCTCGGTCGTCGAGAATTGGAGATTTTATGAAGATATTGTGTGGCAAGTTTAGTGAGTTGAGAAGACACTCATTGCAACTCTTTTATGCTGTACGTGATCATCCTAGTACCATGTTATATAATGATGAAGATTTGGAGGTGATGTTTGTTGTAGCTTGCTTCGTTCGCTCCGATATAAGAGATAACGCCCCAAGCGTAGGGCCTAATACGTTAGTTGAAGCATGATAATCCGAAAATTCGGGATCGTACCCAAGGGAATAATTAATACGGCTTTGCTGGATTTGTAGATGCAAGCAAGGGCTTTCGGCTTTTAGACAGCCAACTTGGTTTTACGTGTGTAGTGAAAATGAAAATGGGCTGAATTGAAAAGCTAATAAACTAAGATAAAAGACAGGTTAGGTCTAGGAATTACTAACGCTCATGATTCAAGTCAAACTGCATTCCTCACCCAAATACGCGGTTCAGGATACACAACTAAGGTTCCCGAATCGGAAAATAGAATAGTTCGAATACCAAGCTAGCTCTATAATTTATTTAGCAAATGCCTTGGGCGTCAGAGCTCCAAGTATCATGTGTGGTAGGTAGGCGATGCTCCTACCTACACATGATCAAGGAGATTAACACCTTAGCGATTTGACAAATAAATCCGAACCCCACATCGATTCTCGAACCAAAGGTTTAAACTTTATGGTGAAAAATGCAATTTTACTTGAGCCATGAGGTGCTAATCACCCCATGACCTAACCTTGGTAAACTACTCACCCATATCTATTGAGATAGGAGCAAGTGAAAATCTACTTAACATAATTGAATTGACAACACTAGAAGAAAATTGAATTAAAAGATAGATCGGAAGATTCACTACAACTTTTATAAAGATGACAATATCAAAATTTAACTAATTAAGATAGAAAATAAAGATTCAAGACTGAAAATTTGAAGAACATTCAAGAACAAAAACAAATCTAGATTTAAATCTCCATGATGTAAGCAAAATCTATATCTCTTCTACTCTTTTGTACACCCGCATATTCTTCAGGAAATGCTTCAAAATTACCCTCGTAAGCCCTCGGTATCGATCGCGAAGGCCTTAAGTTGCTGTGATAGGGACTCGGTACCAATAGGAGAGAATAAATGGTATCAATACCGAATCAAATAGGGAGTCGCCACTGAGCCAATCGGTACCGATGGGAACTATTGAATGGTACCGATACCGATTGGTTTAAGCCCAGCCCTTAGTCTCTTGCTCTGCTTTACCAGTTTGTGAGCCGTCGGGTCTTGACATGTCTTGGATACGCTTTAAGCCTTAACACCTTACTATTAAGTGATTTTCCTACAAAACAGGATTAGCAAGTCCTATGCACAAAAGTAATTAAAAAAACTCTAAATTAATGGCAAAAACAATTAAAACTAGTCAACTAGCGCACCCTTATTGTCATTGACGGGTGCTTATCATAGCTGATAGTATTGGATTGAATTGCATTGAAGTTACAGTAGTAGATAGTCGTGGTTTTGATAGTGGTATTAGTGGGTGTAATGTTGATGTTGGTGCTAATAGTAGTGGGGTTTTTGATAGTGGTGGTGCTAGCACTAGTAAAGGCATTTATTTCAGTGGGCAAGGGTTAGTCGGTTGTCGGTTGGAATCAATGAGATATGTAGGTAAAGAGGATGATTTGGGAGCTATGTTTTTCCCGCATTAGTAGCGGCCAAGGTTCTCCGATGCATGGAAAGAGCTTATTAAAAGTGTTGGTCAGTTGTTTGTCGGGGGTTCGGAAGGTTTTCGTGATGCATTGCGAAATTATTCAATTGTTCATTCTTTTGAGTTTGACTTTGTAAAGAATGAAACAGAAAGAGTGACTGCAGTTTGTAAGCTAAAATCTTGCAAGTGGAATATCCATGCTAGACTTAACATGGTCAGTGGTTGCTTTTACATCAAAAGGTATTATAATGTTCATTGTTGTGGTGTTGCTGGGCGTACGACAAAGAACTGTCGTGCTAATTCATCTTTGATTAGTCAATTGATAAAGGATGATGTTCGAGACAAGTCAAAGAAACGTCCTATTGATGTTGTTGATGATTTGAAGGAGTATTATGGGGTGGATGTGTCATATAATCGTGCTTGGTTAGCTGTCCAAAAAGCCAAGCTAAGTGCATTTGGAGATTATTCAGATTCTTTTAATCAACTTCAATGGTATCGTAATGTTGTTCTGAATTCGGATCCTAAAAGTATTTTTGATGTTGAGTGGGATCAAACCACAAATCGTTTTTTGAGGTTGTTTGTAGCGTTTGATACCTGTGTACAAGGATTTAAGCACTGTAGGCCTGTTTTATCCGTTGACGCAACGTTCTTGAAGGCAAGGCATATGGGATGCTTGATGTCTGCTTCAGCTAAAGATGGTAATGCAGGTATGAAATAGATCATATATACAATTCTCATATGACTACTTACACACATTTCACATAGGCTACAATGCACTACGAGAAATATGAGAACTGTTTTCAGAACTATGAGAACTGGTGTCTGAACTATGAGAACTGGTTTCTTATAGTCATATAGGATGCTTGATGTCTGATTGAGCTAAAGATGATAATGCAGGTATGAAATAGATTACATATACAATTCGCATATGAATATAACATACAGTTCACATAAGCTATAATGCACTATGAGAAATATGAGAACTGTTTTCAGAATTATGAGAACTGGTTCCTAAAGTATTATGAAATAATTGTTGAGAATAAGAAATTTTTTGTGTTTTTGTTACTAATTCTGTGTTTTGTTCTAGCACTTTGAATTATGTGAAGTATCTAAACAACCTGTGTGTATAATAGTTTATGAGAATTGTCTATGAGAATTGTCAATGAGCGAAATTACTATGCGAATTTTCTATGAGAATTTTGTATTTTCTATGAGAAGTGTGTATTTTCTATGTGAAATGTGTATCAAAACTGTGTTTTTACTATATGAGAACTTTGTATGACAAGTGTGTTTTTTTTTATGAGAAGTGTATTTTTTCATGAGAAGTGTTTTTTTTTCTATGAGAAGTGTGTATTTTTCTATGAGAAATATTTTTCCCCTTATGAAAAGAGTGTATTTTTCTATGAGAAATGTGTATTTTCCATGATAAATTAAATTCTAACACAACATGCATCAAATTGACATACACCAAATCATACTAACAAATAGCAAACAATTGTTAACATAGATGAAATCGAGCTTAACATTCAGAAGACCCTAATTATCATTAGAGTCAGATAGCACTAGTTACAACATCAGTGGTTTAACCCAACTACAAACCCTAATTTTCATCGGAGTTAGATTTCTTAATCATTTGAGGAAGGAGCCAAAAAGTAGCAAAAATCTCCAAAATGTTGATGAATCCCAACTACAAACCCTAATTTTTCAAAAAGTAGTTGAGACACCAAACCCTAACTTCTACTTTGCATCTTGCTCTTCTTCTTCCTCCTTGTTCCCTTCTGCTCTGTGAGCGTCCATCAATGCCTGGATGTCTAACCTGAGGCGGAGAAGATCCATGCTCTGTATCCTGTGCTGGCGATGCAGGCGATCCATTTCAGCTTTGAGAGCCACATGCTCCTCAATGATCTTCTTCACCGTATCCTCCATGGGTAAGATTTTCGGAGCGTTGTTTGGTGGTGTGTCGTTCGGAGCGTTCTGATTTGTTACTGCCATAGTAGTTTGCGTCAGAGATTTCTTCTCTCTCTCTCTCTCTCTGGAAATGAAAAGGGGTGTGCGGTTGTGTAACTTTTCAGGTATTTATTGGAGTGAAAAGGTGATAGTGATACACGTGGTGAACTGTTTAAAGTGCAACGATTGAATAAAAAAAACAAAACAAAAACAACAAAAACAAAATATAGAGATCTTTGTTTGAAAAATAATAAATAAAACAAAAAAATAGAATATATTTGAGATTACTAATTAATTGTGACTGTTTTTTTTTTTTTTGGTTTAAGTATTTTTGGCAATTAGAAATATAATAAATAAGGAAAAATATCCAGATTTATAAGACATACATCGTTGATGGAATTGATAGATCCTAGATGGAATTGATAGATCCAAATACAAATAGAAGAAGAAAGTACCAGATTTAAATAAGAGATCTACTAAGAAAGAAAGAAAGAAAAAACCATAGAACAACCAAACTAAAAAATTAGATCCCTAGTTAGTTGGTGGTTGTCTTCTTGGTCGCACGTTTCTGCTAGTAGTGGCTTCTTCCGCTTCCTTTGCCAAAATTTTGGCAAGTTTTCCATCTTTGAAGATTTGCACTTATTTCTTGAGAAGGTTGATGTTGTCCTGATTTTTTAAGAATCGGGCTTGGGTTTCATCAAGTTTTTCACGGGTTTCTTTGAGTGATGCATCTACGACATCTTTGATGAGTCTTGCCAAGTCTTCTGCCATTTTTTAGGATTTTTTTGGTGTAGTTGTGATGAGGGTGGGAAATGAAGAGATAGAAAGAGGAAGATGGGTATTTATAGGCCATATAAAATAGGGTTTCACGTTGAAGATGTAATTTACAAAAATACCCTTTAAATTTTTTATGAGAATTGGTTATTTTCTATGAGAATTGTGAAATTTCCTATGAGAACTGTGTTTTTTCTATGTGAACTGCAAATTTTTCTATGAGAACTGTGTTTTTCCTTTATGCGAACTGCAAACTGTGAACAATGAAAAATGGAGTTTAGAGAAAGATGATTGTATATCTTCATTAACCACTAAACTAAACAACTCATTAACCACTATACATGTCATGAACAATACCTCCATCATGTCATTACCCATCTGCACTACTTTCACATCCAAAACTAGTCCACATCCGAAACTAATACTTTTGCAATGGTTAATGAGGTTTCTGCTATGTTAGGTTTCTATGAGAATTGTGAATTTTCCTATGAGAACTGTATTTTTTCTATACGAACTGCAAATTTTTGTATGAAAAGTGTGTATGAGAACTGTGTATTTCATCCATGCGAACTGCAAATTGTGAACAATGAAAAATCGAGTTCAGAGAAAGATGATTGTATATTTTCATTAACCACTAAACTGAACAGTACGCATTAACCACTATACAAGTCATGAACAACACCTCCACCATGTCATTACCCATCTGCACTACTTTCACATCCAAAACTATTTTTGCAGTCTGAGATTGTATATCTTCATTTACCAATAAACTAAACAACTCATTAACCACTATACAACTAATGAACAACACCACTACCAACTTTGATGAGTAAATTGAATCTATGCCTTTTTTTTCTTCTCTTAAAGAAGCTCCTGCTCGTCATAATATTTTTGCAGTCTGAGATTTTCCATCCTATTATGACAGATCTCTGGAGTCCATGATCTCTTCGGGTCACTGACAAATGCTTGCACAATATCAGCTCTCATTTGAAGGCATTGTTGTTTTGTAAGGTCGCTTTGAATTGCTTTTTTCATTAGCTTTTGGCGAATGATGTAGGCAACAACAACTGCACAATCAACCCTGTGAATACAAGACTAATGTTAGGGGCTTATATAAGAAGCAGTGACGAGTTTTGGAAGTTGAAGGATACTTACGAGCCTGGTTTTTGTTGTGGTGCATTGTCCACGAGCTTTGCAGAGGTTTTAATCTTCTTCTTGCATTGTTGGTTGATGTAGTTCGTGACATTCTTTCTCTGTTACAGAATATGATCATGGATACATTAACGATACACATTTCACATAGTCTGTTCACGTAGACTACAATACACAGTTGAAAGAGTTCATATATTTTTCTTAGAATAAGGAGGGATTATGTTACCAGATTGGCAATTGCTTCACAGTATTTATCTCTTCTCCCTTGTCTGTGGATGGAGTTGTTGAACCTCCATTCTTGGTCAATAATGTCTAGCTCAAGCAAAGTATAATGGTTTGAACCAAATATTGGGATAAGGATTGTTCTGGTGTTCAAAATCTTTGAGCGAACGACATCAAGTGCTCTGTTAGCTGAGTTTTGATCACCTCCAAGGAAGGTCTGTTTGGAAAGAAGATAATTAGGCAACTTCTTAACTGTGAGTGTATGCTACATGAATTGTGAGAGAGTGCTTCCTTTTCTTACTGATGAAAAGCTGTTGAAGACAAACGACATATCTTATTGGGAATCTTCTATTCCCAATGAAAAGAATGGTCCAGATGTTGGTGGTTGTAGTGTTGTAGTCAGTAAGTGAACGTAGACATCTATTGGCTGTATCAGAATGTAAAAAGTATTTGTTTATCACGTACAATTCTGATAGAAAAAATACAGTTTTGATAGAAAAAACACAGTTTTGATAGAAAAAATACAGTTCTCATACAAAAGCACAGATCTCATATACACTTCTCTTAAAATACAGAAAGAAAGTTGCTTCTTTTTTTATTGTGTTACCTGGCCTGTTAATTCTCGATCACATAGCAGAAACCTCACATCTTCTTGATATATGCGCAGGTCATCTAATTCACAATCCCATATATGTGTACTGCACGATATACATAACATTAGCTAATCTGAAATGATTTAAAAACAGTAAGTTGTTGGGTTTAGCATTTTTACCATCCCTCCTTGAGTTCCCAAAATTTTCTAATTGTTTATTGGCATTCGTCAGGTAGCAAGGCAAGGACAATGTCTGCCTTTTTTCCTAGGGGAGGAATTTTGTCATCAAGTTTCTTGATTTTTGCTTGTGGCTTGTCACTTTCGACAAGGACAATTTGTTCTTTTTTGCGACCATCCTTTGTGATTGAACCGTAGTAATAGTTGTCATCCATTTTTTGCCTTCGTGGTCTTCGTTTTGCATTATCATCTTTGTTGTCCCCTTCAGAATTTTTCCCGGCATGAGCATATAGTTGTGTAACTTCATGGACCACTAGCTCAATCTTCTGATTAGTGTACGTTTGTGTGATGTTATGTATTGCTTCCTCACTTCTTTGTGTGAGCAAAGAGGAATCAGTCTCGAGAGCTGGTAAATGCTTTTGAAGTTCTTTGGTATGTCGCTGTTGGACAGAAAGCTTGCTGGTGAGGGAAAGCTTGTTGGTTAGACTGCGTATTTTTGCATCTTTTTGAACAATTATAGCCTTTTGCCTTTGTTCAGTTGTACTCAGATACTTTTGCAGTTGGCCCTTCTCGGTTATTAGGGATTCAATTTACATCGTAAGGGCCTTTTTGATTTTGTTCTTGTCAATTTCAAACTGTTGCAGCATCATATGTTTCTGTTTTTCCAATTCATCCCTTTCTTTTCCCATTTCCAGCAGCTGTTTTTCCATTTCATCCCTGTCCTTTTTCAAAACGTTTGACATAGTATCCATCTTTTGCAGCTTTTTGTTCTAGTGAATCCCTTTCTTTTTCCATTTCCAACAGTTGATTTTTTATTGTATCATTGTTCTTTTTCCAAGACTGCTCTATAAGGAACTTGTGTTGTTCTTGGGCATGCAATATTGTGTTGGACATAGTTACGATCTTCTGCAGCTTTTCTTTTATTGCATCCCGTTCTTTTTGCATTTCCTCCAACTCATTTTTCATTGTATCTTTGTCCTTTTGAAGTTCGTGATTTTGTTGTTCAAGTATTTGTTTTTTATTCTGAATATATTAGACTTGTTGCTGGAGATCCTTGATAATAACTTGATCATTGTCCTCCAATAAGCTGTCACAGAATTTACCCATCTGGTTATGCTCTTTAATTCGGCCCTGACTAAAATTAATGGAGTCTAGAGGTTGGTAGGTACTTGGAACCATAGTCTCGCCTGATTGTGATTGTGAGAACATTGCTTGTTGTAACGCCTCCAATTTTGGGTACATTAAATAAATATTTTATTGATAAAACCAAATGGAGTCTGGCTCGTTATTACAACAAAACTCTCACAAGAGTTCAATATTTACACAAATGAAGGGGGTTCTAGGGTTCCTAACTACGGCTCCACCTGCTCCTCCATCCTAGCCAGCTCCTCAGCTCCAAAAGCCTCCAAGGTGTACTGTTCATCTTGATAATCTACAAGGTCTGACACATTATACCAGCGTCGCCACCGATATAATATGTCAGGGTCACAAAAGGTAACACTATGAACTTAAAAAGCTCAATAGAATAATCTAAACCCACTAACCCTTAACTTACAAACAATAGAAATTATACAACAGACAGTAACAATAACACATCCACATTCGATATTCAATTATCGTTGGTGTCCATGATTTTCTGTGTTTCTCCTACGCGACTCATCGTAGACCGTGTCACCATTTTCCACTTTTCTTTTTCCAAATCAACGTTTCCAAAATTTGTGTTTAACACACCCAACCTCGGTTCCGCTACTCTGGGTTCCCGAGTATCCGCACAATGGTTCCGTCGCTCCGGGTTCCCATTGGCACCTCTCCGCGGTAACCAAGCCACACACCCTACCTCGGTTCCGCCACTCCGGATTCCCGAGTATCCGCACAATGGTTCCGCTGCTCCGGGTTCCCATTGGCACACACACACCCCCAACTCACATAATGCCACCAAAATTGGTCATTATGTAGTTTCAAAATATTTCCTTCTTCAAACACTTTTTCCTTGTTAATCACACCCTAGGTGCCATGTTTCTAACTTTCTTGATTTCGGTGTCTCTTTTTCATACATAGAATCCGCGGTAGGACTTTCCACATAAGGAATCATAAAGCATTCATTGAAATCTTGAAACTAAACTAGCAAGATCATCCAACTCTATATTATTTAGCATGCTCAAAACATAAGTTGACGAGTTCAACATATTCCCCATCCTTTTCATTATTTCTAGAAAACACCTTTCAAGTATTTCATGAAATTCTAACATTTTAGGCAACAGATAACCTTATACACTTATGACAGATGACCTTAATATTCAACAGATAACCTTATATACTTATGACAGATAATTTTAACAGTCAACAGATAACCTTATATACTTAGAGAAAACGGTTAAGATCTTTGAACTAAAGACATTCTACTTTCCAACATACGATTCTATACTATACGTAGAGTTAGTAGGCTAGGGATTCTACCTTACTTCTTGGCGGTGGTCGGCTACGAAGATTTGGTCGTCGGTTTTGTGATTCGGCGGCGTAACGGCTCCGGTTTGCTTCGAAAGGAAGAGAGATGAACTTTCCTCTTCCTAGAAATAACTTGCTAACTAAACTAAGTTACTTTAAAGATCTAGAGGTGGTTTTGGAAGTGGTTTGGTGGTTTCCCTCAAGAACTCTCAAGAAACTCAAGAAACTTTAAACTTTTGAACCAAGAACACTTAGAATTTCTAGAGAGAAATAAGAGCAAGAAGTGAAGGTGTGAGTTTAAGCTTGGAATGAGCTTCTATTTATAGGCAAGGCTCACCCTCTCCCTCCTCTTGGCCGGCTCCTCTCTCTCTCTCTCTCTCTCCATATCCCATTTTTTAATTCAAGAAATCTAGCTTTCTTGGAAGATCAAAGTCTAGTCCTAGGCTTGCATGACTAGGTTTAGTCCTTGGATTTGATTCTTGGAAGATTTGTGGAAGAAAGGAGAGTTTGTACAAGATTTTGTGTTAAACAATTGATAATTGTACAAAGTAGGACAATGGAGGTTAGATTTGTCAAAGATTGGAAGGATGAAGAAGATCATGGTGGTTAAGGCATGGTACAACCCAAATCTTTCTTCTTTCTCTTCCTCCCTCTCTCCCTCCCTCTCTCTCTCGGCCCTCTCCTCTCTCTCTCTTTCTCTCCCTCTCTTGTACTAGTATACACATACACACACACACACACACACACACATATATATATATTACAATGTGCAAGAAAATAATAGGTACTTTTGTACTTGTGTCAAAGAGTTTTAAAAGGCTAAGATTTTCCCTTTTAACTAATCAATTAGCACATGTGTACTTAGTAAGTTTTTTTTTTAATCAACCAAGTACATGTACTAATATATAACAAAGGTACTATGTACTTTAGGTAGTTCAACTCCCCATTAAATTAATCTAATTGGGTACAAAATCTCAATATAAAACAATATAAGAGTACTTAGAAAATCTTAAGTCTTTTAAATCCAAGGTACATACATAATATAATATAGGTACAAACATCACATGGGGATTTAGAAAATGACTAGTTTATGAAAACCCTTATTACCCAATGGATAATAAAATCCCTAGTATTTATTGTCCAATGGACAAAAGTAATAAGGAAGCTTTTATACTAAAATAATCAAAATGTCATTTTAAACAATTATAAAATTCTATTTTTTATAAATATTAGTACTTGAACAAATCCATCAAGGAACACTTTTAATATAAAGAATAGGATTTCTATTATCCAATGGATAAAAGTTCTCCTAACTTTTATTGTCCAATGGATAAAGAAGAAAACCAAAATAATAAAAGAAAATAATTAATAAATTTTCAAGTCTAGGGTTTAAAAGGTTCACAAGGTTCAAAGATGGGCAAAAAGATCCATTTATGGTTAGGAAAATGTAACTAGGTGACTTCCTAGTTTGGTTTCTCCAACAAGTTGGTTAGAAACTAACTAGACTTGCTAAGTAGGGCTTAAAAAGTCAAGTAACGATCTTTGAAGGGCTAAAGTGTAATTACGATAAATTATAGGAATTTAAAAGGAAATAATAAAAGCAATCTAAGTAATCAAAAGAAAATTTTAAATATTTAACGAAATTTTTGTTGACTGAAAATCAGGGCTGTTACACTTGTTGTTTCTCAGGAGATGATGTTGACACAAGAGGAGATGTTTGCTGTTTTTCAGTTAAATGTATCTCATTAAGTCGTAGTGCCAGACTTTGAGGAGATTGTGTATGCTGCATCATCTGTGATATAATTTTCCTGTCATTGTCATCTACAACTTCTGGGTGTGGCATGCTGTAGACTTGAGCCTTTTAACATGTTTCTTGAAGTTCTTCCTCATATACCTAAAAGTTGTGAACTCACAATCAGAATTGTGTATTTTTATTGAGAAGTGTGTATTTTTTTGTATGAGAATTGTGTTGTTCATATGATAACTGTGTATTTTTTTATGAGCACTGTGTATGAGAAGTGTGTTTTTGCTATGAAAATTGTGTATTTTTTATATGAGAAATGTGTTTTTGCTATAAGAAGTGTGTATTTATCTATGAGAAGTGTGTAATTTTCTATGAAAAGTGTGTATTTTCGTGTCCAAGTTAAGCAATTTGATTAGTGTATATACCGTAATGTTGACATTGCTCAAATCTTCAAAATCATCAATTCTTTTTTTCAGGTTTGAGGTGTTCCAGTTTAGTAGCCTTGGAATTGCTTCATTTTTTGGTCGTACAATCAAATCCGTGTGTTCACAAATCCAGTACTGCAAAAGCAGGTAAAAGGAAATTATTAGAATAAAAAAATTATTAGAATACCCAAAAATACTTCTCATAACAAAATAGATTTAAGTTACCATCAATGCCACCACACATCTTGTTGCATCTCTTGGTTTGTCATGGAACTTGTGCATTGATGTATTCAATGTTTCTGCAATGGATTGTGCCCAGTCTTAGTCTTTTATTTCTTCTATTTTTTCCATGCAATGCACATATATCCATGCAATGGTGACTCTTGATGTGGAGAAGAACAGCGTCAGGCAAATGAACATGCATACAAGGCGGACTACATCTTGGATGTCTTCTTCAGTTATGGATTCCTTTTTTTTTTTTTTTTTGCAGTATTTCATTGATCATGTCTTTCATCTTTTTACTACCAATTCTTGCCTCCTTGATCCCCCTTGTTTTTGCAAATGGAACATCACTTTTCTTCTTGTTCAAATTCCTATTGGTTTGTTCCCATAAGTTATTCCAAAAATTAACTTGATATCATTCCTTGTTATGACAACCTTCTTACCACCAATGAGGAATTTGCTGTCATTGGTATCATAGTTTTCAATGATACTCAGGATGGTTTTATCGTGCTTCATGCAAGTTTTTTTGGCTAACTTGCCTTTCCTAATGGCATCAATCAGCATTCAAAACGGTGTTTGTTTCAAGAGCTCTAAGTGGGCATTGTTCAAGTTCAGTTTTGACAATAGCCCCACTGTTCTTATTACATTGGACCTAAATGTGCATTGCTTTTGGATCTGGGTTGGGGAGTCTGGTTTTGATTTTGATTTTGATTCTTGTTTCGTGGCCTTCTTTTTCTGTTTTGGGCTCTGTTGTTTCTTTCGTCGGGTTTGCTTTTGGGTCTGGATTGGGGAGTCTGGTTCAGATTCAGATTGTTGGGTAAGCCTTTGGCGTTTCTTGGCGACCTTTTTCTGTTTTGGTCTTTGTCGTTTCTTTCCCCGAGTTTGCGAAGGGTACTGTGATGCTTGGCTAACTATCGAGGTTGCTGGCATGTCAGGTTGAGTTTTGGATCTTGTAATGACTCCTGTCTCCTCCATTGTTAGTGTTCTTGGTCTGATCTCGTAAGAAGTTTTCAAATCTTGTGTGTAAGTCTTCTTGTGCCCTGTTAAATATATGAACAAAAGTGACATAGAGTGTTTACGTTGGCTCATCATAGGTATAGTACACAGTTCTATAGAAAAATAAACAGTTCTCATAGAAAAATACAATGTTCCAGTAGAAAAATACACAGTTCTCATAAACAGATGTCATGTATAATACACAATTCTCATAGAAAAATACATAGTTATCATAGAAAAATATAATGTTCCAGTAGAAAATACACAATTCTCATAGACAAATCTCATGTATAATACACAGTTCTCATAGAAAAATACACTATTCTGATAAACAGTTTTCGTAGAAAATACACAGTTCTCATGGATAAGTATGATGACGTGTAACTTTTTAAACATGTATTCTTTCGGAACAAAATACACAGTTCAAATCTTGTAAGTCTTCTTGTGCCCCGTTAAATATATGAACAAAAGTTAGATAGAGTGTTTATGTTGTCTCATCATAGGTATAGTACACAGTTCTCATAGAAAAATAAACAGTTCTCATAGAAAAATATAATGTTCCAGTAGAAAAATATACAGTTCTCATAGACAGATGTCATATATAATACACAATTCTCATAGAAAAAACTCAAAAACTCAAAATCTAAAGCGAAACCATTGAAAGTGCTCATTATCCTGACCTCTTCGCCGCCGGAGAAGCGGCCAGTCTCCTCCTTGAAGGAGCTGATCGAGAACAGTTCACATAGAACTCTACACATAGTTCACATAACTCGAAAACACATACTTCACATAGACGCAACACGTTTATGAGAGTTAGGGTTCTCATATACATATTTTACAGTTCGCATAGAAATTTCGCATAGACTTTCGATATTTTTTAATGTACATACCTTTCTTTGCCATATTGAAATGTTGTTGCCTGATCGATTGCACGAGAGAGAGAGAGAGAGAGAGAGAGAGCGCGAAGCGAGAGAGAGAGCGCTGTTGAGCGGAAGAGTTAGGGTTCTGTAGCGGTAGAGTTAGGGTGGTTCTGTAGCGGTTGGGGAGAGAGAGAGTTTTGTTGAGCCGTATGGAGAGGGTTCGGGAATGTGACCCGCGAGGTGTATTTTTGACCCGAGAGAGGATCCGGAATGCTTGTTTTGACCTGCGAGGGGTATTTTTGTCCACAATATAGCACCGGTACTAAAGAGGTATAGAATATTTTGTGCTGGATTGAATTAAGTCCGAGCCTAATTTTTTGGGTCGGCCTAAAAATCCCCCTTTAATAAAATTTTCGGATCACAAAGGAAGTACTCCTGTCAAGAGCATAAACCGAAAGCAATCTTCGTCGACCCCCCTCGCCCACGCCCTCGCCGGCCGCTGATAGCCCACCGCCGGCATTCGATCACCGATCTCCGGCCTTCGCTTCAGGTAACTCTCCCGCTCCCTCTTCGACTCTTTCTCTCTTTAATAAACAGTGCATTATGTTCTTTTTTCTGTCTTTCTCTTTCTTTTCTACAGTGGAAACCCTAACGGAGTGTTTTGTGGTGGTGTACATGAAGGATTATAATTGATTAGCAGTAATTGTACAGTTGCAGCAGATATTATACTTATGTCTCTTTCAATATTGCTATTAAAACATCTATTGTGAAGAAAGACATAGAGAAATTAACGGCTCCCCCATCTTGTTGTGTGCTCCATTTTTTTTGAAATTTGCGTGTCAGCTTGGCCGTGTCATGTTCCGTGTCTGTGTTGGATAGCTTATATACAATGTTAAGTTCATTCGCTATAACAGCTTAAGATTTTGGATACTCGGTGGGTATCATATCCTTGATGATTTGGGTTCAAGTCTCTTCATTTCATTTATCTCCATTTGCATTATGCTTCTCTCCATCGCATTGTATTGTGTGTTGTGTTTGGATGTTTTCATCTCCACGGGCAAGTCGGGATTGCACGTGAGGGAGGGTGTTAAGCCCATTTCGGAATGGCTTTTGCTTTTGGGGCACTTGGTAACTGATCAGGTGCTACTTAGCCTGGCGTTTTTACCATGACTTATGATACTCCATTCTCCTTACTTGGAGCATGGCTACCCTGAATAAGGAATAACTGCATATGGTTGAACTATCGACCAAAGCTCACTCTCCTTTGAGGAGGAGGTCTCCAGCTCTATGCAGCTATCACCCCTCCATCTTGTGATCTCTTTAGAGCTCTGTACCTACTGCCTACCATCTTCTGAGAGGGGCTACAGCTGGCCACCCACTGCCGTGCTGATATGTTTTTGATTGACTTTTATGCTGCCCTGAATTGCACTTCCAAACTTGAATCTCTGGGAAAAAGAGATTCTCTCAGTCCATTTGGACTGGTAAAAGACACAAATGAAGGGAAAAAAACTAGTACAGTATCAATGAAATTAGGTTCGTTAGTTTTTGTTCCCCTCAGTTTCATAGAGTCGTAGTCATTACTGTTCTAAATGCGATCTTTAAAAGCTAGTACTTATAACTTAGTAGCAGGATCCTTTTAAAATGGGTGCGTTCCCTAGACGGGAGCTCGCTCCGAACTAAGATGAGAGCTTATCGGGCCATTAAGGCGGTTATTCTCTTACTTTTTAGTCAAGAAGTTTTGCAAATTGAGAATATGTAACTTCCAATAATTACACTTGAAGATCGTGAAAATTTACAATAACTCTTTTCCTTTAAGGATTATTCTAACATCCACTCAAAGGGTGTAGAATAATAGGTAAAATGTGTATTGATATCCGAGAAAGGTGTATTGATATTTGTGAAAGTGTGTTAATATCCGTGAAATATGCATTGATGTCCAAACTTGTTTGGGATTATGTGTATATTATCTTGGTTTGCAAAACCGTTCTTTTAATGGTTAAGTATTCAAAGATATTATATACACATATTTTTATATAATCTATATACGCTCCTTAGGCGCTCCCAACCTTAGGAGCTTTTAGGTGCCTTCGCTCCCCCACCCCCTCTTCGTGCTACTAAGATTTATAATCCGTTAGTATTTTACTCAATGACTAGTTCTAATAAGTTCTCAGCCTCTCTCTGGCTCTCTGTCATTTTCAGATACAATAGAAGATGCCATCCAAAATTGCACAAATTCGCCTTGTAAGTTCACATCCTGAAGTTTATGAACCATGTGATGACTCATTTGCGTTGGTTGATGCGCTTCTAGCTGATCAGATGAACTTGTTAATGCATAATCCGAAACTGTGCATGGAAGTTGGGTGCGGTAGTGGATATGTTATTACGTCTCTAGCTCTTGTGCTTGGGCAGGGGGCCTGCGGGGCCTATTATATTGCTACCGACATCAATCCTCATGCTGTGAGAGTGACCAGTGAGACACTTGAAGCACATGGGGTTCATGCAGAATTGATAACTACTGACATTGCATCAGGGCTGGAGGAGAGACTGGCAGGATTGGTGGATGTGATGGTTGTGAATCCACCTTATGTGCCAACACCTGAAGAGGAAGTAGGCCGTGATGGGATTGCCTCGGCTTGGGCTGGGGGGGAGAATGGTCGGTGTGTCATTGATAAGATATTACCCGTTGCTGACAAACTTTTGTCCGATAGGGGCTGGTTGTACATGGTTACTCTTACAGCGAACAATCCCTCAGAAATATGCCTTCAAATGAGAGATAAGGGTTATGCTTCCAGAATTGTTGTGCAGAGATCAACAGAAGAGGAGAGTCTCCATGTCATTAAGTTTTGGCGAGATAGTGATGATATATTGCAGGCAAATGAAGTCGAGGCAGTGAACAAAACAGGCCCTGCAAGAATTTTTCAGTCTTTGCTTTCACAGTTTCCTGGGTTATTGTTTGGGAGAAACAGCAACAGTAGTAGTACCTGATTTTTAAGAAGGTAAACATGAATTTCTACACTCTGATAAAATATGGTTGCCTTTTTCTTCCCCTTCCATGTCATTATTGAGTTTAGAACATGGAATTCGGTCACAATGTTACAACTGATAACCTCATGCAATTCATAAAAGGTCTCTTTCCATGAATTGATGCCTGCACAGCCAGCTGATTCCCTGGTAAGCCATTCCTTTTCTTTCTTTCTTTTTTTTGCTTTGTGGCAAGTTGGTGAGTGAATCTGCTCCAACAAGAAACTTATATATGTGAGAAACGACTCAAAGCAGTTCCTAGTGAGGCATTTTTCACTATGTCTCGACCAATACTTTGAATGCCTTTCCTTGCATCATACCATTTTAGTACAAGGTATTGATACCAGCCCCTCGAGGCAAAAACTTTGAGCATGCTTTTAAAATCTATGGACCACTATTATATCTCAAAACTACAACGTGGAAATATGATAAGCTACACGTAATTTTTTTTTTTTTTTTTGAAGATAGCTACACATAATAAAAACATGAGAAACCATAGTATTATGCAAGATAATTGCAAAATATTCAAAGTAACATGCAATATGAGACTATATTAAGCTGGAAATGCAGGGCTTTATGTGATTTATCTGCATGTTATATTGCAACTTGTGCAGGGGGGAAATGTGAAATTTAACTCTATATGGTTGAGTGTAAAAGAAGAACTTTATGCATGTAACTTAGTATGTTTAAAAGAAGCACTTTTACGCATGTTATAGCAATTGCGCAAGTAGTTAGTACATATAATGAGTCAATGACTGTATAAAACACAATTATATAGAACGTGTTCACTGGAAAGTATCATAAACTTATTTTATCCCTTTATCTGGGTTTCAACACCTCCTCCATTAAACCCCCTCTCCAGGTGCTCCTCCTCCTCATCCAAGAGTGTCAAAATCATAGCATCAACAGTAGGTCTATGACTATGAGAACAAGAAAGTGTATAGATTTGCATAATACTCAACAGAGTCCTTCTACTCCCTCGTCTCTTCTCCATCCATGGCCACATGATCAGTAAAGTTACGCCTCATAGGAATTCGTTAGTTTAGTGAAGAACTTAGTATTCCTGCCTTCTTAAGCCTCAAGCCTTGATTTTTTTTCTCCAACTAACCATCAGAACAGTGCTACCCAACTCTTATTTTGTTTCTTTTTCTTCAAACAGTTTCCTCTTCTGACTCCATATCTTTCCGATGCCACTTCTCAATACACTCCAGAGCTTTAGCTTTCTCAGAGGTCAGTCAGGTCATTAAACACTTGTTCCACAACCATTACCACTACAGAGCTTGGGTCCCCTTTCAACTAAATAATGGTTCCGCCACTAGTCAGCCTTGTCCACAGATCTATCCTTCTCGAGCCGCTTGTTTTCACAACAAAAGGGACTCCTCCCACCATCTATAACCCCGTAATCAAAATGCGCTATGGATTTGACACCGGCCTCCATAAGGTAATTTGTGAGAAAGTAGAGAAGTTTTCATCCCCATTTAATGAGATGAAAAATGAGTTCAGCTTCTCTGCCGTCCTAAATTTGACTACACGGAGCAGTTTGCCTATACTGGACATCTCCTTGATGGTCCAAGCCATTACTATCGTAGGCCCGTTGGAAAGAGTGTCCACCCAAAAATTCAAGTTAATTAGGCTCCCACAACTAATTAATTGTAACGCTTTTATGTCGCAAAATTAAATAGTCTATCCATTTTTGCTACACCAAAGTATTCTTTTTGTGTTTTGATCAACAACACTAAAATGCTGCTGTGCTGGTCAACTTGAATTTGTATGAGGACATACTACCTGACGAGCCCTACAATATGAATGGCTCACATTATTGAGAAGGGGTCCAGATATGGGCAAACTGCTCCGTGCAGTTCCAAACAGGACTGCAGAGAAGCTGATTCCGTAAAAATTCTATCGATCCTTGTATAAACGGCTAATCCTAATTGTACCATGATGTCAAATGCAAAAATGTGGCAACATCCATCAACTCCTTTTTTTCTCTTAAATGCAAGAATTTCCTCAGACTTTTGGAAACGATTCTCCACCCCTTGGCATTTCTTCTTTTGAATCCAACAATTACCCCCCTAGCTCAGTCCTGATATCATCGAAGACTAGACAATTAGCCCGCAAACATCCTTCCATTCACAAAGACCCTTTCCCGCAGAACTAGGATGCTCCAAGTTCTCTATAGTTGCTATATCCTCCCAACTTATAATAATCTTACACACCATGAACTTCTAACTATTTTATTGTTTATATTATTCATCTTGGTTTCCTGTACTAGCTCGCCCCCCCTCCAAGTGCACATCATAAAAAAATGACTGTTCTTTGTCTTTTGTTATTCAGCCCCGCATGCATCGTATCAAGATTTTTAGCTTCATTTTATCAAGATTTTTAGCTTCATTTTATCAAGATTTTTAGCTTCATTGAGATTCTAAGTCCCAATTTTCTTAGCAGGTCATTTAGGTTTTAGGTTAGACTTGACCAGCATATGGACTAGGTCTTCTAATGTTCTGATTAAATCCAATGTCTTACTGATGCAAACATATCTATTCCATCCTCACCACCTTTGTAATGATGAACTTTACATTCCTAAAAATTGATGGTGCTGCATTTTTTTGGTTTCGTGTGTACTAAGAACTCCATATAGTAGTTGGAATTGAAGGATAGAACTTAGAAGTTCCCTGAATATATCATCAATAAACTGTTCTTCTGCAGTTCCTACCTCATTACTCGTTGTACGCACCCAGAAACACAGATACAGTTGGTTATAGCATTTTCTGAGATCTGCTGTGAATCATCTTTTCTATTCCTAATGAATGCCCCCACCCCTTTTATTGTGTATAACCTTGGGAATCAGAAGACAGGAATACTTAAAAGTGTCATTTCTGTAAAATTTTCCGTTTTTTGTTTTTCATTTTAAATGGCAGAAGTATGGTAGAGTAATTGCTCCAGCTGATGACTCTCTTACCTGATCCTGTATAAAAATCTCTCTTCATCTCACCTCTGTGAGAAATTCTTCTTTTCTAAATCAGCATTTTGTTAAGATTCTCCTCTGAGAAATTACATATTAGCCTTCAGAATTTACAGGTATAATTTGGTAGATGGCTGTCTTAGTTGCAAGATCTGACTTCATTAGAAGTTGGAAATCTGAAATGCAAATCCTTCTTTACCAGGACCTCTTGTTTTCTGAATCATTTGTGGCTTTGATGTCCCTTACAGATATCTTAGGTTAGTTGTGGGACATTGCTTCTCAATTATCGCAAAGGAGACAGCGGATTCATGAAGTAGACCTCAATTGGTTTGCGGGATATTGCTTCACAAGTATCGCAAGGTAGCCTTGTTGTTAGGGGTTGATGCTGTGTATCAATAAACTGGTCTGGTGGCCCATACAGTTCTCTTAGTTTTTCTCATACAGCTTTCTGATGGTCTGTTAAATGGTACTTATGTCAGCTGAACCCCCTTGAATTGAGTACCATGACTCTGTGAGAGAAGCATACAGTAGCAGCAGATGAACCATAGGATGTTGTCCAATATTACAGGAAGAATCTGTAGTTTTTGCATGAGCATAAGACTCAGTCAGTCCACAGAAGGGACATGGGTGATTGCTGCTGCAGCATTTTAACGACTACTCTCCTGCTACTGTGTTAAATTCGCCCAGAGGCTGTAGGCTGTAGCCAGCCTGCATGGTAGAGAGTTAACATGTTCCTGAGAGAGCTCTGCTCCTCATTACTGACAGCAATGTTCTGCACAAGCGCGAGAGTTAGAGATTACCACCTAAGTATTGAGTGTAACAGTTATATCAATTTGAATTTTTTTGGTTGGGTCAGTGGGAGGAATGTTTCTCAGGATGGAAGAAGTTGCTTAGTTGTCTTTTTTCTTTTTTGGTTTAAGTAGGCTCTGTCACTTAGAAAATAAAGAAAAATAGTACTACTTGTGTTCCTTTATAAGTGTTCCCTATAAATAAATAAAAAACGCGGAATTATCTAGCATAAAATAAAGTACTTCCGTGTATAATTTTTAAAAGTTTTTTTCACCATTTTAAAGAAGGATAGTGATTTTGCCATACCCTTTTTTGATAATGCCACACCTGCAAGTGTATTTTTTGGTGCAAAAATGCACTTGCAGGGTGTGGAATTATCAAAAAATGGTGTGACAAAATCATTTTCCTTTAAAGAACTACTTAATTGAGATTTTTAATTTGGTGCACAGAAATTGAAAAAAATATGCTTTTTTTTATTGGCCGGCAATGACGACGTAAAATGGTGTTTATCGTAGCACTGGACATGTATTTGTTGCAAATGAGAATTTAATCATCAATCATGAATGTGGTGAGGGTAGTTTTCGTAACTAAAGAAGGAGAGAGAGAGAGAGAGCATACGTAGTTTTCAAGCTGCTTACCTTTGTTGCTTGTGGGAAGACGCCTCTGGTTCCAATTGGTTACTGCTAAATTATTATTCTACTTTTATAATACGAAAATGCCCCACCAATCATTTCACTACCTAGCAACACAAGTTACTTTCAATTATCTATTAATCTTTGCTGACAGCCTGAAAATACTTGGCAATAGGTAGCTTCTTTCTTTTAATCTTATCTTGTAAGACTATGATTTGGTCAGATTTTGGAAAATCAAATCCTGAGCTTACTATTGTTCTACAACCTCTGTTACATGAATCCTTCAATATGTATGGATAAAGGTTTGAGATGTGTGTTTGACATGTTTAGTTGAGCAATGATTTACCACGTATATATCTAGCCAAAAAAGAAGAAGAATAAACTTCACACGTATATTTTCCAACTTAAATTTCTTGTGTGCTATGCATAGAACTCTTATAATATGAAAAAAAAAAATCTAAAATAACTAGTTAATAAATAACAAAAAGTACTATTTATAAGAAAGAAAAGAAACTTGGCACGTATATTTTCCAACTTAAATTTCTTGTGTGCTATGCATAGAACTCTTATAATATGCAAAAAAAAAAAAAAAAAAGGATCTAAAATAACTAGTACTCCCTCCGTCCCTTTTTTTGTGTTCAGTATTCCATTTTGGGTTGTCCCTTAATAAGTGTTCATTTTGTAAAGTTAGGGAGGTAAAAGTTGGTACATTGTCTATTTTGTCCCTAAAAGTAGATTTCATTTTGAAAAGTTAGTGAGTAAAAATGTAATGATAATGGGTAAGTAGGGAAAGTGGAGGAAAAAGTTAATGTGAAAGGTGTAATGATGATGTCTTTTTAATAAGTTGGAGTTACGAAGCAAGACACTTAAAAAGAGACAGAGGGAGTAATAAATAACAAAAGGTACTATTTAAGAAAGAAAATAAAAATCATTATTAAGGATTTTAGATAGGTCTGCATGTCCGTATCCTTAGAAATTATTATCAAAATTTTAGATGAAGTCGATACTCAAAACACATATCTGCACCCAACATCAATACTCAGTTTCATGTAACATGGTCTACAACACGAGGGTGAGCTGCACCATTGCTTTTTCTCGTTCTTGTGGTTGTTATGTGTGCTGTTCCTATTTGACAAAAATGTTGGTGCGACTTTGGACCCCAAGAAAATTGTTGGTGTGAAGTGTTGAGAGAGAGAGAGAGAGAGAGAGAGAGAGAGTCCAAGCAGATGAACAACCCTGCAGAAGGTTTTGCTTTTCCTTAAAAATGAAGAAATACACTGTAAATATTACAACTTCGCAAATGATCAGCAAAAATACAAGTGAATGTGAAAGCTTTGAGAACCAAGAAACAGAATATATCACACAATCATACAGGGGACGAAGACAAGACAAATTACAACGGAGAAGGGGTAGACAACAATAAAGAATAAAAAATTTAACATAAACTGGTACACAAACAGTCTAGCACCTAGTCTTACACAACTTGCTAGTTCACTTGTCCTTCTGTCATGTGCTCATCAAGGCTTTGGTGGCTCTGCTGCTACAGGTTCTTCCACCTTCGGTGGCAGCTCCGTGGTGGTACCTGGCTCGGCTTCTGCCTCAGGTTCAGCAGCAGTCTCAACCACAGCCACCGCTTCTTCTTTCTTTTCCTCTTCAACCACTACCTCTTTACCTTCTTCGGCTGCAACAGATGTTTCGGCCTCGGCTGGGGGAGGCTCCACCAGTTTCTCTTCCGTGACTATGAATGTTGAGACCTTCTCAAATACAAAGAAAATTGGTCCTGGAACCAAAGTTGGCCCTAGCTTTGTAGATGCTTCACAAATTGGCTTCGATCCTGGAAAATCTTTGCAATGATTACGGACACAAGTTAGTTATTTGTATAGTGTGCTATCAACACATTTATCAAATCATAGAGGATATTAAAGAGTAGTACCAATTTTAACGAGCTCATCGAGGAACTTCTGAACACCAGCAGAGTACTTCTTTAGACCCACTTCCTTTGGTTCCTTAACCAGTGCCTGTTTTGATTTTTCATTTTGTGAACAAAGACACAGGAGATTTTAGTTGCATTGGTAGTCTAATACAAGTGCTTGGCATCTCTATATGTGTTTACATGCTAGTGTCTGTCATGCAGTTACTGTATTCTATAGGGTGTTGTAGATCGATCTCCCTTTTTCTTTTCTTTTTTTTGAAACGGCTACAAGTTTATTAAGAATCTTGATAGGTGTACACCAAGTAGGGGGAGAGGAGAAGGGAATCCAACCAAAGGTTGGATGAAACACCTGATGGGAATAAGATTGATCTCTTTCTTGATGTCTTATGTTTTGGTTTTTTTTTTTTTTTTTTGTATAGAAGAGAGAGAAGGAAAGAGAGAGAGAGAGAGAGAGAGAGAGAGAGAGATGTTTTATTTTTTTGTTTTTTTTTTTTTTTTTTGTATAGAAGAGAGAGAGAGAGAGAGAGAGAGAGAGAGAGAGAGAGAGGAGCTGATGAATTACCTTGATCTCAACTGAAGAGGCCTCATAGATTTCGACTACTTTAGGCTGGAGCTCACTCTTCTTCTCTTCGAACTCCTTGGTGTATTCTTCCTGAATTTACTTGCGAGGTTAGTATACCATGACACTCGATACACACACCTAAGGTTTTTAATTTTTGTCCATAATCAGCTTCTATGAGCGTTTTAAGTGTATTGATCAGCTGTTCCCAACCGTTACACAGGATACGTACCCGTTGATATCTTATTCAAAAAACTTTAATGATACAGCTAGCTCATACATGACCGCTATTTATGACCAAATTAGCTAGGTGCTCCAAAATCTATTTTCATGAAAGATGCTTTTGAAAATTCACATTTGATTCTCGCTGCTGCATACCATTCCATTGGCTACCATTACATTGCTACTAGTGTTATGGTTAGGTATCTCAATATTATACGGATTATTAAATACTACAGACCATATGTATGCATGTAGGTAGTGTATGTAAGTAAGGTAAAGAAGTGAAATATTGGAAGAATTTGTAGAATGAATGAAAGAAATAGCTAGAAGAATTAAAGATGGATGGATGGATGGATTACCTTAGAGTCATCGAAGTTCTTGCAAGCTTCAGCAGCAGCAGCCTTCTTGGTTCCGTTTTTCCCAAATACTTTCTTCACCTTTGGGAGAACCTTTGTTTTCCAGTAATCCATGATGGATCTCCTCCTCCTCCTCCTCCTCCTCCTTTTTCAATCAACCTCCCTACCCAATAAACCTCTAATTATATAGCAATTAATAAACACGGATTAGTAATTAATCTCCTCCACACAAATAATCTTTATACGCTAACACAAATACCACTACTAGCATAGCTAATTAAGCTTATAGCTTCCAATATTGTACGTTTTCCTTCAATCTGAAGAGAGAGAGAGAGAGAGAGAGAGAGAGAGAGAGAGAGAGAGAGATGTTTGGTGTATCGTGGCTGGGCAACAACTTAACAGTGCATCCAAATTAATACTACTAGCAAGGGCAAAACACAAGCGGTTAAAGCGTGTGAGCAGGAGACACCGAATAGTTCCTGCTTGGGGTGTCCATGTCCTCTGTTAATGACGTCAAATACCCCACCAGCACAGGTTATTACTACTAGTACTGTATTATTCATTTCATTTGATACAACGCGCCTTCGTGAGTACTGACTGTCTATATTATCCCTGGTCAAAGAGTTAGCGACGGGCCAAAATGGTCCTAATTGGTTGGATTTTAGTTGATTGAAAGCCAATTTGAAATTAATGGTTAGTTTCATGGGGCTGGTGTGGTGCGGAGAGGAGCGGAGGAATCCAACAAGCCAAAGGGGATCCCATCGATGATGTACAATCACGATGGCGATGGGGATACGATACCAGCTGGCTAATCTATCACCTCATTCATTAGTTGGCAAAATTGTATCAAAACGTGGGACCCCCTTCCAACCTTCAGATGTTGATCTGATCTCTACTTAACTACTCCTCTTTGTCAAATTCTGTAATGTAATAATACCTGGCACTGGCAGAGCAGGGCAGCCTATCTCATTTGCTCATCAAAATACTCCATTATCATGTGTACGTATATAGACTCACTCATTCCGGTATTCAATTGGCGGATTATTATTTTTTAAATTTATATTCTTCATCTTCATGACGCAGCATAGTAGCATAAGAGAAACTAAATGCTACTCCATCTTAATTTAGGTAGACAAATAAGTTAGATATCGTTCTAATACACGGGTTCTTAAATTCACACACACACACACACACACACAAAAATAAAGCATCTTGCGCACAAGAAAAACAGAGGGAAATCAAACCGAATGACGAAAGATAATAATTCTAACCCAAACAAAAGATATTCCTAATCAAAATCTTATTCTAGAATCATAAAAGTAAGAATATGAAATCTTCCACAATCTTGTCCTACATCAGTTGATGCTCTTTTTAAAAAAAAACTCATCAAGTTTCCATTGCTTGAAGAAACTTGGTACATCTGCTATTTTCTACATCGACTTAGTACTACAATCTAACTCGAAAGATAAACACCTCTTGCATAAGAAAAATAGAGATGAGAACTTTGAATTTTATTGAATTAATTATTGAATAAAACATGATTTGTCCTTAGACTTACTACCCTATTTAGAAGGAGAAAATTCCTATACTTGGGGGCTGTTTGATAAAACTGAAAACTGAAACTGAAAGCTGAAAAATTAAGTACTGGAAACTGAATGCTGAAATTTTTAAGCTGAAAAGCTGTTTGATAAATATATTAAGTACTGAATTAAAAAAATGATGAATTAATTTTGTTCCAATTCTATCTTAATTTTTCTAACGGTCACAATATACTTTTGGTAATGGTGGTGGAGTGGTGGTGGGGGAGTGGTGGAGGTAGTAGGAGTGCTGGTAGTGGTGGTGGTAGAATGGTGGTGGTGGTGGTGTAGTGATGGTAGTGGTGGTGGTGGTGATGGTGGTGGAGTGGTGGAGGTGGTGGTAGGAGCGGTGGTGTGTGGTGGTGTAATGATGGTTGTGGTGGAGTGGTGGTGGTGGTGGTAGTGGAGGAAGTGGTGGTGGTGGAGTGGTGGTGGTGGTGTAGTGATGGTAGTGGTGGGGGAGTGGCGGTGGTGGTGATGGTGGTGGAGTGGTGGAGCGGTGGTGGTGGTGGTAGGAGCGGTGGTGGTGGTGGTGTAGTGATGGTAGTGGTGGTGGTTGTGGTGGTGGTTGTGGTGGTGGTGGAGTGGTAGAGCTGGTGGTGGTGATGTGGTGGTGGTGGTGGTGGTGGTCGTGGTGGTGGTAGTGGTGGTGGTGGAGTTGGTGGTGGTGCTGATGTGGTGGGGGAGTGGTGGTGGTAGTGGAGGTGGTGGTGGTGGAGTGGTGGATGTGGTGGTAGTGGTGGTGGTGGTGGAGTGGTGGAGGTGTTGGTGGAAGTGGTTGTGGTGGTGGTATGACGGTTGAATATAAGCACACAAAAATTCAGCCAGAATTAAGTAGCTCAAAGCTACTTAATTTTTTTCAACTTTTTAGCCTATATTTTAAGTGGTACTTAATTTGTTAAGTAATATGAAATGTGGTTATCAAACCTACTGAATCACTTATTACTTAATTGATTCAGTATTAAGTGCTGAATTTAGGTTATCAAACAAGCCCTTGGTAAGAATCAAGAAATTAGAACGAAAATTAAAAAAAAATTAAAAGCTCTATTAAAAAAATTAAAAGCTCTACCTAAAAAGGTAATAAAATCATACCAAAACAAGAGGAATTAAAGGAGAAGAAAATTCTAAAATTAATTTTAATTCTTGTAGACCAAGAATCCTAATAAAATTGGAAAGTAAAATCAAACTGAATGAGGAGAGATTATAATTCTAACCCAAACAAAAGATATTCCTAATCAAAATCTTATTATAGAATCATAAAAATAAGAATATTGAACTTTCAGAATCTTGTCCTACATCACTTCACATTTAGATATATAGTTCTTCCAAATGCAGAGATGTGTCATCCAATATCTAATGTAATGTGAAGGTGGTGGTATTGATTCAAGTTAATATCACCATGGGTCCTTCTTGTTCGATAAAAGATTCACCTTGATCTTCACAGTTTTAATTTCAGTAAATGACAATATCTTAGACTTACACTTTCGTCGCAATGTTATCCGTCCTTCCTATTATATGTTGGGCCGAGATTTAGATGAAGAGAAACAAGAGGATGAGAACTAGACCCATCTTCCTCTTTTTTTAGCCTCGCCACTCCACAGCCTTCATTTTAGATAAAATTCAAACTGCAAGGGCCAAATTGAAACTTTTTGATCAAACAGGAGGAGGGACAAATGTTGTAATTTACCGGTTAAGTCTTGCTTTTAGGTGAGCTGGTATGGGCTTGTGTTTCACAACCTTGTCCTCACATGGGGGTTCGCTGGTACAATTAACAATCACACTGTCTCAAAAACTACCAATTGGTACATCTCTTCTACTCAACATGCCCTTCATTTTTCTCATGAAATTATCTACTCCCTCCATTTCATGAATTAACCATTTTGTAAAATGTATATTTTTATTTTTCGGATAAAAATATAGCACCTATATAGTATAGTTCTTTGATTTTATTTTATTTTTCTCAAGAAACTAATTGAGATTTTTAAATAGGTGTAAAAAAAAAAAAAAAGCTACACGAAAGTGTTTTATTTGTATCCAAAAGTCAGCACGAATTTAGAAAAGGACTAACAGTATAGGACAGAGGGAGTGGAGAGATTGACTCTCCCATGACGGGTACCCTTTATGACTTTATAATTCAATATTTATTTTTATTTTATCATGACCCCTTGTTTGTATCTGACCATATATATAGCTGTTGATCAGGAATGATAATATATTATTTTTATTTGTAAAGTTTGAAATGATAAGTACAAAGAATGAGAGATTGCATGCACATGGCTTGATTGTAGGTGTTTTTTTTTATAAATATTTTTTAAAGAACAAGGAATAGAGACAGCAAATGAGGATTAGTTGATGGTGGGCCATTTGGGTTTTGGGGTAACTCGATCTCTTAACGTGGGGTGGGGGTGCCTTAGACTTCATTTGATGATAGGTGCATATGCATATATACTTGTTTTCATGGTTGGTTGTGCGTGGACGACGACTGCACCTTGTCATTTACTATAAGAGTTAGATAAGTACTTCTATTGTTCAATGGATTGCTACACTCTGTTTTTGTTCTCGGGGCTTTTTTCCCGATTCTGATTAGTTTCTGTTTTCCTCGCAAGTGAAAATTAATAAACCGCGAGGGCATGAGTGGTTTCTTGGTTGTTGCGGGCATGCCAGGACTAGATTGCAGTCCGAATTCGTGTTAACGCTTGTGTGCTTCGATCTGACTTCGATTAGAATGATTGCGTACAACCCAAGAGGTAAGGCTGTAAAGTGGTTCGTGGTTTGCCTTAATGAAAAGGACTTAACATTTTTCAACCGCAGTGGAAATTGGAAAGAAAATAGAACTAAGGCTCCGTTTGTTTGGACGTAAAATATTTTACCTATTTTCCGGTGTTTGGTTGTGTAAAAAATGAGGAAAATATTTTACATGTAAAACATTTTCCATCAATTAGATGAAAATGACTTACCCTTAAATTTTCTGTAAGTTATTTTCCGAAATGAACCCGCTGTCTTCTACTACAATTCTCATTGCTCAGTTCCATGATCGTCAGTCATGACCCACGTTCAATTCCATAATCTCATATCTCTCTACCGTTTAAACTCTCCATCTCCCTCTCTACACTATTTTGTTGATTTCCGAAAATATTTTCAAGTCCCAACCAAACACCGGAAAATAAAAGTTTGAAGTTTGTTTTCTGAAAAAACATTTTTCATGGAAAATATTTTATATCGAAACAAACGGAGCCTAAATGAAAACTAATCAAACTCCATTAACGGTTTAATGAAGCTAATTGGTACAAGGTATTGAAATGAAAACTAGGCTAGGCTAGTATGGACTGAATGGTAAAGGATAAACTACTTTGCTAGAAAGTAAAGATAATTGAAAGATAATTTGAGTAAGTGTTGGACTTGGTTGGTGCTGGATCCTTTTCTAAGTCTATCATTTCTTGTATTTATAGGCAGAGGCTCCAGGCTTGAGTTGCTTTCATGCATGGCTGCCAAGTGACCCGTTTCAAGCTTGAGCTGCTTTCATGCATAGCTGCCATGTGTCCATGCCTTGCTCCTCACTCAAGAATAACAGTTGTAGGACTAAAGGCCTCCTTTTCTGCACGAGAACTTGCCAAAAAGGGATTCTCCTTTTTTTCTTTTCACGCACTTACCAAGGCTAAAGAACGAAATATTCTTTACCAGAAATAAGGCCTAACAACCACTTTCGTTGACTTAAGGTCTCCCTCTTACAAGCTCTTTGATGGCTTTAAGGAATTTTATATAAAGATCTTATGTAAAAAGGATTTATGGGGCCATAAATCACTTTTCCTTCTTTCCACGCGCTTATCGAAAAGATGACAAGCCTGAGTAAAAACTTTCTAAAAAATGGCCTAAATGCCCTCCCAAAGGAGACAATCAATTAAAGGCCCTCTTTTTTGGGAACAGGGGGCTCTGCTGTCTCGGCAAAGCAAGGCCCGCTCTAGTCTTGCTTTAATGATCGAAAACGTTCACTTCGTAGAGATCGTCGAGTAGAACAACTCTGCAAAACATTAGCTAGATCAAATATCATTAAGTGCCTGATCAGAAGACATATAGCTTGTTAATAGTGGGTTCCAATTGATTTGATTCAGTGTTTCGGATCCATTCTTTTCAAGATAAAAATATTTCGATTAGACCCTTCATGATATCCAATTGAGCTAATTTTTTGCAGAGTTGTTCTACTCAACGAGCTCTTTGAAATGAACGTTTCCGATCATCGAAGTGAGACCGGAGCAGGCCCTGCTTGGCTCGGACTGCCTCAATAGGGATAGCGAAGCTCCCCAGTCCTCTTTTTTGACTTATGTAACTCCAGGTGGTGGGCCCCCAGGCCTTAAGAATTCTATTCCATACTCCTCATTCCACAATATCAATTTGGACCTCTCTCTATTTTGGCCAAATATATCTAAAAATAGGCGACCTGAAACATCGACTTGGGCTTTAGTTAATTGGGTCATGCTCTAAATATTAATGCGGCCTATTAATTTTCAAAATCAATTCAACTCTTCTAGATTCAATTCGTCCCAATATAAATTCGATTAAGGCCCCAAAACAACATTTCAGCCATTAATCCACTAATAAATCCTTTTTAAAAAATTTGGCCAAAATTGGGTGTAAGCTTCCCTCCCCCCCCCCCCCCCCCCCCCCCCCCCCCGGCTGTTACTTTTAGAATCAAGACGTATATACAAAAATAAAATCATTTTTGGCATCAAAACAGGCCTCGAATCCGAATCTTGTTATCTTCTTTTGTTTGCCTTGCATATGGACTTAGTAGGCATTAAGCATTTTGCACGTTCCTTTCAGGCCTTTCAAAGGCCTCTCTGAGAAATAAAAGGCCTCAATCTGCATCCTTCAAGGTTGTTTACAATAATTGGATGATGCTCATCATGCCTATATCAGAACTGAATCTCCGGGCTATGAACATCGCCTGGCTAATTATAAAAAAAGATCGAACCATGAAAAGGCCTGGCAATAATGAATAAAAATATGTTGGAAGGCCTGATCTTTTATTTGGAGTGTTTATAATAGTGATTCAGGCCTACTCAATGAAAAAAAAAGTACTATGGACTCTGCGAAAAAGGCCTTGTAAAACTTTGATAAGGCCTAGTTGTAGAGAACCTACAAACCCATGAAAGGTTTGACAATAAGGCTTTACAATATGTTGAAAGACCTGGAAATATGGTTCAGGCCTAGAGAAAGAACTTAAAGGGCTTTATTTTCTGCAGAAAGGCCTGTTTACACCAGTATTAGGCCTAAACCATGAAATAAAAAGGTTTCCACCTATATGGAAAAAGGTCAGGTAAAACTTTAATAAGGCCTAGTCAATGATTGATAGGCCTTGGCCGAACATTTTAGAGATACATGTTCGGCCTTCGAAAAACTTTTCTCTACTTAGCCTTTTTTACAACCACGACGTTATTGCATAAGGCAAGTGAATAAGACCCGCTTTTGATGTGCCTTACAAATTCAATGTGGGCACAATTCTACGAATTTAAGACCTTTAAGGCCTATGTTGGCGTATGCATGTAATGCCTTTTGGCAGTTTGGACAATACGAAAAGGCCTTCATTAACTGGGGGAAGAGGGGGATCTCCGATTAGAAATGGATCTTGATCAAGCCTTGGAGTGTTGTCAATTTCCTCCTTTTCATTATGTTCCGCTTGTTCTAGAACAGATGCAACATGCAATTCAAAATTGGCCACATGATTGATGGCAGGACTGGATCATTCCTGATTTGCGTCAATGATCTGCTCAGGACTGAATTTGGATGTGGTAGCTCTTCAAACACTTGAGAAAGTTTCTGAGAGGAGAGCACGAGCTGGTCTTGCCTCATAGACTTTCCATGTTCTAGCTTCTTCCAGGTCTGAGATTTTGTTCCTATGCGTTGAACACACCTATCTCTTTGCTCCTCTAGGCATGGAAATAGCTTACCATCCAGAAGTTTTTGGAACACTCCCATGAATGTTGGCTATTGTGCTTAGGCTTGAGACTGTTGTCATGATCATTCTAATATTTATCATCCAAGTCTTGACACTGTTCCAGAGTCTTCAAAGGGCTGAACTGAGACTTTTATCCCCCAAGTCCAATTCCTTGGCCTCCTTGCCCCCTGAGTGTAGGGCTTTTGGAAGCTAAGGCTTGAGAAGATCCTGGATGCCTGGTGTGCTTGCTAGAAGCTTATTTAGATAGATTCAGGCCTAAAGTTGAGCCTAAAGTGAAACCGTGATGTTGGTGGTAGAGTAAGAGTTGATTTCATATCTTCAACATTAGCCATTAATTTATGGCCTTCTTGGAATTGATTAGACATTCTTCAATCTTATGCAAAGGTGCAACCAAGGGCTGAGAAGAGCCCTGCAAGAATTCTTTGTTGGATGCAATGGTACAGGACTAAATGCCTATATTTTCTTCAACTGGGCCCGCAAAGTTCTGGGTATGAGGATCACCAAAGCCACCATTTCGGAATTCATATTTTTTGGGTAGGCCTAAATACATGATACTTGAATAGCCATGTGACTTGACATTAAGGAGATAGTTTACCTCATACGTAATTGGCGATCCTCATCTTCAAGCCTATCAACTTCATCTTCAAACCTTCGAATTACATCATTGTAGCAGTTTTGTGTGTCGAGAAACCAATTCTCCGTAGGATTTAGTCGATGCTTCTCTTTGTGCTTCTCCCAAGCGTAGGGCTAGGTTAGTTGAAAGCCTAATACCCGAAAGTCCGGGGTCGAATCCACAAAGAGCGCAACCATAGCTTGATTGGAAGTTTGCTTTGCGTAGAGTTTTTAGCGTTAGGTCCACCAACCTTGAGTTCGGCTTTGAGACTGCCAACTTTTGAGTGATTTGGTTAAATGGCTACTTAACCTAACTATGACTTTTTAATTGGGATTTAAAGTAAAGGCTAGGCTTTGGGATAATCAACACCCATAACACAAAGACAAACTTGATTCTTCTCTTTTTAACAAGGATGTTAAGTGTAGCTAGGGTTTTGAGACATTTTGACAAACACTTAGAAGGACATAACTCCAAGCATCATATGTGGCAAGTAGTCTAACCATTGTCTACATATGACCAAAGAGATTAACACCTATAAGTTTGATACATAAAAATAACCCAAGCACATGCTCAACCTAGAAAACGAAGATTTATAAGAGAAGAACAAGAAATACCCTTGGTTACGGGATGCTAACCATCCCATAACCTAGCCTTACTAAACTACTCACACATATCAAAAGAGGGCATGAAATGAGCAAGGGGTAAAGACAAAATTAAAACTAATCATTGATAATATTCAAAATAAACATAAGATCCTTGAAGATGAGAGGATTCCTTACAACTTTAATGAAGACAAAAAGCATCAAATCTTAAGTAATCGTACCTAAAATCACTCCTCAAAACATGAATGAGGAAAGAGAAGAGAGCTAAAGCTTTAATGGAGGTAGAGAGAAAAAGTGCAGGTATTGAATGCCCTAAAATCGGACTAAGGGTGGTATATATACCCCCTTTACAAAATAACTACAAAAATGCCACTAAAAAGTTTCTCGCGCATGAGACTGGTATCGATACCCAAGAAAGGGGTATCGATACCTCATTGCTTTCTGGGACAGCAGGCCAACGAGTATTGATACCTAGGATAGGGGTATCGATACACCATGCTTCTCTGGACTCTTCTGGACTACAGGGTATCAATACCCAAGAGTGGGGTATCGATCCCTCTCCGCTCTCTAGTTGGATTTGGTTGTTTTCTGGATTTTTTTGGTTTTCGAGAGCCCCAAGCCTTCCTTCCATGCCTTGGCTGCTTCGTATGGGACTCGGGATGGATCCCCCATGCACCGCACGTACTTAAATGCTTCCAGATTCCTCCGGGGATTATTGGGAGCCTTGGAAACGCCCTTTTTGCTCTGATTACCTAATATCCAACAAAACACACCTTACACGCAATATCAAATATAAACCAGTATTAAACGCATGCAAGTGTAGCAAAATGGGATATATAAGCCCCATTATTTACACTATTGAGGGCTTATCACACCTCCTAACTTGGACTTTGCTAGTCTCGAGCAAACAAAATAAAACTATCTATATCCTTTACAATCTTCCCAGCGAACTTAAGATACAAAACATATGCTCGACACTTTTCGAAACGGCAAAATTCTAAAAATTTTCCCCCAAAAAAGGGTCACAACTCACTCCGCAAATATGCCATGCACCATGGTTCACAAACTTTATTAAAGATAACATGTAAGTAAGCTAAACACAATAAGCCTCGGTTTCAACACTCACAACGGTAACACTGAACAAAGAAATCACTCGAGCGATGCAGAATGTATCCCATGATCAAGCACGACGGGTTAATGCAATAACCAACACAAAAGGTACGCATAACATTCAATGAAACGCCTGAAACGCAGTGAGTGCTCTTTATGCACAAATTATTGGAAAGAAAGAAAGACAATACATAGCTAAGTACCAAAAGCTTTCGAAAATGCATAGCATGGAAAACGTAGGTGTACTCGAAACCAACTAAGGACTTAATTAGCTTTTAATGAGTGACAGGTTACAAGAAATAGGTTAGACAAAATGGTTGCATGCCGGTCTATGGTAGCTTGGAACAAATAACCCATGACCGGAACCACAACCTACGGTTACCCTACTCATCATACTATCAACCATCATAAGCAAAACTACTAAAGGAAAAACAGAAGATAGACTCGACAAGCAAAGACACAACTGACTCAACCACCGACTTGATAAGCAAAAACAAACATACTACTAGAACTACAACCACTACTAACTACTACTACTCATCACCACCCCCACCACTTGTGCCAGGGCCAAATACCACCTTCGTGTCCTCACCTCGGAACATGCTCGAATCGATCTCTTCTTCTCCCTCATCCTCATCACTATCTTCAGATTTGACTAGTGGTGGGGCAACATACTCTCCTCCCCTGTTGGGCACCGCTAAGTCAACCAATCCTCTTGGTGCGCTTGTCGCACAAGCATTTTCCGATCCGCTTTCATATCCCTTTTCATTTTCCTATTCTCCTTGACCAACCAAGCGGTCATGCAAAAGATTTTCCTCCACCAATCTTGCGCCATGTGGCAAGCAATGAGCTAGGGTTGGTCAATCAACGAGTCAACCCCGCGAGGGTGAATACATGTGTCATCCGCTAATTGGTCATTCAATAGGTCAACTGATCAAATCGTCGCGTCCATTGACTTCCTACAAATCAAAAAGTTTTTTGATAAACATATTAAGTACCGAATTAAAACAACTGATGAATTAATTTAAGTTTTATTAATTATAGTGATTCTCCTTTTATTTTACTACTAACGATCATCATGTATTTGTGGTAGTGGTGGTGGAGTGAAGGTGGCGGTGGTGGTGGTGGAATGGTGGTAGAGGTGTTGTGGTGCTAGTGGAGTGATGGTGATGGTACTGGTGGTAATTATAGTGGTGGTGAGACATTAGGAGCAGTGAACTGGGGGTGCTTGTGGGAGTGGTTGATGAGCACCCAATATTGTACAATCTTTGTGCTCTATGTCCTCTAGTTTTTAGCGTCTTTACTTTTAAGTTATCGTTTTTACTTGATATTGCACGTAAGGTATTTTGTTAAGTGTCGTAGGTAAAATGTGCAAATCAGATGTGTTTTGACGCCAAGGATAGCTCTCGAGGGTAACCGAGCACCCGATGCCAATTGGTGCTATGCCACCAAGTCCCAAGAGTCAAGTGACGATGCCCCGGAGGATGCCCGGGAGGTGTCAAAGGCAAGGAAGGAAGCCAACATCTGAAATCTGCAGTTTTTTACAAAAGTATCGATACCATTCGGTGCATTTTGGTCCAAAAGCAGTCCAGCCGCAAGGATATCGATACCTTTTTGTCTTGGTATCAATACCAGTTGTCTCTTTTAATAAGTTAGTTTTTGGGATATTTTGACAATTGTAGAGAGAGAAAGCTCATGTGTATATGTAGTGCTCTCTCTCACAAAATATAGGGCTACTTACACTTAGCTTTAAAGTCTTTTTAAATCCTAGAACTCCATTTTCAAGCTTCCAAGCTTTTAGTTGTAATTTCTCAAGAACTACTCAAGGTATTTGTGTTGCGTTAAATTCTCGAGTTTTAAAGTTGTTCATATGCTTTGGATCCTTTATAATATCAAGTTTACCTTCGTTTCTATCGGTTAAATCTTATGCCTAAATTTCTTACCATGCTTAGTTCTTTGAGTATGTGTGAGTAGTCGATTAGGCTTGCCCATGGGGTGAATAACACCTTGTGACTTTGGTTAATCTTGCCTTTCTCAACTCGGAACTCGAAGTTTGGTTTGTAAAATGAGAGGGTTCATCTTTTATGTGATAAAACTTGCCGATGTTAATCTCCGATGATCATGTGCTCGCACACATGGTTCCGGAGCGATATCTCGATTCGTGTTTGCGAAGAAAACTAAAGAACTCACTTGCTTTCTGAACTACGCTTCTAGTCTTTTATTGGTTTCATAGCTAAATCTTCCGGTTTATAGCCTATGCCATGCGATTCAACCGTGTTTTTGTTGAGAAGAGTTGGACGACTTAAGTTACGGGTGTTAGTAACTCCGATGCCTTGCCGCTTTTAATTCTTAGCTCAAACTCATTTCTAGTCTTTTTCATAAGAGTGTTTCTCCACCTTTCAAAGTAAAACCAAAAGTTGGCCGTCTAAACGCCGAAAACCCTTATACCTACAATCAGAACAAGCTATAGAGAATTTCTCTGTGGGTATGATCCCGGACTTTCCGGTTATTTTGCTGACAACAACCTAGCCCTACGCTTGGGGTAATTCAACCTATTTCAACGGTTAGGTTGTGGCGAAGCAGTGGTGTTACTAGTGGTGGAGGCAGAGTGTTGGTGGTAGTGGGTGGAGTAGTGATGGAGGAAGCAACAGTGGTGTGTGTGATGGTGGTGGTGATCATATCTATAGTAGCAGTGATGGTAGAGTCGGCCGTAGTGGTGTTAGTGGTGGTGGAGGTGATGAAGGCAATGATTGTGGCGGTGATATGGAGAGTAGTGGTGGAGGAAACGGTTGAATGCAAGCACTCATGAATTTAGTCAGAATTAAGTAGCTCAAAACTACTTCGTTTTTATCAATTTTTTTAGCCTACATTTTAAGAAGCATTTAATTTTTTAAGCAATGTAAAATGTGATTTTCAAACCTACTTAATCATTATTACTTAATTCCTTCAGTTTTAAGTACTGAATTTGGGTTATTAAACAACTCCAATCCGCAAAGATTTCTTTAATTCAATTTATAATCATAAAGATACAGTGACACAAGAAATATTTTGTAAATTACTTGAACATATAAATTTGCAATAATATGAGGCCAGAATGCCTAATCCTTCCTTCGTATTTTATACCACCAAATTAAAGAACTCATGAAGTACTTTAACTTGGTGTAAAGAAGTTCCTAAAATTATAAAGAAGTTCCTAAAATTATGCACGAAAATACTCTATTTTTTATCCAAAAATTACACTTCTTTTCGTACAAGAAAAGCAATTTGGAATGTAGGTAGTATCCCTTATCCCCATCTTTATGCTTTAGTATACAGCTGTGGGGGGAGTGGGCTGCGCCTTCTCCTCCCTCCTCATCTCCGTTATTCTCTTCCCCCACCCCTGTATCTCTTCCTTTTGGCACCGTGGAAGCTAGATCCAACACCATTCACCCTTTTTGCTTTGCCGACTTTGGAGTTAATCTCTGATGGCGCAACAATAGATCTTGCCACTCCAGATTTTTAGCTAAGACTAAACAAGGGGTGTTTTTTTGACTTTTTTTGGATTTAGTTATTTTTTTGTCCTCCTCACATTGTGGGCCGGGGTGTTGTTCCCTCCCGTTGTGGAATGGCTTTCTTTTTGTGAAGTTTAGATTTCATTTTTGCCTTCTTCATGGTTTGAGCTGAGTTTCCTTACAAAATCCTCTAATATCACACAATTGACGGGCTCTAAATCCGATCTCGTTGTTGGTTTGTTTTTGCATTATGTGTCATTTAGCCTGCATAGCACATGTGCTCATGTCTAGATTTTGGTAGTTTTGATTCTTTCTCGTTTATTGTAATAAAATATATGCTTTCGGACTTTTGAAATGAAATTGCCTCTTTTTCAAGAAAAAAAAGCATGCAATTGTTGTACCAGACTATATAGTTTTTCTTTTGAATTTTTTTAAAGGTGTTGCTTCAATGTTGGAATGAAGTTGGATGAGCCAATGCTACTACTCACACAATAATTGTGTACAGATTATGTGCACATACGGATCCCCCACAAATGATTCGAGCCGTTCATTAAATGTAAAATATTTTTTCAAGGGTCCTCATGAAAAATTTGCTCAATCTAATACTTATAGGTGCTCAATCAATCATTTAATTTTTGTAGACACCTCAATCTGGGCTTCTAGATTAGTTTACTTTCGGTCTTTGATTCCCCGATGATGAATTGGATTGAAAAACAGTCTTGAGAATAAAATGGTTTCAGCTTGGAGCGAGTGGAACCTATCCTAAACCCCAAAACCCTAAGTCAAAACTCTAACCTCAGGTTTGACCATCGTGCGTTGAACTGGAACTCACGCACGGTGATCCATCTGCCAGGTGTTGGTCAAAGTCAAAGCCTTGACTGTTGCCCAGCGCGCTGGTTGCTAGAACACTCGCACGATGATGTCACTTTCATGCGTGATGGTCAACACCTGTCACTTTCACCTTTTTCCAGCTGGATTTTGTGATGATCAGGGGTCTACAAGCCTGTGGAACCCCGTTTTCGTCATCTGAACAGCGTTTTGTAGGTGCATAGGTTGCACCACGCTCACAACCACTCCCATAACCTTGTTAGCCTATTTCTCCATCAAGGGAGGCTGGCCAGCCTTGTTTGCTGGTTGCTAAGCCTAGTTCACCACCAACCTTACACCTCCTATTGCCCTATATATACCCCATTGGTCTTTCTAGTCCAAGGTTACAAAAACTCAAGTAAAGAAGGCTACACAATCCTCAATACTCTTGCTACTTCATCTCTCAAACCACTTTCATACACTTATTTCACAAGCTCTTCCATCTTGTCCAATCCATTTCTAGATTACTTAAGCAAAGGTATAAACTTCCTACCTATGTACTGTTTCGATCCCTGAAGGGGACTGACAGGGTCAAGGCTGGTAATCAATATCAGTCCTGGCTCTAAAGTCAGCAGAGTTACAAGAAATCATGCACTGGCACTCCCACGCGCGTTGAAGCCACTTTTGCGTGCGCCTGTCTAAGGCAGCGTGCGACGGTTCACGTGGGGATGAGATGCTGGATGTTTTTTGTTTGTATAGTATTTAAATTACTTAAAGTATGGTTAGAATTAATCCACTGTTTTGCATGTTAAAAATCCATAACTTAGCTCAAATTGCTTATTTAGTTACTCTGGAATGCTCCTGGGTTGCTTCTGAATATGTCTCAGAGTCCAAGTATGCAAACCAATTCCTGGAAGTCCAGTCATGACCCACGCGCGGTAATGTCACTTCATCGCGCGCTGGTCAGCCTGTTTCCAGGGGTCGCCCTTGCATGGGCAGCTTGGCCTTTGGCCCTTGTTTTAATACCCCTACTGTTTAGGGGTTGTATTTTAATTCCATTTATTTTGTTTGTAATTATTATTTACTTCCAGCATACATAAAATTGCTTAGTTTGTCCCTGGGTGAGCACTGGTCACTCCAGAGCCCAAAAGGAGATAAAATTCAACCTGTTGGTAGCATATACAATCATGCGATTGTATGAGTTTGGCGCGTGATGGTGGGCTTGCATACACGTAGATCCATGCATGCAAGTTGGCCATTGCTTGTGTCAAATTCATACAAAGGCATTGTTTTGATATTTTATCACAGTGTTGGGTTTTATCCCATTTATTTTTCACCATTTCACCCATCCATGCTATTTTCTTTATCACATCTTGCAAGGTGTTATAGTTTTCATCCCCGATTAACTGTTCCCCCGCCCTAGTTGGCTAAAAATTAATTAATAAAGAAGAATCACAAATATTTTCACAAAATGCTTAAGTATAGACCGATCTCCGGATTGGGCAAGAAGGTTGCCTTAAAACCCTTCCCCTCTCGTAACCTGGCTCTCGAACCCAGATATGGTTATGATGGACTTGTTCTTCACTTTTTGAAATCAAATAGCGCGGCAGGTGCTTCGAAATACGGTTCCTTGGGTGTCGGACCTTCAAACCCAAGTGGCGACTCTGTATTTTTGAGCGCTTGCCATCCGCGCTCGCGCTCCCTCGATCTGGACCCGTGCATTTTGGAATCCGGAAATTCACAAAGGGCATGCTGCCCACAATTTTTCATTCGGATTTCAGAATAATGAAAAGTTAGATGATTGGATCAAGCACCTACGTATATTGGATTGAGCTGATTTTTCGCGGGGGCCCTTGAAAAAATATTTTACATTTAATGAACAGCATCGAAACCTAGAGAGTGGCGATGCACACTCGCGCCCAACCACCAAATGAATAGAGTCGGACCACTGAACGGAGATACTCGCCGGAGAAGATGGTCATACCAATAGAAGGACATGAGATCACCACCTAGCCGTTAGGCGCACCCGATCACGCAGATCGATGGGAGATCTCACGGCTCTGCCTCCTGCAGTCGCCGTAACTTCCCTGTTAGAAAACCAAATACCCCTCGAAAGTACTTGGCGGATGAACGACGACAGAAGAAGAAGAAGTGAAGAGCGAAGAAGAAGATGAAACGAGCGACTGGAGAAGCAATTGCATAGTAAGGGAAAATATGGGTAAAAAAAAGAAAGGAAAGGGAAAAGAGGAAGCACCCGGGGGAGGAGGGAAGCCACCTCCCCCCGAAACCCTAAACCAAGAAGAGGAGGCAATTTAGTTCTGGGGAGCTGGAAAGGTCTCATTGGTTTTGCACACAAGTTTCGACCAACTACACAACGCACACTTTTCAATATATATTTGTTTATTTATAACATATACGTTTAACATTAAAATATAAATCGAACGTCATTTTGAAACTTTAAACATTAAAATTAGCAATTTTGATAAGCATGAAAGTTATAGAGCCCTTTGTGTTATAGCGTTGCCACTTTTTCGTCACCGAATATATTTTTTATCGTAGTAGTGTGGTTTGTAATAGCTGTTGGAGGTTGTCCCATATTGGTTAATTATCTCCTCCCAAACTAGTATATGAGCCTGGATAGCCTCTCTATACCTGGCCAATTGGTTTGGAGTTGGATGCTTTAACACTTTAGATTGTAGTGATTAAAAAACCAAATAAACTTGAAAACAGCATAAGAAAAAGAGAACGGTTTACCACCATTCTTGTGATTATTAAAATAGAGTTTAGGCTAACGTATTATAGTCGTACCCATATCCTATATTTCTAGATTTTATGGTATCACCGTGTCTGTATTGTATCGTATCTATAGCCCGTATCTATACCCATGCTTATAGCCGTATATGCATCCATCATAGTTGTTAATCCCGTTCTGTACCGGCCGGTACATACCGGTTTTGAAGAAAATCGGTACCCTAACACCCCAATACCGTTCCGAACCAAATACCGGTCGGTACCGGTCGTTTCGGCAAATACCGGCCGGAAAAAGGTTACCGGAAATTCCGTCCGGAATTTTGCAGAGATTTTTTTTTTTTCTGGAACGCCTTAAAAAATGTTTTTGTTTAAAAAAATGTTTTTGTTCTTTTTTTTTTTGGTTACTTAAGAAAATAATAATAATAAAAAAAAAGTTGCCGGTTTTAGAATTTTAGCGAAACGTGGGCTTAACCATAGTACGTGCGCGAGGCTTAAATCCCGGATTTGCACCCCCCCTGCGCACGAATAACCCGTGACGCGCACCCGGTTAATTGGTTTCCGAATCAGTTTTTCCAAATTGCCTTCGGCCACGGCACATTTTCCCGAGTGCGCGAGACCTCTTATTGGGTTCTCATTCACAAGATCACTAGTGTGCAAAGTCATTTAAAGTAGAAAAGAATTTTGTAACTAAGCAATGTGGGACTAGAGAATCTCTAGTAGAGATATTTTATGATGAATTGTATGATATGGAGGATTTTTTTGAATTATAATTATATATAATTATTATATATATTGTAGTTGCGGTAAATCCGAAACGGTACCCGGTACCTGACCGGTACCGGTACGTACCGTACCAGTAGAAAAACCGGTACCCTGTCCGAAACGGTATTCAGAACTATGGCATCCATGTCTTGAATAATGATTATTGTCTTTGACAGGTGTATTGTATACAAAGTAAATATTTTGGGTATACTTTTTTCATGACCGTGAAATATAGACGAAGTACTACATTTTTTTGAATTTTTTCCTCCGGTTGGCACATGACGTAGTTTAGCGTATGAGGGGAGAAATATTTTTGACTGTGACTGTTTTTTTTTTTTGGATAAGTCTGATTGTGACTGTTTAATAACTCTATTTTCCCCATTTCTTTAAAGAAGTCTATGATTCGAATTCAAGATTTGGGCATCGAGAGAAAAAAAGGACTTAAGCTTTTTATTGCAAATGGGACATTATTTTGTAATTTTAACCTTTTCCAAATGTAGATTATAGAGTATTTAGGATTTAATACAATTTGTGCTTTTAGTACAAGAATTTATAATCGGGGAAAATTATATTATTCAGGAAAATCGAATAGAGCATAGCAAACACACTGGGCATTCGGACCCGGCATATTAGCATATAAAGAGAGAGGAGACCTGAATATATCAAGCTCGGCTACCCATCGGACTCCCAATGGCTAAGATAATGCCTTTCGACTATAGTACATTAGAGTTCTACCAGCTACCGGAAAAACTATTAGACTAGATCAAAGAAATAGATCGATCAGCAGCCATAGCTGCAGTATGGACAATTTTTTCAATTGTCTATTTGGTCATGGGTTCATTGCCAGTATCTACAATGGAAAAGTAAGAAGTTACAGTATTCCTCCAGTTAGTTGGCACATGGTTCTTGTTTTGTCTCAACTAAAATTTCTCCACTGTTGTGGAAAAAATAGAAATAAACTAAAGCTTAAGAACAATGTAGACACCCCAATCTGGGCCTCCGAATAATCTTTAAGTTCCCCGATGATAAAATAAGGAAAAATATACCTTTAAAACTTGGATTGTTGCTCCTTTGCTACTCCTTCTCTAAACCTCAAGAAAACCCCTTTTCTAAACATGTAGGGTGGCCCCTGGTTCAATTGCAAAGAGAAAAACGTGTTTGCTTGGTCAAAAATAATTTTTTTCACGACACACTGATGGTAAAATGGGCACACATTTCAATGTATAAAACGTCTTTAAGTAAAACCAATTGGGTTAGAAAGAGGACTCGACAAGCTTTCCAACGCTTCGAACCATGCCCAAATCCGACTTCGGGAGTGTCCGGGGCGCCCCCGCGAAGTTTGGTGTGCTGTGCTGACACACAATACCGCGCGACGTTTCAAAGCGTCGTGCGGCATTTCAGAAACGCCATGCGGTATTTCAAAAAATTCCAAAAAAATCACTCCACCGCACGAGATTTCAATATACAGCACGGCATTTCTCTTTATGCCGCGCAACATTTCGGGAAAAAGTTTTGACAATTGCAGAAAGTTGTCAGCCACGCCTGCAGGTGCAATAATCCGGCTTAGAAGCCACCTCTCCTCTTTGTATTGATCATCCTTGGCCCTCTTGCCTATAAATACACCCCCCCCCCTCTAGTTGAGAAGTACCCCTTCAACTCCAAATAAAGTTATTCTGCCATTTTTTAAACTCTTACTCTTTCTCTCTAAAAATACCCCCATTCTTCTTCTCCTCTTAAGTTCAGTAAACTACTGACTTAGGAGGACCTCCACCTCAAAGCATCCAAACAATCTCACATCCTCCAATCCCCATTCAAGCATTTCAAGTCCAAATCAGCTTTCATTCCTCCATCTTCAAGCACATCCAAGCTTCGATCAAAAGGTATAAACAAATTTCTTGGGTTAAACCACGTTTAGTTTTGAGGGGAGCCGATCGAGGCCCTTCTTGGTCTTTCTATACTGAGTTTGGGTCTCAAACGAGTTTTATATTCAAAAAAACACAAAAATAATAATTTATGCACTGGATATGCTACATCGTGCAGCGTTGTACAACACCGCACGACGTAGTGTATTAGACCGTGCATTATTTTGTTTCTTGTACATACTCCTTATGTTATTCTGTTTAGTCTGTTTATTGTTTTTTGTGCGGGTACATTCTATAGTCAAGTTTCATGTTAAAAGTCATTTTTTTATTTTATTAAATCTTTTAACATTTCAAAGAGCTTTTAACATTGCTTTACATGAGGAGATGAACAAAAGGGTCTCGTAAATCATTTTTCAAATTTTTGGGAAATCTAAAAAACTATTTTGGGAACCTATGATTTGTTTTGTCATGTAAAAACGAACTGATGCTGGAGTGTGTAGACAGGTGCACCGCACGGTATTTTACTTACACCGTGCGACGTGTTCGAGTTGTCGTGCGGTATTTCACATGATATTGGCGGACTGCTGTAATGCTGTTATTTCATTTTCTGTACATTGCTCATCCATTTCATATTGTACAGTTTGCACTACAAGCACGCCAATGTGTTATATTAAACCACATGTCCCTTTCCCGTACATGTTTTAAAGTTAAGTTTTTCAAATGATATTAAATCTCCCATTTAAAATGCTTAGTAAAGACCGGGTTTTACCAGGCGAGTGGGATGCTTTTTCGACAAAACCTTACCCGCTCGTAACGTGGCTCCCAGATCCAAAATCTCAACGTTTTCGATAGACCAAAGTCTTTTTTTCTCTGAAACAAACTCTCGGTTTCTCGGATCATCCATCTCAAAAATCCGGGTGGCGACTCTTCGATCGCACCGGACGGGGAGCCCACAAACAATAAAAATAAATAAATAAACTTGAACCGAAAAAACTACAGTAACTTCATTATCACTAGAATCACAAAGTTTGAACGTGGAAACGGAAATCAACAAGGAAATAAGAACAATGCTAGGCTATATTAGGCTATCAAATGGGAATGAAAACTCAACGTATTGAGCTTGGGACACTAAGGACAACGGAAATAAAAAGAGGTACTGGACTAAACTGATAAATGAAGTGCTGGACTCCGTGTCGGAACCGCTTCCAAGTATTTAGTTCTTGTTTTAATACGCGAACCGAAATGCTATTGGTACATACAATCTGTGCATAGATTGTGCACAAATTTTGTGATGGGACCCACCAAGGATCCCACATAAATAATCTGAGCCGTTCATTAAATGTAAAACATTTTTTCAAGGGTTCTTGTAAAAAATTAGCTCAATCCAGTACCTATAGATACTTGATCTAATCATTTAACTTTTCATTACCCGAAAATTTGAATGAAAATTTAAATGATTGGATCAAGCACTTATAGCTATTACATTGAGCTGATTTTTTACGGGAACTCTTGAAAAAATATTTTATATTTAATGAACAATTCGGATCATTTGTGTGGAACCTGTACAAAATCTGTGCACAATTTGTACACAGACTGTATGTACCAGTAGCATGGTTCATAGGCGAATGATCTAACTGACAAAGGCCTGGAATTTTGCTGCATGGTTGCCGGAAATTCTGCCAAGTGTTTCATGTTGTGTAAAACTGATGAAACGTAAATGTCCTCAACTATTTCATTTCATCCGGACTGCACGAAGTTGATAGCCCAAAAGAAAAACGAACCTAATTAAGAAAAGAGAGAACCTATAGGAACCATGTCCTCTTATATCTTGCCTAGTTCTACATTAAAAGATAGGAAACAATAAATAGCAGTTGCGTAATTAAACCTTGCACTTTACAACCAATGAGGTCATTAGTGGCTTCTTGGCATATCACCAAACCAAAGCTCCAATGGATTCCACACCAGACCATCACTTTGTTTAAGACATGTTACATTAGTGGCTTCTTGGCATATCACCAAACCAAAGCTCACATGGATTCCACACCAGACCATCACTTTGTTTAAGACATGTTACAATTGAACCACATAATACTTGACTTTGGCTACAGAGTTAACATTGAAATCACATTGAGAATGGAAGCCCTGGATATGGGTGTTGGATTCCATCAGTAAAATCATTTTCCTTGAATTAATCTACCACATAATTCGGCGCTACAGCCAGAATCCTGTCGTTTCTAGACGAAGACTGCCTAGCATTGTTGTCACTTGCCTCTGCTGCTGCTTGCATACCATCATCCACCACTATCAGATGCCCTTCCCTTCTTACCAAACTCTGCGTTTTTTCATGTATTTTTCTTTTGGTTATGAATGATTCAGGCTTACAAGTTCAAAGAAATGAGCGAGGAATTCAATCTGAAATATCGAATAAACCTTTTTGGGTTTACCTCTATGATAGCTTTGACTTTTGAAACTTCAGTTGCAGCCTCCTCCATGGAAGTGTAGTTATTTTTCTCATTCTGTTGACTCACATACCATTGTATTAAATCCCTCTGTCTCATTCCAGCCAGCCCAGTCCCTGCACACGAGGCAGCCTTAAGGCATTGTTCCAATACCATGAACTTTGTTAATAAAAACAAGAGAATACACCAAAATAAAAGCAAAATTTTGTACTCGCTATTGATTTGAGGTTCTTAGCTTGGTGTAAATCAAAGCTTCAACTACGAGGACATGCTGCAAGGCTTGTCAAACAAGCGTCCAAATATGTTTATTAACTTGTCTTAATTATATGGTAGTGTCACTTAGGACTTGAAAGCACTTCAGACACTCGAGGAACAGATTTATTGATTCAGCAGATGTCCAATATATTGCATGTTTGAAGAAAGTAAATGTGGGAAGTCAAACAGTGTGGAACTTTTTGCTGGGTAAACAATGCGGAATTATATCCCCTATTAGCAACATTTCTACCTTCGGAAATCCGAGTCTACAACTTCTAAGAACTGTCGTGGAATTGAACTTCGAGTTAAGAACTGAGTTTTTGGATGAAACAAAGATCCCAACAAGTTATCTATTCTAATACCTGTTTTTGAAGACCCGTCACCAAAGTGATTTCCGTAATTACCCCCACCACAAATAGTTTCTACGGCATGTCCGAAGATAACTGTCAGGGTTCAAGTGTAAAATCACTCTCCCGTCGACTGCCACATCCCACTTCCCCCCTCAAATTTTCAACTCCGCGTGACTTCCCCAACTTCCTTCATTCTTCTGCCCAATTTTTGAAACTTCTTCATCACCAAGAGAAAACTTCATCTTCCGATGCCAAATTCTTACCAATTCATGCAACAACTAAATCAAGATGGTAGTGTGTGAGGTAGAATTGCTTCAAATGGTCCCATGGTAAGTTTTCCATTCACTTTTTTTTTTACAAAGTTCTTAAGTTTGTCCGCTTTCGGCTCTTACCCGAAGTAGGAAAAATTACACCCGCATCCAAAGTCTCATGCTTTAAATTTTAACCCTGTCTTATACTAATTCATTTCTTTTAATTCTGAAGCATCATTATAAAGCCAAAAAGTGGTTCAATTTTGTTATTAACCACTAATACTAATGTTCAGTTGATCACCAAGGCCGGATAGCATTTCTTTGTAATTTTTGTTATCTTAATTTGTTGTGCATTTTTTAATACCGCAATTAAAAAATAACTAGAGGCCAAGACACATGCGATGTGTGTGCAAGCCGAATTTTGACATGATATGCCAAATAGCTTTCTCCTTATTGTTTGTTTAATCGAATTTTGACAAAATATGCAAAATTTGCTACACACTGTTGTTGCGAGCCCCGGCCTCTATCTATGTTTACAGCTCACTGTCGTTGCAAGCCAAAAACATGGTAAAAGAGAGAGGACCTAAACACTGTCTCTTTAAGATGCTGTAACCAAAAATAAAAATAAAAAATTTGTTTGTGCTAAAAGAACCTGCAAAATCCTGGCTTCTACCCATTCCTTTTAACTTTTAAGTGGGAAATGGAGGTAATTATTCGTTATTGTGCGGCTTATTATCGCATTAAAAGAAAATTGTTTATATAATTTTGATACGAGTCTATGCAGATTAGAAAGATAGGCATCTACCGTTCAAAATGAATATTTTCCGGAAGAGCTAACACAATTGATTTACAAAATCTGATAGAAGAGTACTTAGGTTTAGCTCGTGGAAAAAATGGTGGTGGTGGCGTTAGCATGGTAATGTGTGTGTGTATACACTAATACACGTATATAAAGAGTCCCTTTCTTATAAGGACCTCCTAATTTTAATAAAATGTGGACCTTCCTTTCTCGTTCGAATTTCGATGATCCGAGCCGCTCAATGTGTTCAAAACGTGATTTTAAGAGTACACTCCAGGAATCAGCAAAAAAAAAAAGACCGGGAAGGGCTTCGTCCGAGCAGTTTTTGTTTGTTTTTTATCGAACGGTTCAAATAAAAACTGCTCAAATCAAGCCCTTCCCAGTCATTTTTTTTTCCGATTTCTTGCAGGTACCCTTAAAATCACGTTCTGAATACATTGAGCGGCTCGGATCATCGAAATCCGATCGGGAAAGGCGAGAAATGGGGAGGTCCACATATAAGGTCCTCATTTTAAGGTCCTTACCTGAAGATTTCTCTCTCTCTCTCTCTCTCTCTCTCTCTCTCTCTCTATATATATATATATATATATATATATATATATATATATGGCAATTGTTATCACAACAGATAAATATTTCAATTGGTGCGATGCTTATTGAATTGTCGTTTATCTGTCACACAGTAAGTTAATACTAGAGGCTGGGGCACACGCAACAAATCGAATTGTCAAAATATGCACAATAGCTTCCCATTCTTTGTTTGATTGAATTTTCACAAATTTTTTAAAAATCTGACTTCGCGTGTGCCCCGACCTCTAGTATACATTTATACAAAACTATAGATGACAAGGGCTCAGGTTTTTACCTTCTCTGGATACAGTTTCTTCATGCTGTCTAAGTCGCATGACAAGGGCTTGAGTGACCCTCTGAAAATATTCATCGCTTATTACAAGCTTCTTTCCTTGTCGATTTGCAGGCTCTGCTCCACTTTCTGCATGATCAGAGGGTGGTAAACATTCGTCTAGTTACTGAGCAAGTCCTGAATCAAGAAATGAATGAGAACTAAAACAAGTGATATGGTCCCACCTGGATTCCCTGAAGCTGGTTCAGGTGCAGCACTACTTGGATGAGCTTCATCTTGACCAGCTCCATTATTTTCAGCGCCACCGTCATCACGATTCTCTTCTTGAAATTCAGACAGGTCAATCTCGCTTGACTCCACACTGCAAATAAAAGCTAACATCTGATCATGACCATACACACACACACAGAGGGAGGGAGATGTTGGATGTATTTCGTATTTTCTTGCCTTATTATTGACGTTTTCAGCAGTCTAACAGCAACACGTACATGGCGAGGGTGCACCTACACATAGATAATGATCTTGTTGAGCATTTGTATGCACATAAGATGTCAACATTCAACTTCATGAGTTTTGGTAATTAAAGCACCTGAACATCCAGATAACTTCGAGCAATGGCCTCTGAAAGCCTGATCAATGCCTCCAGCTGCCTTACTGTCATACGGTAAGCAACTCTACTCCCGGGAGTTGTATCACCTCTACGAAGTGCAACATAAGAATCCACCAGTAATTTCCTGGCTTCTGGATGTAGCTGCATGAGTTTTTAGAACTGGGTCAAAAAGAGTCAGAAAAGAACATCTCATTTACAGGACACCAAAGCAACCTTTGGTTTCAGAGTTTTGGCATATGCAATGTAACGCTTCAATTGGACCGTAGTGAATTCAGGAGCAAGTGCATCTTCGCGTTTCTGATGAACTCTCACGATGTGATGAGCGATATGGTAATCTGTTTGGTCATCTGGATCATCAATCATAACGTATACTAGATCAAACCTTGAAAAGATAGCAGGTGGCAGAGCCACATTATACTGCAGACAAATAAACCAGTAGTCAATACACAAAAATGACCAAGACCAGTCTATTGCCAAAGTGGCCAGACACAAAGACTATGGCAAAAAATCATGTTCGAAATCGGCCAAACCAAATGCAGGTTACATACAAGCATATTCTTACCTTTAGAGGTTTTGATTTGTCATAGCGTCCCCCAGTGGGATTGGCTGCAGCCAAAATTGATGTTCGTGCATTTAGTGTTGCTTGTATTCCTGCTTTGGTTATGCTTATCGTCTGCTGCTCCATTGCTTCGTGAATTGCAACCTTCAAGTTAATTTTTATATCATGGATCAGGGGGTTGCCACATGCATAACATTCTGAAGAAGGGGAGGGGGAGAGGCAGGGGGGAGCTTTGAACAAATGCAAAAGAAAACGATACATGAAACAAAAATAACCTGATCTCTGATGTCCATCTTGTCAAATTCATCAATGCAGCAAATGCCATTGTCAGCGAGCATTAGTGCGCCTGCCTGAGATTATAGAACACCACTCATCAGCAATCCTAAATCAAGTACTACAAAATAGGAGTCTAGTTCCTAGTCCTCATATCACTATCACTCTCGTTTTCGAATGTTCGCAAATCACACCTTCTGACTTCCAAAGATGTGCAAAATGTGAAATTCATACAGTTATGCTAGCTGAGTATAGTTGACGTCTTCAGTTTCTGGTCTTTTGATTCCTTGTTGCATGACATACAACATCTATACATGGTTTGCATCCTTTTCCTGAAGACTATGTTAAGTGGACTTGAGACATTGTCCAATATGTGTCCAGGTCAGATAATTCCCCTGTCCAAGGACTCTGGTACATGTTAAAATACTTAATTTGGAGAATGTGTTTTGTATGCAAGATAGAATGGTCTTTGCAAGTTATTTATGTTCCATGGACTCTTCAAAATAAATCAAGAACCTATGTCAGACACTACTACACTTGATGCATGTACAAGGATGTGGGCTTTTTTTATTTTTTTTAAATGGATGGCATTCCCTTTAATGCCTTCTTTTTAATATAATTATTTACTTATCAAAAAAGAAAAAAAGAATGTACAAGGATGTGGGATATGTACTTGAGATACTTCTCATCAAGTATGTATCGTAAGATTGGCATTCACACGATCATGCTTGTATATTTTGTTGCATAATTACTGCAAAATGAGTTTTTTTTTTTTGGGGTACTGTTACATAAAACATCATTTCCTTGTACAATAAAATTTCAAACTATAAGACTATTATCCATGTGCTGTAGGGCAATTAAGAAAAAGAAGAAGATTAAAAGGACTCTACGCATCTCCATGCCCTCGGAAGTAGTCAGGCATCCCCGTACCAATACTATTGTTATAATAGTGGTGTTATGATGTTATTAATGTTTATTTGCAAGGGTAGTATTGTCCTTTCATGTAATAGGGTTTACTTAGGGTTTCTATGTTCTCCCTATATAATAATGTAATGGCCTCTTATAACATAGATACTGAATAATAGAATTTCTCTGTTCTAGTCTTACCACATGGTATCAGAGCCATAAGGTTCAGTGACCTGTGGTTTTTAATTTGCCAGCAGGCGGCCTAGTCTTTTGCCGCCGTCCGCCGGACCACTCATTTGCTTCTTCTTTTGATCTTTTCGATCCCTAGCCGCTGTTGCGCACACTGTTCACCTTACTGTTCATCGCGCACTGTCCATTGTGTTACTGTTCACCACACTATTCGCTGGTTACTGTTCACCATACTGTTCACTCTCCGGTTTATCCAGTCTTTAGGGTTTTAAAGAGCCAAGGTAGTTTTTTCTTTTACACTTCAGTCCCTCAAGTTTGTTTTATTGTAGTTTGGTCCCTAAACTTTGCAGTATTTGTTTTGGTCCCTGTTTTTGTAGCAATGTGACAGTTTGGTCCCTTGTGGATATTTCTCGGCTTTGGTAAATTTATGGGTGAGTGTTTGTCTTGTTGTTTGGTAGTTGAATCCCCATTTGTTGTGCCACAGGCACCTTGTCTTGTTGTGATCCTTGTTGGATCTGTTGGTGTGATCCTTGTTGGATCCTTTGTCTATCTCTCCCCGTATTTGGGGTTTGCACATGAGGGGGAATGTTGGAACTTCTCCCATATTTCTCCATTTGCAATTATGTTCGTTGTTCAATTGCATCTGTTCGGGTACAGAAGTACTAGTGATTTTTCATTTTGGATGGGATCGAAGTTGCATTACCGGGTGGATTTTTTGGCTTTGCCTTTTGAATTGTAGAGACCCGTAATTTAAGATTTCTTGACTTGATTAACTAAATGTGGACTTGGACGTCTTAATATGAATAATGACGTGAATAATGTGTTTTGGGGTTTAGTGTGTAATGATATGGAAGTTTGAGGAGTTGGTGTAGTGTAATGTTAAATGGAGGGGTGATAGTGTAAATAGCTATGTATATATGTGTGTGTTGGACACTAGGGAAATTCACTTTCCCTTCTTCCTCTTTCAACTCATGCCTCTCTTCTCTCTCTCTCTCTTGAGCTCAACATTTCACAATACATCAAACCCACCAAGATCCACTACATAACCTTAGTATTCAAGTGTTCTTAAGCTCCGAAGTCACGTGGCTTGGCTTAGAGAGAGAGCATTTCATTGGATTTCAAGTTTGAAGTTCTAGGGTTCGATCGATCTTGGATCTTTGCTTCCAATCTTTGAGGTAGGGATTTCTAACCTTCTTTATATGTTTATGAGTAGATTTGGTCATGAATTCTTGTATTGGTTTGTTGTTTGGAGTTCACCCTTGAAAGCTGAAAATCGTCCTGTGAAACCCAGCTAATACATGTACCTCTGTTTGTACTGGTACATGTACTGTCAAAGAATTTTCGGTTCTATTCAGCTAGTACATGTACCTCGGTTTGTATTGATATATGTACTGTTAGAAATTCTCGATTCTGTTCAGCTAGTACATGTACCTCTATTTGTACTGGTACATGTACCACCTAGAAATTTTCAGCAAAGTTCCTTCTTCCATGGTTTGGACCCCCGTTCACTTCTAACACATTCTCAACACCTCTAAACCACTTTATAACATTGAAATACACACTCCTATGAACATTTGAACATCCATCTTCCTTATATTCATAGTGAGCTAGATTTGGACTTGAAAGGCCTTGATTGAGCTTATGCCCAATGGTTTTTAATGAGAGTTGTCTTTTCTTTCTCTCTTATCCCTATGGTTGTTTGTTAGTTGGACTTGTGGCTCGTTTGATTGGGCTATATGTTATATTCTTATGAGCATGAGCACCTTATTGTACATTTGGCATGTGGTATGAAGGTAAATTAAAGTGAAAGATATACCGATTATTGAAAGGAGAAGTAATGACGTGTCATGGGCAATTAATGATAAAGAAGTGAAATACATGAGCTCTTTAATACATAATCGAAGTATGGTGACGTGAAATGTTGATTCGAGGATAAATCTATGGTAAATTACAAACACACATAACGAAATGGATAGTTTGTTGAGGGAACGAGAAGCATATAGTAGGAGAGTTGTTTTCTCCTGAATTTGGGTTGAGATACGAAAGGTGTGAAATGGACATACAGGGTCTCAAATACCCGGAACATGGGACGGATATACGGGGTCCTAGTACCTGGAATGTGATATGGATGTATGGGGTCATGACTACCCAGAACGTGGAGTGGGTATACGGGGTCCTAATACCCGGAATGTATCTAGATACACCATTTGGTTTGTCGCTAGTAAAAGAGATACTCGAGCTTATATTTAAGATCAACGGGGGATATACGGGGTCCTTAAGACCCGGAATGTGAATCACTTAATACGGAAGCTTGTGAAATGAAACTTTGAAATAAAAGGAATTAGATAGATGACAATGGGTTGAGTAATAATAATGAAGTGTTCCTTTTGAGTTCTTGGGTTTCCGGTATGATGTTTGTATCTTATCGTATACTCCATTGTTATCTGAAACTTCATTTCTCATCTGTAGAGATTTTTCTACTGGGCTAGTGTAGCTCAACCCTTCATTTTTCAGGTATTAATCAAGGACAATAGCATGGAGTGTTTGGCATGCATCAAGTGACAAACTTTTGAAAGCTTACATTGAGGATTCCTTTGTTTCATCTGTGTAAATCATGTTTTGGTGATGGAAGGGTAATCTAATCTCATTTAGTTCGACTGAGTTTGACTAAAGACACTTAATTTATTTTCTTTAATTCGTACTTATGTTAATTTGGGGCTTTGAGCCATGAATGTAATCTTTTGGAAACTCTTAGAGGTTGGACTATAATTTGATGACAAGGAAATGAAAAACTCTTTTAGGTACGATTTATATCGTTGTGAGAATTTTATTTAAGGAAATGTTATTTTATTTATGTTTAAAATCGAGGGCGTGACATGAATTGCTTCAGTCGAAGATATCAGTCGGAGCATCTCATTTTCATCTTGGCAAACTCAGGATGCTCTGCTCGCATCATGTGTTTGAGGGTGAGTGTTAGAATAGTGGTGGTATGATGTTATTAATATTTAGTTGCAAGGGTAGTATTGTCCTCTCATGTAATAGGGTTTACTTAGGGTTTCTATGTTTTCCCTATATAATGATGTAATGGCCTCTTGTAACACATATACTGAATAATAGAATTTCTCTCTTCTAGTCTTACTACAACCATGATCAAAACTTAATTTGTTTGATCAATTTATTCAGACACCCTTTGTCAAGTCTTTTATAGATGCTCGTTGAACTGCTAGCAAAAAAATAAATAAAATGTGACCTAGCAATATTTTCTAGGATTCAAAAGAATCTTCCTCTTAACCAAGACAAACTAAATGTAATCCTTAACTAAAATACAGCAAGAAAACCATATCCTAAGTCTCCAATACGAATAGCCCATGGGGCAGTCCTTCCTGTTCCCGATCACTTTAATTAAAAGTTTCATGGGTTCGAACCCTAGATACCACCCATTTCCGAGTCCATATAACTATGGTAAAGTATCATGGGACATTACAAATAAAATGTAGGAGTTCTTGATAGTTATATAATAAACTTGAATAGTTAAAAATGTTGGTTGGGAGAATGTCCAACTACAAATATCGGCAGCAGATATCCCATACTCCTACCCAGTGTCGAGTGTTCGACATGGGGACTTGCTACGAGAAGTTTTCATCTAACAGCCATACTACTTGTGTCAACTCTCAATTGACATAACAACTTCATACCACATGAGAGGATTGTGATCTACTCTCTATTATGATGTTCATGTTAAGTAAAATCTCTTCCCATGGTTTTTAACAGCCGTAGTATTTGCGTCTAAACTATTGTTATAACTTATACAGAAAAGGAAAAGAAGAAGTAATGGGTCATTTAAATGAAAAAATTGGAGTCCCCTAGTTCGTGCAATACGATTGACAACGGTACACCATAACTCAAAGATAACAAATGAACAACATTAATGCTACCTCGATACAAAACTCCCCAGTTTCTGGTTCTTTTGCCACCGTTGCAGTCAATCCAGCAGCTGAGGAAGACTTTCCAGAAGTGTAGACAGATCTTGGAACTAAACTCGAAGCATACCTATAAGGCAGAGAGAGCAGTATTACTATGATTTAATTATAAAGGAAACCATCAAGCATAAAAAAAAATTTATTAAAAGATATCTACTCTCAAGCACAAACTAAAAACATTGAAAAAAGGAGAAAACAAAGGAAAGAAAAATAAGTAGGTATACTTGAGGAACTGAGACTTTGCACAGCTGGGATCGCCAACAATACAGACATTGATGTCCCCTCTCAGGTTGATTCCTTCATGAGTGGTCTTGTGAACACCACCCAAAAGCATAAGCAGGATAGCTCTCTTGATATCTTGGTGGCCAAAAACAGTTGGCGCAATGCTGTCAACAAGCTTATTAAAGAAGTCAGGAGTATTTCTCATTTGCTGGACTTCATCAAGCTCTTCTGGCTGCAACGCAATCACAATAAAGAAAAACAAAACATTGGAGAATGTAGGCATTTTCTCTAGATAGCTTAATGAAAATGACTAATGTGGCACAATAAAAGCCATTGGGTGACTGTAATGAGGGAAAGCCCCTAAAAAAAACATATACCCACAAGCTGTCAAGTCCGTTACAAGACATAAGGGAAGACAATCAATCATACGGAAGTGAACTTCTGGAGTCCCCAAGATAAATTCAAGGAGGCTGAGCGAATAAAGTGCTGCTAATAACTTGCCTTTTTACTTGGAATGGAATGAATCTTCTGGGATTTTGGAAACTAGAAGCTGGTGATACTGGTTCTGAATTATTGGTCTTGGACCATCTCCCTTTCTTTCTGCTAGTTCTATTCTTTGCCTACTGTGCCACAGTGGGGCTTGCCCAGTTTGGTTGTGCTGCTTTGCTTTGTTTGATTGAAAGCTTCTTTTTTTTATACAAAAACTTCTGGATTTCAATTAAAATGCGTAAAAAGCATGAGTTCCAAGCAAGTACTCTACAAACTCTGTACATGAGAATTGAGTATCTCTACTTAGGAGGTTTAGCACACTATGAGTACTCTAGCCCACAGTATTGATATGAGATCACGTACTCTTGTTACCAGAAGTAGAAAACACAAATTCATCACTATCTTTACTAGACATTTTTGCAGGGGCATCTCCTCTGTTTATTGTCATCTTGCAAAAGTCACAGTTTTTTGCCTCACTCTAGTGTCAAAAGGTCAAAAAAATAGCATTCATGCACCAGTAGGCAGTGCCATTTTGCCAGAATTTCCTTTCACCAACAACCATGGCAAGGAATTTAGCTGATATGTTAAGTTTGTCAAAGTTGGACCAGAGATTTTCCCAACTAGTGGCTGCACTTTTGCTCATTTCTGCCAAATTTTGGGAATGACAATGGGTTTGCCAAACTAGTTGAGACCACTAAAGGCATACACTACTCATTATGTTGTAAAGAACTGATATTGAGTGAAAGAAACCGACCGTGAACTGCTGGTTACCCTCGTCATCAGCATCCTTCTTTCTATTTCTAACGTCCGTGTCCCTTCTGCCATCAGAGACCTGAAACAGGACACAGAGACGTCATAAATTTGGAAAATCCAAGACCGTACATAAAACAAAATAAGCCAATGAGATTGCTAAACAAACAACCAATAAGGAGTCAACCTGAACAGAGTTGGCAATAAAGGCAAGGCGATAGGAGAGGTCTCTCACTCCCAATGCTCGAAGACCTCGGACACCTTCGTTGCCAGAGGCAGTATCCTTGCGCTGAGAGGCCTCCCGACGGCATTCAGCCCTCTCTCCTGGAGAGGCTAAAGCCATTATGTCTGGTATCACAACCACAGTACCCGTAAATATGACCCTGTACAAGAATGAACAAGCACAATACATATTGAGGAAGCTGCATCATAGAAAATAAATGTTGGTTCTCATTACTAATAGAAATTCTTACGTGTCACCAGCTCTGGCCTGCTCCACAATGTCATGGCGAAGGATGATGTCCAATGATCGGGGAAGCGACCCTGCGGGAATTTCTTTGGAGGTTTCCTGCATCCTAACTCTCTGCCAATCTGCGAATTTGCTCTCTTGCCTAAGCAATGCCCATTTTGCCTTGTTGTTGCAGGTTGCATTCATGCAAATTATGGGCTGCAACCAATATGGAAGAACGCACCAATACAATTCATAAAAACTATGTTTTAATATCCATGGTGGAAAAGTGATGGACTTGATACCAAAATATAGGACACGAAAAAAGTGAAGGCAGTGAAAAAATGTATGGTTGAGGGAGGAAAACTAGTAACCTCAGTGTACTTGAACTGCTGTTCTACATTCTTGATGACATTTCCACATTCTAGACACTTGAAAGTTCCCTGGAGGAGCTCAGGTCGAACCTCACTGGTGCGAGTGACAACTCCACTCACAGATACCAATTTTCCAATGTCAGCAGTCGCCAAATCCCTCAATCTGCCCAAATTTTATCGGGGATTAGAGACAACAGCACATATATGAACAACAATTTCCTTGAGGCTCAAAGGGGATGAAATCTATGCAGAATTTGCAAAAATGTGTGTGCAACATGTGATCATACCTCTTCAACAAAGGGAGGTTAAAGAAGGCAACATTTACGTCCTTGTTGGGGTTGTCGTCCGTGATGAACGTGGGTTTCTGTTCCATCACAAATCTCTTGCAGGAATTCTTCAGGTATGGCTCCAACCTAAAAAAGAACACTTCCGGAAATTCAAGTCCATAAATATGTTTACGCCTGCACATAGGGCCGGCTCAAGATAATTGGAGGCCTAAAGACACAATCTAACTAACTAGATCTTTATAGTAAAGTATTGCTAGCAAATCGTTTTCTATTGATAGTAGTAATACAGCCACCCTTTTTTTGTACTTCAGAAAAATAGTACAGCTAACCCACTTCAATCTATTTTGTGACATTCTTGATCTTTAATAGGATTTTATAAGTTTTAATTTTGAAAAGCTCCTTTCTGCAAAATCAACATTTACCATCCGAATATACCTTTTTCAACAATTGAAAAACAAGTACTTATGAATAGACCCTAATCTCATGTTTCTCTTTTTACATTATAGAGGCGTATCTTGGCCTTCTTTTTTAATTATAGAGGCCTTTTTATGCTATTTTCCATATACAGGTATGTATAATAGATATACAATATTGGGGCCTAAAGCATAGGCCTGCCTGCATACTCCTACTGAAGAGTAGAAGAATTGAGCCAATAATGTACAGATAGATATGTCTATACTAATATATACTATCTAACAATGAAGTTAAACATAGGAGCTTATGGGAACAAGTGAATACTACAGTACCTGAGGTATTCATCGGAAATAGCCTTTTGAAGGAGATCATTGAAGCGCATGACATGAGAGAAGTCAATGAACATGGTGTTGGACTCACTGGGTCTCATGGCTTCAATCTCTGATTCGTAGAACGGCTCCCTCGAGGTCTGATCCAGCCTAAAGCTGCATAATAAACACACACACACATAATTTTTACTCAATTCAACACACAACGCCCCAAAAAACGCAGGAAAAATTACAATTTCAGATCCAACCACAAATCATACCCTTCGGTAAAAATAATCAGTTAAGTTACCTCTTGAGGAATTCGAGGAAAATGTTCTCGACGCGAACTGCTTTCTCGTCCACGAAGTACCCACCGCCATAGCTATCCATTTTTATCTCAAATGGCTCCTACAATCTTCCGAGTAAAGACCAGAAAAAATTAGATAAGAAAAAGAAGCCCTAACAAGTAACAACTTCTCCGGATTCAAACTCTCTCTCTCTCTCTCTCTCTCGCTTTGCGGCGACTCTGTGTCTGACTGGCGGGAAATGAAGCCAGGGCATAGCCAACGGTTTCCCGCCAAAACGGTGGACCCGGGCGAATGACCTGAAGAAACCCCGTGTTCGGCCCGAACTCTGTAGGGCTGTTTGAGTTCAGTCTGGGTTTGGCCCAATAGTCTTATGGGCCGAATTTTATTGGGCGCAAAGGACTTCTTGGCCTATTGGACCAACTCAATCTGTTCGTTGGATATCTATTTCAAAGTTATTCTTCTTTGGGGTTCTTCCAGGCCGAGCCCGTTTTGTCACTGCATATCCGTCCAACCCCACCCCGTGCCACGCCCTTTCCGCCCAAGCCCCGTTTCAAGTAGTTATGTAACAAAGACCCCCACCTTTATTACTAGCGTGCATCTCGACAGAGGAGGGAGATGGCTTCGGCGACCTGCCTCAATTTCGAGCTCCTCTAGTATTGAATGTATTGTCATCGCCTTGGCCCACCGCCGCGATACACATCGCCACCTTCCCCATCACGACAATAAACCCCCGTTCTCCTCCTCTTCGGCCTTCCACTCCTCCAGCTTCTTTCTTCTTCTTTCTTGTTCTCGGCCTTTCGCCCGGCCTTCCACTCTCCTCCGATGCCGAACTCACGGAGGACAGAAGGCTCTGGTCGAACATCAGGTACAGTGGCTTGATCTGGCCATTGTGGAGCAAATCCTTGGCGGAGATCAGGGATTCATCGATGTTGCCTACGCACGAGAAGGAGATATCATCTTCTCCGTCGTAGTCGTTGGATTCTTCATTGAGTACAGAGGCTTGATTTGTTGTTTGTAAAATTCGAGCTTAATTGTGATAGAACTCACTTGTGAAATGTAATCCAAGAACTGAAAGAATGGAACTTTTATTGTTGTTTGAAAGAGAGAATTACAGGAAAGATATGGAGGAAATGAGAGAAATACAGGAGTCCTCGAGATAGAGAAAGAAGAGAGAAAGAAAAGAAACAACCAACAACCTACCCTTTGTTCCCACCCTCCTTCCACTTATAACAACCTAACCGACTGACACCTTAAAATTACACATTAATCCTGACTACAAACTACTATTACACTTGACTCCCCTATTCTTATCATTGCTACCCTCTTTAAGAACAACCTTGTCCTCAAGGTTGAAAATGGGGAAAGCGCTGCTGTAAATCATACCAATTCTCCCAAGTTGCATCTTCCAGAATGGAATTAGTCCATTGAACCAAAACTTCAGTACAGAGCCTGTTATTACGTTTGACCAACTTCATGTCTAGTATAGCTAAGGGTTCCAATTGGATCTGACCCTCTACCCCCACCAAGGTAAGTTCAGTTTGAACCACAACATCAGTTCCCAACTGTTGCTTGAGAAGAGAAATGTGAAAAACTGGGTGAATTTTAGAAGGAGGGGGAAGTTCAAGTTCATAAGCAACAGAGCCAACTCTTTTCACCACACGATAAGGGCCAAAATATTTGGGGGCCAGCTTAGCATTTCGTCGAAAAGCTACAGTCACTTGTCTGAAAGGTTGAAGCTTGAGGTACACCCAATCCCCCACTTCAAAAGTCCTTTCTGTCCTGTGTTGGTCTGCAAGTTGCTTCATTTTATTTTGTGAAGCAACCAGGTTTTCCTTGAGAAGTTTGAGAATAGTGGCTCTGTCGTGTAACATGTGATCAGCTGCTGCTACTATCGTTCCTCCAGAAACATAATGCATCAGATTGGGTGGTGGTTGGCCATACAAGACTTCATAGAGGGTGATCCCAGTAGAGACGTGGAAAGTGGTGTTGTACCACCATTCTGCCAACGATAACCATTTAACCCAAGCAGAAGGCCTGTCACTTGTTAGACATCTCAAGTAATTTTTCACACACCTGTTGACCACCTCAGTCTGCCCATCAGACTGGGGGTGGTAAGATGTACTCATGCATAAGGTGGTTCCTTGTAAATGAAATAACTCTTGCCAAAAATGGCTAGTAAACACTGTGTCCCTATCTGAGACAATAATCTGTGGCATACCATGGAGTTTGAAAATGTTATCTAAGAAAACTTGGGCTACCATAGCAGCAGTGTATGGGTGAGTAAGTGGTATAAAATGGGCATACTTACTTAGTCTGTCCACTACTACAAAGATCACAGTTTTATTGCTTGAATTGGGCAAACCTTCAACAAAATCCATGGAAATGTCACTCCATAATTTGTTAGGAACTGACAAAGGTTGGAGTAGCCCAGGGGCAGCCACAGTCTCATTTTTATGCCTCTGACAGATATCACAGTGGGCCACATATTGCAGCACAACATGTTTCATCCCTTTCCAGAAAAAGCTTGCTTCAACCTCTGATAAGTCCTCTCACCCCCCAGAATGGCCCCCAACAGGGCTTGCATGATGTTCCTCGATCAGTTAAAGTCAAAATTGGGTATCATTTCCCACCACCAGTCTGGATTTAAAATAGAGCATCTGATGTTGCCATGAATAGGAAGGATGTTTGTCAGGATTCTGCTGTAAATCGTGGTTGATTTTTTGAAGGTTTTGGTCTTGTGCCCAACTGGTTTGGAGGTCCTTTACCCAATGACTAAGAACCACAGTCAAAGCTGTAATAGTGCCTTGGTCTCCAACTGCACCTGTCCCAAAGACTTCTTCCCTTACCCTGGATAAGGCATCTGCTGCCACATTGGTTTTGCTCGTTTTGTAAACAATTTCATAATCAAAACCCATTAGTTTGGATAACCACTTTTGTTGCATTGGAGTGGTCACTCTTTGTTCCAAGAGAAACTTGAGACTCTGATGATCAGTTTTAATGAGAAACTGCCTCCCCAATAAGTAGTGTCTCCATTTAGTGACTAACATAACTACTGTCAAAAGTTCTTTTTCATAAGTAGAAAGTCCCAACCTAGTAGGTGACAGGGCTTTGCTATAAAAAGCAATGGGCCTACCCTCCTGCATTAGCACTACTCCCACTCCTATCCCTGAAGCATCACATTCCAATACAAAGGGTTTGGTGTAGTTAGGTAATGTCAGGACTGGGGCTGTGGACATTGCAGCTTTGAGTTTTTGAAAAGCAAAGTCAGCCTCGACAGTCCACCTAAAAGCATCCTTCCTAAGCATAAGATTCAGAGGTTGACATATTTTCCAATAGTCCTTGATAAACCTCTTAGAGCTTTAATGGACTGAGGCCTATGCCAACTCATCATGCTTTCAATCTTAGCAGTGTCAGCTGCCACCCCTTGATAGCTTATGACATGTCCCAAGTATTCCACTTGCTGTTGCCCAAAGGCACACTTGGATAACTTGGCAAAAAGTTGGTGCTCCCTCAGTTTAGCTAGTGTTAAAGAGACATGGTGCAAATGGTCTGACCAAGTTTTACTAAAAATGAGAATGTCATCAAAGAAAACAAGCACAAACTGCCTGAGATAAGGCCTAAACACCTCATTCATGAGGCTCTGGAAGGTAGAAGGGGCATTTGTTAAGCCAAAAAGCATGACTAGAAATTCATAATGGCCCTCATAAGTCCTAAATGCAGTCTTGTCAATATCCTTGGGATGCATCCTGATCTGATGGTACCCAGACCTCAAATCTAGTTTAGAAAAGTAGTTTGCCCCATGTAGTTCATCTAACAACTCATCAATAATAGGTATGGGAAATTTATCCTTGATGGTGTCCTTGTTCAAAGCCCTATAGTCAATACACATTCGCCAAGTATTATCCTTCTTTTTGACTAACAAAACTGGTGATGAAAAGGGAGAAACACCATGTCTAATTACGCCAGAAACCATCATTTCCTTGACTAACTTCTCGATCTCATTTTTCTGGATGTAAGGGTATCTATAAGGTCTGATGTTTGGGGGTTGAACACCAGGCTTAAGGGGAATTTGGTGATCTTGGGATCTAGAAGGAGGAAGACAATTAGGTTCCATAAAAACATCTTCAAAAGCATGTAAAAGCTGAAGTAAGTCTGGATGGACCTCTTTTGAAGGTAGAGCTTGAATACTACACAGCTGAGCCAACATTCCTGAAGTATGTTTGTTTAATAATTGCTGCATCTTCTTGGCTTCCACAATCCGCACAGTTGTGTCAGAATTCCCAGAGAGAGTAAGCTCCTTCCCAGCAACTGAAAATTGCATCTGTAAATTTTTAAAATCCCAGAGAATTAGCCCCAAAGTGGACAACCATTGTACCCCCAACACCATGTCACAACCCCCTAAGGGCAGTATCCTCATTTCAGAATTGAAATCAATACCCTGCATGGTCCATTGAAGGTTTTTGATCAAGGCCTTGGTGCTGATTTTGGTGCCATCTGCCACCACAATTGTCAAAGGATTGGTTGGACAGATTTGAACCCCTGCCCTTTTAGCCACTCCTGGATCTAAGACGTTATGTGTGCTTCCAGAATCTATTAAAATATTGATCTTAGTTTTCTTGATAGCCCCTTTGATTCTCATGGTTTTATATGTTTGGAGGCCTGATATGGCATGTACTGAAATATGGAACTCTTATGTACTATCTTCTGGAGCCATTTCTTGTTGGCCCTCCACAAATTCTTCCTCATCATCCTCAACTTCAATCATATACTACTGTTTTTTCTTGCACACATGGCCTCTGAAATATTTCTCATCTCAACCAAAACACAATCCTTTGGCTCTCCTGTCTTCAAAGTCCTTGGGGGTTATCTTTTTTACCACTCCACCAAATTTAGCTGTCTTAGAACTTGAGGCTTGGGACGTTTGAGGAGTTTGGGAAAATGTGAGAACTGGTTTCATTGGGACCCTAGTCTTCTTGTTTAAAGCCTCAATTGTATCTTCTTGAAGTCGTGCCAATCCCATAGTTTGAGATATCGATCTTGGTTGGAACATCTGAATTCCACCTTTTATCTCCTCTTTCAACCCACTCACAAAACAACTGATAAAGAATTCTTCTGTAAGACCTGTGGTTTTGTTTGCTAATTCCTCGAACTTCTCTTGGTAATTTTTGACAGAATTCCACTGCCTGAGTTTGGTTAACTGCCCAATTGCATCCTCAAAAGCACTATCCCCAAATCTAAGCATCAAAACCCTAAAAAATTCCTTCCAAGAACGCAGGGTATGGGATTTTTCAAACCATCTATACCAATGCATGGCTTTATCTTCCATGTGTAGAGAAGCTAAACGTAATTTCTGGGTTTCTTCTATGGCATTTAACTTAAAGAATTTCTCGCATTTGTAAATCCAAGCCTCAGGGTCTTCCCCAAAAAATTTTGGAAAATCTAATTTCGGTTGAAACATGCGAAAGGAACTCTGATTATGACTAGGGTTTGGAAGTATGGGGGACGAAAGAGATGAAGATACCTTTTCTTGGATCTGCTCATACTTCGAATTCAAAGTAATGATCAAATTCTTGATTCCTTCCATCGTGTCTTTGAAGCCCTCAATCAATGCTGCTTGTTGATTTGTAATGTCGGTCAAACGCTGAATGGATTCATTGGTAGTGTCTGACAATTTCCGAACTGATTCATCCAATCGCTTGATCTCCTGAGCACGGGCGTTATCCGCCATTTGTGCGTTCTCCACAGTCAGAGGAGCGTGGCTCTGATACCACTGATAGAACTCACTTGTGAAATGTAATTCAAGAACTGAAAGAATGGAACTTTTATTGTTGTTTGAAAGGGAGAATTACAGGAAAGATATGGAGGAAAGGAGAGAGATACAGGAGTTCTCGAGATAGAGAAAGAAGACAGAAAGAAAAGAAACAACCACAACCTACCCTCCGTTCCCACCCCCCTTCCACTTATAACAACCTAACTGACTGACACTTCAAAATTACACATTAATCCTGACTACAAACTACCATTACACTTGACTCCCCTATTCTTATCAAATTGGGGTCTAGAAAGAGAGACGAATTTTTTTATTTTTTATTTTTCACATGAGAGAGAGGAATTTGAAAGGTCCAAAACGGGAATTGTTTGTGCAACATAGATGAGGGAAAATAAAAGGAATTAAAAGTGCTGTGGAGTTAGCATTGGTGCATGTGTGCAGGTTTTGTATTTTTATCCGAATAGTGTTTGTTTGTTTGTGAATTATTTTAGAGGGGTGTGAATTCTGAATTTAGGGTTGTGAATTGTGTAATATGGGGTGGGTGTGAATTCGGGTGTGTGAACTTTGCAAAGACATGTGAATTTTAGGGGGTGTGAAATCTTGCAAAGGGGTATGAATTCTACAAATGATTGTGAATTCTGGGCGATGTGAATTCTAGGGTTGTAAAAAGTGACAAGGGCAAAATAGTAAAAATATCTTAAAAAATAGTCTTGATAGGATAACATGACAAAAAAAGGTTGGGATGGAACCCCAACCAAAAAATGGTACCGGCCTGTCATTTTCCCGATTCTTTTTTTAACTCAGGTGTCTGAACTAGTTTTTGCACACCTCGATAATCCTAAGCCCATTCCCAGACTTTAGAGTAGGACCAATTAAGCACCCTGTTCTTAGTTACCAAGGTCGGCCAAACAACTATTGAAAAGGGTTTGTAGTGGGCCGAAATAACCACAGTTTGGAAAGGTAAGACAGGTCAAGGTCAAACCTAACACCTGCTATGTACACGTCACCCCCTAGACTCTCCAGATGTCTTAGTTTGTTTATAACGTCATTACAGATCTTAGGAAGGCATTCTACCGTTCTGTCGAGCGCTCGCCGACCCCCAACGGCTTTCCCGATCGTACGCTCATCACCTTGCATTTTCACCGATTGATCACTCGTCACACCCATATTACATTCAACGGGATATGCTATCATTCGAAAGGCACATTGAAGTTCAGTGAAAATATCTCCTTAGGGGATAATATTTGCCAATTGACGCTCAGGAATCATCTAGAAGCTTCCATTGATAGGCGAAATGAAGTGACTTCTCTGATATTGATGTATACAGTCTACAAGTTTGGGAAGGCGGCGTTCATTTAATGATCCTGACACGTGACGTCATTTGAGCGTTGTAACGCGCGTGGGAAGCACAGCCAACTTGAGCAACACTCCAAGCCTTGCCTATAAATATGAAACTACCACTTCATGTGTAAGGGTCAAAAAAAATCAAAAGAGTACTCTTCTCTCTCACCATACTTGCTAAACTTCTCTCTATCTTCTTCCTCCTCCACTAATTGACTTGATCGTCGGAGCTTCTACCCGAAGGAACATCCCCTCTAATTTGCAGGTACACATGCCACCATTCCATCTCTCCACCGTTCAACAAAAGGAAGAAAAGGGTTCAAGGCTGTTTCTGCACCCACATGGGCAATCAAAAAAGAAGTGGTGGTGTGATTCTTAACATGTTGGATGCCATTTTCCAAAATAATGGTGAGTCCTCGATGTAAAAGCCCACAGTTCTAATTCATCAAGACTAGATGTGCTTGAAAGCTTCCCATAGTATCCTAGAATCCAGGATACAAATGATGTCGATCATGTGTTAATGCTTTTTCAATTTTCTCCTAACCCAATCATTTAACGACTCAAAACTCTCGTAACGATAAAAGGAAACTAAATACATAATTCAGATTCCTTCTTCAACATGAAAATTCCCCTCCAACTTCAATGAAATGAGATTTGAGATCCAGTCTAACACTTTTCCTTGTGTACGGTCTGGTACCACATTTAGGTGTGTGTAAGAATTAAGGAGGTGATAGAATTAACTCACGCAGCCACCTAGCTAATTCGTAGCTCTAACACCACATGAGACATTGGAGGGAGTCCAACCTTAGATAAATTGGCAATAGGTAAAAAAGGATCTGGAGACCTTAAAGTGCAGGGTACACTATGGGGATGTAGTGCAACATTCTAGCCGTACAAAGGTCTTTTAAAAGGTCTGGATTTAAAAAAAAGACTCTTTGCGGTCTTTTTAAATCCGGGCTAGACATTTTCTGTGAAGATTCTTTTTTTAAAATCCGGACCATTAATGATTGCTGAGATGGACGACTGAGATGCTGCACTACACCCTTTTAGTGAAATAAAAACACTACAAGATCCTCGGGTCCTAGGTGAAATAGAGGCCGTTCGAGAGCCTCATTTTTCGGAGTGTGCATTTTGCATTGTTAGATTGTGAGTGTTTGGGAGCCCAAGGTCAAAATGCATTCTGAAAATCACACAATAAAGCCTCATTTTGAAAATCGCACAATAAAGCCTTATGGAGGAACTTTGCATTCTGATTATCCATTCTCATTTTCCAATAACCCCTAACCTTTGTTGTTGGTCTAAACTTTAGTGATAATTAGTTTGTCTACTATTTTGTAAGCTCTATTATGATTTGAACTTATTTGAGATTATGTAAGAATTTGATCCCGGTCTTCTATGATTTTTTATTTATTTTTATCTCCGTCATGAAATAATGTTAATAACATTCTTTTAGATAATCTTTGAGACTTTCTCTAGAGAAAATAATTGGAGACTTTCAAATATGTGATACATGTATTTTGTGTGAAGCGGAAGGACCAACGATATTTTGATTAACAATGTTGAAAATATGTATGTCTAAAATAGTTATTCACTCATATTATAATACTATAATAAATAATCAATGGCAACATTGGTACTTACATAAATTAACCAATAATCCATTTTGACAATTATACTCCCGAACACCACCCTATCGCAAAATTCATTGTGCGTATATTCTCAAAAATTGCACCGATTAATAAGCCATTTTGACCACAATCCAAAAATCTACATTTCAAAATCCAAAATGCCAAATGTAAAAAAAATCAGGCTCCCAAGTGGCCCCATAGTCTTTAAATTATACTAATTAATTGAGTTTGAGTTAAACTTAGGTGAACAGTTCGAGTTAAAGTTTGACATATGCATTGGAAACAAAGCAAGCATAAAGGAAGCTATTAGTTCGAGTTAAATAGGCGAAAGCTATCAGAGAAATCTAAATTAGACCATTTCTGAGTTTCCTTTTATCACAAGGAAGTTGTGAAACTTGTAGCCACAATTACATCCCCAATCAGAGAAATCCAAATTAGACCATTTCTGAGTTTCCTTTTATCACAAGAAAGTTGTGAAATTCGTAGCCACAATTACGTCCCCAAACAAGTCGAGCTGAGCTTTAACGTGCTCAAGCTTGTTTATTAAGTTTTTAACGAATCTGAGCTTGAGCTCAGTGACAACTTAACAAGTCGAGCTCGAGCCGAGCGGACCTTGGCTTGACTCGAGCTCGAGCTTGTTCACCAGCGTTAACGGACCAACGAAAAATGTATATATATCCTCGCATAGGCCTAATACAACCAAAAATATTTTGATTGTGAATGTATATATCTTTCATTTTCCTATACTCAACAAGAAAATAATCTCAATTTTAGAATAATAATATGTAATATGTTTTTGTAAGAATTCTGCATCAGGGTATCAAAATGCTAATGCTAATTGTAATAATTAACGTAAAAAGTCTACTAAGTCTTGGCCTGCGAGCCAACTCGAGCCGAGCCTTTACTGGCTTGTGTTCGGCTTGATAACGAAACGAGCCTAGAATTTGAGCTTGAGTTTGTTTGTTTATGTCTTGAGTCGAGCTCGAACAAGCTTTTACCGAGCCGAGTCTCGACGACTCTGCTCATTTGTAGCCCTAGCCACAATTAAAGCTGTTTTTAGGCCATGGTTGAGAAGGACTTGGAATGATTTGAAACCTCTTCTCTCTCACTCTCTAATGAGAGCTTCTCTCTCTAAACCCCAACTCTTCAATTTCTATTCTTGGCTTCTTCACCTGGCGGGGAGGCGATCTCTACCCTCCTCCCCCCGGGCTTCCCCTTCTGCTTTTTCCTTTCTTGTTTTGCAGTTGGGTGGATGGTGATTTGATGCGGTGAGCCTCGCTTCCGGTGCTTTCTCTGACTGTTTTTGGGGCTTGCGATATACGGCGGGCTCATGGCGGTTGGGTTGCTTGCGGCGGCGGCAGCTCCGGTGTCCGATTCCTGTTCGATGCCTCCTCTCCCTCTCCGATCTCCCCAATGTCGGGTTCATTCTCCTTGCCGCCCGTCATTGCTTCTGGGCATCGTCCTTTTCGCCTCTTTGGTCGGCCGTCAGCTGCTTGTTGGAGTTGCTGATTTTTGCTTAACGGCGAGGTTATTTCCTTGGGGCTCGGCGTTGCTGTTCGTCTCCACCGATTGGTTTCTCTTGGGTTCGTTCGGTTTTCTTGGCCTAACGGCAAAGCGAGGCGGCGGTGGATAGTCCATGACTGGCCGCTTTGTGGCAGCGGCTGGCTATGGCAGGTTTGGTGGACGGCAGTTGTTGGGTGGGTTAATAGGGTTAGGGTTTGTTTGGGCTTTATGTTGGGTTTTCCCTATATTTGGGATTTTTTGGCCTTTTAGATGTTTGGGCTGTGTCCCATCTATGCTTATTGTTATATCCAGGCTTGTAGGCCTTTAGTTGTTAGGTTGTGCTTTGTATTGATTTATCTGGGCTTTTAGGCCTCTTGGGTGTTTCATTGATTGGCATCTTGCCAATTAAGGGATTGGGTCTCGAATGGGCACTCGTTGCCATTCTCCTTGCTCCTTTTGATCTTTGTTATCTTTTAACGATTAATAAAATTATTTTCACTGTTCAAAAAAAAGAGAAGGACTTTGAATATTCTTTCCAATTATAGAAGTTTATTGTCAAGTTTTGACCACTTGACCTGGTTAAAAGCCTCTAAAATAGAGTCCAAAAATATTGTATTTTAATTGAAAAGTAATTATTGAGAATGATTTTATTTTTCTAATTTCCGATCCAAAATCATTTTTTCTCTCTGTCTTCAAAATCACTCTTTGTATTTTTTTTTCCAAAACTTATTCAAATCCCTTCAAAGTTTGAAAATGCTGAAGGATCTCCACTTATGGTGTCCCCCAATAGTAACATTTTATGCCATTGAGTGGTTTAATATGTTATGACGAGAGACATCATAAAAACAGAAAATTTAAAAATATTGAAAAGGTTATGCTTTCTTTTGGTAAATCTTACATCGTTTTGTGGTTTGAAAATGTAATGCCATTATTGTGATTTTGTTACACCATTTGTGGTTACACCTTCTTAAGGTTAGTGTTATGCCATTGAATGGTTAACGTTTTAAGGGTATTCAGTATCTTTCTCCTAGACAAGTGGGGGATACCATAGTCGGTACCTTCAAAGTTTAAGTTAATATTTTTTTTTTTGCTAAATAGAGGCAATATTGATGTCGTTTTGAAGTCGTTCTCAATATCTTTTGAGGATATTCAATTTCGTAGACATTAAACTTGTAGGGAAAAGCTCCAATGCACACCCCCTATTTTCAAAAAATGTTATGCCTATGTTTGGAAAAGGTTACACCTCTCAGTGAAAAATGTTACGCCTCTTAGTGGTGGGTGCATATCGTATCCTCCAAAAATAAATATTAATTGACCACACAATTACATAGATATAGAATCATATTTCTCTCAGTATTGGTGTTATAACCAATAGCATAAATATATATAGAATCATATTTCTCAGAGTTAGTGAAAATATTGCATTAGTGTGTATTAACCACTTCTATATCCCCAAAAGGTTTGATGGAATCATATTAATTTGTAAAAAAAAAAATTTTAAAAAATGAATGGTCTTATATAGTTTAATCAATCAATTACTACAGTATTTTTCTTAATTTTGACATGCAAATGCATCGTTTAGAGTGTTTATACACATGACATGATAACCACTTCAAAGACTAAGTAAGTAAACTGACTTAAAATCAATAATAGGATCCTGGCAAATGCTATGTTAATTTGCATCACTACTACGGAGTATATTAGAGAGATCAAATCACACCAGCGTGTAATATTGTTTGAACCATCTTCGATCTGTTCTGTCGTGTCTTCCTTTGTTCAGCTGCAGGTTGAGTTGCCCTATAATATTTTTCTTCTCTTTCTCTTTGCCGGCCGGTTAATTAGAACAGATGCATGAGACATTATTACATTAGAAAAAAATTAAAGGCCCCAATTGAAATACAAATGTGACACGTTTCTATGACAGACACATACTGTAAATATATATATATATATATATATATATATATATATATACACACGCGCGCGCGCACTTCCAACGAGGTAACGGAACGGACTCTGAGAGAGGACTTTTCTCTTCTCTCTTCCCTAAAGCAAAGCAAAAGTATGTAATTAAAGATCGATAGTAGCTATTAATTAATGTAGCCTAACCCAAACAAATTACTACTACACAAAACTCCTTCCCGTTAAAGATGAGATCACCGGCCTACAGATCCCTCATCGACCAAACCCCTATAAACTCCAATTTTTTTGCCCCATTATGGGCTTACAACATAATCCGCACCGTTCATTCCGTACTTCTTGCTGATAATATCTGTAAAAAGAAAAAAAAAATTAACTCAATAGGTCACATGATGAATACATAAACAAATTGTATAAAATATTCAGGTCAAGTTTTAAATTACGTAAACTGTTCTATATGAATTGATCATGTATTTGCTGAGGAGCGATTAAGCTGATTTTTAATCATATTCTTACAAAAGATTACAAAATGAACGGTTCAAATCACTATTATAAGACCATTATAGAACCCGAAAATTTGGTGTAGTGGATAAAGTCTAAAGGTGAGCTTATCCCTTCCCGTTAACCCAAAAGGTTAGCTTACGTAATTTTAGGAACAGAGTTAAGTGCCACACATAAATTTTTAGTTCAACTCACGTTAGGGTACAATCTTTTGGGCAAGCCACGTGAATTTCTCTCATAAATTCCCTAATTCCAAAATAGACGTTTTGTCTTAGATTGGAGAGTGAGAGACGCGCAAATTGGCCCCTGCATTCCTCATTGCTAAATAGAACCAAAAAAAAAAAAAAAAGACCTACCTTCATCAACAAATTAAGCACAAAGGCACGATGGTTCACTTTTTATCTGTAATCTACTTTCTTTCTTTCTTTTTTGCAGCCCTAACCTGACCTTTAGCCAATACCCTCTTTTGAGTGGTGGCCACATAAATGATTAATCTGTTATTCATTAGAAAAAAGTGCAAGGGAATAACAAGAATGTAAAAATTTCGTTTATACCAAAGACAAATGTATACCAGTATATCTTTATCTTTATACCTAGTCTCGTGAGTAAAAAAAAACAGACGGAAATTAGTTATTATACAGAGAAAAAGAAACCAATGAACAAAAATCCCCCCACTGAAATGTTAATGTCATTGCCGCGTTCCTTGTTGTAACCTAGGTCCAATCGTATCGACTTCGAATCTCTTCACAGTCGCAGCAATACCTCGCAGTTTAGTGTCCATAACGTAAGGGTTACCATCCACGTTGATGGTGGTGGCATTGTAAAACTGGCAGCAAGGGTCCCGCCTCTCGGCTAGGACTCCATGATAGTGGAAGTACTTAATCAAACCCTCTGTGTGGTGGGTCGATTTCCCTACTAGGTCCTGTGTCAAGTGCACCCCAGTCGCAAACACATTGCGCGGTTGCATTGCATACTTACGGTCCCTCCTGCCTACTTTCTTCACGTCTCTGTACACTAGCTTCTCAAATCCCCATTTCCTGCAAGCACATAGAAACCAAATAGCCCATATGTTTATGATTCCTCTAACAAATTCGAATAGCGTATGGATCAATCATCTAAAAAACGAGGAAAACATACTATTGCAAAAAGGGCATGCCACAAAACAACCGAATCAGCGCCAACATCAACTCAGATTTAAGTAATTCAAGAACAAACCGAAGATAAACACAAATCTCAACTCTGATCTTTACTCTCAGTAGCTGTACTAAATATCCATTGAAACGCAACGGAATAGAAATTTAACTACTGACGATACAAAGGCGGATATAATTGGATAACTGGCATGAGCACTGAAGGAGATATAACTGGATAACTCGCATGAGCATGGCCAAGATGTACGTACAGTCAACCCAACAGCTAGCTAATTTGTGAACCACCAAAAAAAAGAATCCATTAACCAATTGTTGCAGAAAAATTAATTTCAGGGTACATTTTAAATCCAAGTATGCAACCAGTGGTTAATTAATTTTTGTTTTGTTAGCAATCTATTCCAATTAGCATTGAAGGTCCAACAAGTGGGTAGATGTGATGGATCAGGCTGTTAGAAAGTAACCCCTTTATTTGACTCGTATAAATGGAGTTAAGATTCGTGGGGTAGTGAAGCAGCTTGAACTAGTAATAATACATTTGGAAAGTAAACCCTTTATTTGACTCCTATAAATGGAGTTAAGATTCATGGGGTAGTGAAGCAGCTTGAACTAGTAATAATACATTTGGATCCACGACTAGAATGTATGTATTTGAATGCGACATCCATTTAATATGCTACTAATCTAGATCTACCCTACAATCATTAAGTCCCAATAACCGTTCATGTCATCACATAGTATACAGATATGGGATACGGGCATTATGGACAAGAAAGAAGAGAGAAATCCCCTCCCCCCCCCCCCCCCCCCCCCATAAAAAACATACTATTTGGACATGATGTGTACTCGGACAGTCACATAATCCTTCCGTTCTCAATCTTCGCTCTGCGCTTTCAATCCTCGCACTCATGAATTCTAGTTGTTTGGCAGGTTTTTCAAAGACGCTATCACACTCTTGCTTGTGCTCCCGCACCCGTGCCCACACGCACAAACATGTCCATAATTCTAAGGCATCGTCAAAAGTGCACAACTACAACAACATCCGTAGCTTGATTCAAAACTCATGACGCCTCTGCAACACTAAACAATTTCGCTCTAGCAAATACTTGACGAATTATGGTTCAAATCAGAACATGAATGAATACCCAGGTTCGAAGTAGGATCTTGGAACACTTGTGCTATTGTAATGCTAGGGGGAAAGTATTAATTAAGAAGGTTTCAAGTCTGTCAATAAGAAACAAATGACTAGAAAAACTAGTTAGAGCCCTCACCAACTCCCACTACCTCAAATCGAAGAAAACTTGAAACAAAAAAGGCAGCAAAAATAAATCCAACAACTTGAAAGAAGTAGCTAGTAATGGTCGGTCTCAGAATATATTATCAGCCAGGAAATTCAACATCGATCAATACTGGAGTGTAAAACTATGAATTATGCAACCACCATAGTTGCACCCATGACCAAATTTACAAGAAGTCACTTATCGCCCCCATGCCGGACCCATATATGCAACTTCGACAGACTGCTCAAAGCATTGGCTGGCTCCCCACAATTTGTTAATAAATGCTACAAGCACTAATAGTTACAACTACATATGCAAGTGATCATTTTGAGTATGTGCATTAATTAATTCGCATTTGCATGCCCAGCCTAATTGAGTACATGCAGTTCCTCAATCGATCTGACTCATATATAGTATAACTAAACAAGATGAAGAATTCGATCAACTTTTTTTGGCTGACTTTTGTGTGCAATTTTCTTATCTCAAACCCAAAAAAGTCGTCTAAATCCTAACAATTTCTAGATCAAAACTTGACATTCGAGCTGCTAACAAGCTCAATTCCGAGTGATGTTTCAAGTTTCAACATATATGGATTAACTTACTTCAGATCATGATTGCGATATCAGAATTCCCAAATAAAACAACACAAAATTAAACTGTGAACAATCGTAAACAAGAGAGTTTTTACCTGTGACTCACACCCTTGTCCTCAGATAAGCAGAGGTTACTAGCCATGGACATCTGCTGAATGAAGAACTGCGTGTAATCCGACACCGATTCCGTAACCGATTTGATACTACTCTTCTTCACAACATAGATGAACTCATCCACATCAAAAAAGAACATCCACTTAGCATCAAACCTATACCTATGCAAACAATCGTTCAGCATCAAAAACTGGTTATGATAGTACCCATCAAACCTCTCCTGCTCTCTCACATCGTGCAAGCTCACAAACCCCTTCTCCATCCACGGCCTCAACACCTCCATCACCGCCTCCTCAACTCCTCCCGCGTCGTACATCACGAAATGCGACCTCCTACCGAACAGCCTCACGTGGTACGCCAGCCACTCGCGCACCCTCTGCGGGCTTATGTTTCCGAACAACGGGGACCCGCAGTACAAATACTCGTACTTGGGCGGGTCCGTGTAGTACAAAGGATTCAAGGTGTTGGGTTTCTCGACCAATGCTTCGACGGTGTCGGTGAGGTTGAGGCTCTTGTCGCCACCGCCGTTGGTGGAAGCGATGAGGAGGAGCTTGCCGCCGAGGCCGTCGCGGCCGACGGGGGCGGGGAAGGTGCAATTGATTATTACAACGGTGTAGACGCGTCCGTAGCCCCAGTCGGGGAGGATTTTGTAGCCAGCGGTGGTTGCGGTGGGGGCAAAGGAGTTGTGTGGGACCCATTGGCATTGGTAGGAGGGGGTAGAGAAGCGGTGTAGGGGTTTGGAGGAGAGGGCTATGACGGAGAAGGTGTGGAGGCCGCCTCGGTAGGCGCTCATGAGGATGAAGGTGTAGGCGGCGCCGCCGTGGGGGGTGAGGGTGCGTTTGAGGGCGCCGGAGGGGAGGACGACGTCGAGTGGAGGTGGGGTGGGGGGTGGGGAGAGGGGTTGGGGAGTGGTGGGGAGTTTGGAGAGGCAGAGGCGGAGGTCGGAGGGGGAGAGGGAGAGGTTGGAAGGGAGGAAGATGATGACGGTGGCTAAGGAGAAGAGGAAGAGGAGGAGTGTGGTTAGTAATTTGAGGTCTGATGAAGCTGTTGCGCAGTTCCAGGATAGTGCTCCTGCCAACATGTTCTTCTCTTTCTCTCTCTGTTCCTCTTCACCCATTTCGTGAGTTTTATGTGGAGAGAGAGAGAGAGAGAGAGAGAGAGAGAGAGGAGATTTACCAGGATTGCTACAGAGTGAAGAGATTTAACAGGATTAGAGTAAAGTTAACAGCCAAAGGAAAAAAATACAGTAAAGTTGAGGGATAGGGCAGGACAAGAGGAGGCCAGAGAACAGAACCAGGCAACCAGCTGACCAAAGTTCTCTGTTCTCTCTCTCTTTATCTTTTTCTCTTCCCTGGCTTCCTTAATGGCGGCGCATAATTCTCAAATCAATTCTTAGCTCTCTTAGATTTTTATAGTATATAAAAGTGAATTGAAAAGTCCTTCAAAAGAGATTTTGCCCCATCCTTCTCGTTTTATTTTTTCTAATAACAGAACCAATCCTTCTAGTTGAATTAAGGTGCCGTTCCGTTTTTTTTTTTTTAAAGATAATTTCAAATTCAAATATTATTAAAATGAAAATTAATTTTTTAATTTTTTACACCGTTTAAAATATTTTAATGAAATCTATCAAACAAAATCCATATTGAATCATTACTATAAAAATTATTTATGTAAATACATAATTTTTTAGTTTAAAATTATATTCTTTTTCAAAAAGTTCATTTTTCTAAAAAACTGGAACGGATTCTGTCTCTGTGATTGTAAGATCTTGACAGGGAAAATATGGACAAATGGATCTGAATCCGTATTTTTCTCTCTCTCTAATTGGTATGTTCAGATATGACCATGAGAACATTGAGAAGGATTGTCCCTAGTCTCCTAATTTGAGAGGACCGTATTCTTAGATGTAGCTTGTGAGCTTTATTATCTAGTGTCTCATAGCACGTAAACGATCCATATAACTATTGTTGATTTTAGAGTTAGGAATTCTAGACACGACCTATTAACACGGCACGCAGTTAGGAAGTTTGGGTTAACCACTTCTTGAAATGAACAAGAATGTAACATGATTCGTCAACACAAAAATTAAACGAATTAGGTCTTGTCCTATCCCATCTAGTTTGAATTTTGGGGGACTATACTAAGCCCACAACAATGATCGAAACTATTGTTTGAGCATAGCTCGCCAAAATATTGCAACCATAAACAAAATCATGCTCATCAAATACCGACCAATGCCTTACTAGAACACATTTATCTTCAAAGAAAATGATTTGATCCAATATGCTCAGTGCCTGTACTTGAAAATAAATGTGTTCCAGTAAGATATTGACCGGGATTTGATATGAACATGATTTTTGCATGGTTGAAGTACTTCACAAGCTCTATAAATCAACGGTTTTGATCATTATTGTAGGCATAATATAGGCCCACAAAATTCAAACTAGGCGGGACTTGGACCATATGGAGACCAAAAAAGAGGATGAATATAGGTTAGACTTGGGTATTGTGATAAAAAAAGATAGAGATAATTGTTTAATTTTTCGCGTCAACCTTCTTACCCGAAACGGTGCGATACAGGCAATGCCACCCTATGGGAACATACTTGTGTTTCCTTCAAAGATCAATTTTAAACTTTTTTCAATTTTCTAATCACTATAAAATTAGATTTTCTAAAACTATGACTGGCCAACGTGTATGGACTCAGATCCTCTCCAAACATACTCTCTCCAAAGATCTTCCGCAGCTTTTCACCAGATGACGACAGCACATAAATGAACCCATCCAAGGGCAGAGACAGCGCCGGCAATGCTGTTGCCAATCCTTTAATTACCACGACGTCGTTTCCTCACCCACACCTAAACGGCAGCTTAACGTCCATCCTCTCTGTCTTCTTCTATTCAATTTGGGAACTACAAACCAGTAACAAAAATTTCCTAATCGTCAAATCCTCTCTCTCTAGCCAAGATAGAAATGATACTATTTCCAGAAAAATGGGTTCATCTTTCTCTCTCTGAGTGGGATTTATAGGAAAATGGTTTCATCTCTCTTTCCCTCTCCCCAGCCAAGATAGGAGTGGGATTTGCAGGAAAATGGGTCTCTCTCTCTCCTAGTCAAGATAAGAGTGAATTTTGCGGAAATTGGGATCATCTTCTTATCCATCCATTTTCTTGCATCAAAAAAATAAAAAATAAATCGAGTGTGGAATTAATAAAGTTGGTGAAAGTGACAAATGAATCTATATTGGAAGAAAGTTCTATATCCATGCAAGATTTCAGAGAAAAATTAGACTTGTGTTGTCAAACAAAGAATGCTAATGAAATACAGTTATGCATCCGAGAACAATATAGTGACAGCAATATTCAATTTTCTGTGAGATTTCCGTCGATGTAGAAAGAAGAATTTGAAGGTAAGCGTAATACGCAAGCACAATGTCGAAGATGAGAAAATGGTGATGTTCGGTGAGATCAGAGGGCTTGTCGCCGATGCCGAGTTCGATATTGGCTTGATTGATCGTCGACCCATTCTCACACAATGACTTGTCGAATGGAGATGGAGAGAGTCATTTTGTCTGTTCGATGAACTTAGGGCTTTTCTAGAGATCGAAATTGAATAGAGAAGGAGAGAGAAGATGCATAACAGGAAGATGTGGAAAGACGTTAGGCTGCTGTTTAGGTGCGGGTGAGGAAACGACGTCGTGGTAATTGAAAAACTGGCAACAGCATTGCTGGCGCTGTCTCTGCCCTTGGATGGGTTCTTTTATGTGCTGTCGTCATCTGGTGAAAAGCTGCGGAAGATCTTTGGAGAGAGTATGTTTGGAGAGGATCTGAGTCCAACGTGTATATAGGTAAATATAGCAGATCGGTATTTTTTTTTAGACTCTCTCTCTCTGGGATTCCAAAACCCTAACCTTTCTCCCTCCTTCTCCTCCCCCCAGGGTTTCACACCCAAATTGGGCAGCGGGAGGGGAGGGGAGGGATCTCTCCTCCGGGTTTTTTTTTTCTCTCCGTTAGTTTTTCCTCTCTCTCTCCCTCCGGTAATCGGCTTCTCTCTGTCTTCTCTCCCTCTTTCCTCTTCTCCTCTGTTTTCATGTCGCAATCGGAGGGGGTTTTCTACCTAGTGGTGGCGGTGGCGATGGATCTTGCTCGAAGTGGACAATGGCTTTGCTAGAGGGTGGTTGTTGTTGTCTTCAGCGGCCGCAGCGCCGCTAGACCCTTCAAGAATTGGCACCGTATCGTACCCAAAAAAAAAAAAAAGAATTGGCACCGTACTCTTAAGGGCAATTCCAAATAGTTGCTTCACAATTGCTGTTGCATGGTGCAATTCTACCACTTCATCTTCAACAGTATTGTTAGAAACCTTTGTGTCTAGAATTTTATTATTTTCAGCCATAAGGGTGTCCTTTTCTAGTGGCACATGTACTCCAATTTTAGGTAATTGAATGGCCTCCAAGGAGTGTTCGTCCACTGTAGTCGTAATATTTACAGTGAACTCTAACGTTTTTTTTCTTCCTTTGGTTTGTTTGTGCCGTCCTCTACCCTCTCAATTGTAGCAACTTTAAGGGTGTCTTTATAACAAGACTAGATGCAGGGCGGCGTGCAAAGCATGCCCGTTGTGGAGATCTTTTTGTGGTTGTTCTTAATATTCTGGATGTAGTTGCTCGTAGCAGAAGTTATATGCATTAGTTTGACCAAGTATTTGATCATAACAAAAGTTACATGTACCAGTCATGGTTTAGATATGTTCTTGTCTTTGGCTGCTAATTGCACGACTGTGGCTACAAGTTTTTTTATACAACTGCAAAAGGCAGAGTTCGTGCAAGTTAGACCAAGCAAAAGTCTTTTGATGGGGACTTTTTTGTGCCAAAAGCTTTCAAAGTTCTGCAGCTTATGGATGCTGATTATTTGTTCTTGCTGGGGCTGTTGGAAGTTTCTTCGGCTGTTGGAAGTTTCTTCAGTTGTTGGACTGTGTTTTGTTGGGCTATGTTTTGTTGGGCTGTTGTTTGGGGCGGAGGTTGAGCTGCTTGATTCGTGCTCCCCTTTCTTGCTTTTTTTATTTGGAGTGTTTGTAGGCAGAGCAAGAAGTTCTTCTAAACGGTTTGTTGGATTTGGAAGGTTTTCTGCAGACATGGAGTGCACGTTGAACTTTATTTGGCTGCGCCCTGCATAGTTGTGCATGTAAGCCTTCAATGGCATGATGCATTTCCTTGGTTCGCCTAGTTTATGAAGCATTGGGAGGGCAAGTTTTTCCTGCATTCAGCAGTTAGTTAGGTTTTTTTTTTTTTAAATGTAGAGTGTTTGAGTTCTGTGTGAATGAAGTGGTTTTTTCTTACATCTATTGCATCTGCTGCTGTAATGCTGTAGGCTTCTGCTGCAACTTCTGAAAAGACTGCTGTCTCGATGCTTCCAGTTGCATCTGTGATCTGGATATTGAATTTGATCCTGCAAATTAGGAAGATTTTATTTAGTTGTGTGTGGTAGTTGTGTAGGGATGGTGTGGTTTCTGTTTTGAATTACAAATTGCATGAAGGTAGGGGAAAAGTTTTTTACTTTGTCAGGGCTGGTACTCTTTTGGCACAGTAGTTGCATTTAAAGTCTCCATTTCCATATGCATTTGTTGCTCTCTTGCAGGTTGAGCAAGCCAGGTAGTAAAAGCTTTGCGCGAAATCAGTGACCTTTGCTATGCCTTGCACATTTAGGTATTGTGTCTGCATAGGAAGAGTATGAAAGCAAGGTTAAGGGTAGCTGATTAGTAGACTTGTAACTGTCACTTGTGCGGTCTATCACAATGGTTTATATTACAGCTACATATCAAGATCAGCAGGTTTGAGTATATTTTTTTGGCGTCTAGATCAGATTAGTACAGAAAACATAGGAAATATCATTAGCCTCGTGTAAATGAGCAAAATGGTTGATTAGCAGCCGAGTAAATTCTGAGCTTTGTTATAATAACCAAAAGTCTGTGGTAAAGGAAAACTTGTTGGTCGAAATAATGTTACTACTCTAATATTCTAAAGCCTAAGGTATTGAGATAGAAAGTAAAGATTTAAGTAGTAGACCTACGAAATGACAAAATGGGACTTTTTCCTACAGAAAGCTTAGTTAGATTAAGAATATAATCCTTGTTCAATGCTGTTTGTTTTGTTCTATATGTGCACACATACACACTGACTTTGTACCACAGACATTTTGTCGGAGCTCACATATCGGTGTTGGACACTTCTTGGACACCGACACTTTCCGGACACGTGTCCAACACTTCTCCTAGAGTGTCCTTTTTTTTACCCAATATTTGGGGTGTTATGTTTTCAATATGATAGGAATATGATGGCACTGCAGTTCCTACTTTATACGTAACAGTAATGGATGGGATAGAAGTGCTTGATCACTTGAATAATTGCTAATTTGAGACTTGAAATGTGTATTCTAGTATCTAATTTTCTCCAAATTCTTTAAAATAGAGGATGTTTCTGATGTTAAGAGAGGTAAGAAGAGTGCGATTGGAAATTATAGTGCATGTAGTACCTTCTCTACTAATATGGGTAGGTTGGCAATTTTGGTGATATCATATGTATTTGTATTCAGAGTTTAGTTAGATTAATATCTTATTGTAACTTAGTCTTAGCTAATTGTTCTTATGTGTATATACTTATGTCATAAGAACATTTATTAAGATGCATGCATGATCTAAACAAATGCAATCGATAGGCATGAATTTACCGTCCATAGATGCAAATTTGGGGAACAAAATTAAAGATTAGATCAGTACAGAGAACATGGCAAATATCATTAGCTTAGTTAAATATGCATAGTCCTAGGTTATGCCATATGCATGTACTGGAATTATGTGATAAGAAAAGGAAAGAATAAAATTAGTATAAGTGAGCAGAATGCTTGATTAGCAACAGAGTAAATTCTGAGCTTTCTTTGAATAACCAGAAGACAGTGCTAAAGGGAAAGCTCTTGGTCCAAATAATGTTACTACTCCAATATTGTAAAGCTTAAGGCATTGAGCTAGAAAGCAAAAACTGAACTATGATGCTGGTCCCTTTGTTGGGGGTTTGTGGAGTATTTGGGTCTTACTTTGTTTTGTTTTTCTGCAGGCTGTGGCTTCTTCGATTGCTGCTCTTTTGTTTTGTGTCTGTGTGTTGCTGTGTGTGTGTGTCTGATCTGGGCTGTTTTCTTAGGGATTGGTGGTTTTTGAGTTGAGTCTGCTGTTCTCTTTTGTAGATTTGGGAGCCTGGTATGTGTCTGAGTCTTTCTATTGAGTCTTGTGTCATGGTTTAGAGGTTCTTCTCATTTATTCAGTTATCACAATGGTTTAGATTACAGCTACATATCAAGATCAGCAGGTTTGAGTCTATCTTTCTGCTGTCTAGATCAGATCAGTGCAGAAAACATAGCAAATATCATTAGCCTAGTGTAAATGAGCAAAATGGTTGATTAGCAGCAGAGCAAATTCCAACCTTTCTTATAATAACCAAAAGTCAGTGGTAAAGGAAAACTTGTTGGTCGAAATAATGTTACTACTCTAATATTCTAAAGCCTAAGGCATTGAGCTAGAAAGTAAAGACTTGAGTAATAGACCTACGAAATGACAAAATGGGACTTTTTCCTACAAAAAGCTTAGTTAGATTAAGAATATAATCCTTGTTCAGTGCTATTTGTTTTGTTCTATATATGCACACATACACACAGACTTTATTTTTTTGGTATCGTCATGATTGTAAGTTGAATTTATGTGCTGCAGGGTCCTAAGTTTGCCACCATTATCAATTCTGTGACTTCCAAGAAGGTTGCTGCTTGATCACGCCACCAAAGCAAATAAAGGGCTTAGAAAATCACCTTTGTGTTTGATTGATCACTTGACAAAGCATACACGGTTATTCACAAGTTGTAGTTCTTGATTCAGACAATGAAGATACAGAAGATCGCAAACCCTTTAACTCATATCAGCAGATTATCTTGCCCAAGCCACCTGGAGAGTTCCTCATGAAGGATTTTCTAATGAAGGATTTCCTGGTAATTGCATTTTATACTTCTGAACTTTGAGTTTGAGTGGTACCAGTACTTGACATAACGAGCAAGGGAAAATTTCCCAGTAATCATATTGAGTATTGACTTACCTAGTGAGTAACACACACACCCAACCCCCCCCCCCCCCCCCCCCCCCCCCCCCCCCACAATCGTTCGGAAGAGAAAGAACCTTTAAAAAGGGGACACTTATTCAGAGCTCACGTATTGGTGTTGGACACTTCTCGGACACCGACACGTGTCCAACACTTCTCCTAGAGTGTCCTATTTTTTTCCCCAATATTTGGGGTCTAACACCCTTGCAACACTCTTGGGACATTTTCTGTGTCCCCGAACGTGTTGTGTCCCCCATTTTCTGAAAATTTGCGTGTTGGGGTGTCAGAGAGAATGAGTTCTTAAAGTTTAGTTAGATTAAGTACATCAGCCTTGTTCAGTGCTCTTTGTTATGTTCTATATATGCACACATAAACAAACTATGTAGTACGGACACTTCGTCGGACTCACGTACCGGTGTTAGACACTTCTCGGACACCGATATTCTTTGGGCACTCTCCGGATACGTGTCCAACACATTTCCTAGAGTGTGATGTTTTTTTTTCCCCAAGAAATACCATATGCATGCATTGAATTTATCAGATAATAAAATTCAAAAAAATTGATCAAATAAACATGCATGCTCTCAAAAGATAGCAAATAGATAAAATCTGATAAGAAATGCAGAAATTTAGAGCATCATTTAAATATAGCAGATATATGTATTTGATGTGAAAATTAATGTACTAATATACGAAAACAATTTATATAACAGAAATAGAGAAAGAGAAGAATACATGTACCAGGAAGTCAGAGTATTGAAGATTACTGAACAGAAGTTCAATTGCTGAAGAGTTGGCGTAGTAGCAGATGAGATTCACAGCTTTGTTGCATCAGTTAGATGAAAAGCTGAGTGTTTGAGACAGATTCTTTTGTGAAAGGAGTAACATGTCCGTAGCATTGTAAAAGTGAAGAGGTGGAGTTACAAAATGGAGAATCAACTGATAGATGAAAGACGTGGCAATGGTTAAGGGGCTGCATGGTTAAGGTAGAGTAAGAAAGTAGTATTGCTCAAGAGGTAAAGGTACAAAGTGGGGAAGTCAGAACTTATTGCTCAAGAGCTAAAGCTTGAAAGTGGAGGTTTTAAGGGGTGCAACCAAAAAGTGGCAAATGGCAGGCTTTTGTAAAGAAGAAATCAAAATGTGTTTTGTCTTTAATTATGATCTAAGGTGGGTTTAAGATATTTTTAATGGTATTCTATCATAATTAGGCTAGAGATTTGCATTCTCTTCATTAAAATGTATGAATTTTTTAAGTTATTTTGAATGGTATTCTACTGCCTTTTCATGCCTGTGCATTTTTCTTCCAAGTTAGGATGAATCACTGGAAAACTTCTGACAAGTCTATTAAATGGAACTGATCATGTTTTAATGAGAAAACTGAAGCTGCGGTATCTGTTTGGATTTCTTTTTCCAGGTTCAAGTCTAAGAAAAGGAATAGTTGGAATCCTTCTGATCTATAATAACGTTTTGGTTGCTATAAATTTCATCCAGATCAGACCTATCCAGTATGCCAAAATTATTGCTCTGTGATGTTCTCCAAGGAAAACAGAAAACTCATAAGAATGGGTATGCCAAAATTATTGCTTTGTGATGTCCTCCAACGAAAAGAAAACTCATGCAAGCATCACCATGTGAAACCAGTTACTTCACAACAGATCACTGTTTTGGTAAAAAAAATTCTGTACTTTTTGTAGAATCAATGCAGACAAATTAAGCAAAAGTAAATAAACCACAAACTGAACATATATTAATACATTTGTGCCAAAAGAGTACAATTTACCTAGACACATCTGCATAACTTGTCTTCATGCACAAAGATACTAAATGCTTTATACTCCAACTGTCCAAGGCGTCGATACCGTGCAACAGCAGCAATCACCCTTAGGCCTTTAATAGGGAGAAGACAATAAAACCCTCCATGTAGAGCTTGAGGATTTCGATGCTTCACATGCACCCACCGGCGAAATGGAACACGGAGAACCATACTACTGCATCACAAAATTTAGGATTAACAATTCATTAAATCATAAAAGGTATGATCAATGAGCCACGAGGTATTAGTGAATACAAATAAATTACTACTGCACAGATTAATCTATGCACCCACAAGTTAATATAAATGTGGATTAATTCCATATACTTAGCTATATGAATAGTGCCTGAACAACCAAACGAAAAAGACCACATTACTCTTTACTCCTCATTTCTCAATACTGGTCTTACCAAATCAACCAACGTGCAACAGAAATCACAAAACGAAGAACCATAATCAATTTTAAAAAATAGCCCAGAATCCTTGAAGTAACAAATGAAAGAATAAAAAACCAGAAGAACAAAGGCAACAAATCAAAAGACATAGCACACATGCAACACAAATATAATAGAAAAAAAGAAAGGAAACTTTGTGGAACTTTTTATTTTATTCTGCTACTTTATTTCAACTTTGGGGAAGTTCATTGAATGCGGCTTCTTTCTTCTTTTTCCCCTCCAACTGAGTTATTTTTTGGGGACTTCAGTATCAATTATTGTAAATTTTAGATGAGAGGGGGATTATCAAAGGACACAGGACACATGCAACACAAATAGAATAGGAAAAAAAAGAAAAGAAAAGAAAACTTTGTGGAACTTTGTATTCTATTTTGCTACCTTCGTTCAACTTTGTGGAAGTTAATTCAATGCAGCTTCTTTCTTTTTTTTCCCCTCCAACTGAGTCATTTTTCGTGGACTTCTCAGTATTAATTATTGTAAATTCTGGATGAGAGGGGGATTATCAAAGGACACAGGACACATGGAACACGAAAATACAAAAAAGAAATGGCAAATCAAAAATACTTGCTCTGATTGTAAAATCGAAAATACCCAGAGCCTTCATGAAATGAGGAAACGACACATGCAACATAAATACAATACAAAAAAGAATTGTAAAATGGAAAACTCCTAGTCTAAATAACTCTACTCACACAAATCAAACACAGAAGCCACAGAATTAGAAATCAGGAAAAGGAAGAAACGAGGCAACCTCAGAATCAAAAGAACCAAAGCCCAAACTACAGCAACACCAAAGCAAACCAAAATGGAAAGAACAACACCCAAAACACCAGGTAGATTTGAGAAGCAACAACGTACAGCAAAGATCCGAGAACCAACAATTCTCAAACCTGAGTGAACAAAAGACTGTAGGCAAACCCCTCTCTTTTTCTCTTATATATGATGTAAAACCACTCCACCCAAATTAAGCAATCCACCCCCTTATGCCACGTAGCCCACTAAGTGGCAAAAGGAAAATGACCATTTCACCCAGCATAAGAAGAAGAGCAATCAACAATAGAAGGCTAAATTTGTCCAAATCGGACAAAAGTGGCCAGCGAAAAATTCCCCCAACTGCCTCTTCTTATAGAGGGTAAGGAAATTCATCTTCTTGTTGTGCAGTAATGCAGTTCAACTAGAGCTCCAATGTGGGGCTCAAAATTTTTTACTTCCACACTTGGCTGATTGCAATAGGTGCCTACGTATGCCAATAAGTTCATATGGCTTCGACTGACCTTGGTCAAACTCTTGATCTATGGAGCTAGGTTTACTCAAATTCGACACACCCTTTGACATGTACCCTCAGATAGTTATTTGTGTTTGCATCTATGTGCATGAGAATTATATTGTGAGTCCAAATTACCTTCGAACAATTGTTTTGACTCAAGCTTCCTTTGATACTCTTGATACAACATCTGTTCATGATTTGTCTGAAGAAATTTAATTTAATGCTCATCAATTGTTTTATCTTGTGCCATGTCCTCATAGGTCGTTTAAATTCTTGTCTTCGGTTGGCTTACAATTGTTCCCACAATGTGAAAGCATAGCCATGTAATTTGCGCGCCACATATTTGACCTCCTTCTCTTCCAGAATATCCATGTAGAATTCAAAAAATTTGTCAACTTTGCGAAACCAATAAATAAAATTATCAACATGACAATACCCATCGAATTTGGGAATTTTTGGTTGTACTTGGCAATATGAAGATCTATGCCTCATGCAATTATGTGCATCAAATTTTGAATGTTGCCTCTCTGGATAATATTCATAATAATTCTTAAATAACTTGTCTTCAAATTCATCCTCACTATCAAGTTGAAAATAAGAATAACATCTATTGATATTTGGATTAATAGGTTGGTTGCAGGCGAATCCCTCAACGTGATTCCTATAAACTTTGTGTTTAATAGATTGACCATGGGCAAATTCTCTTGGCGCAAGTCCTATTAAATCCTTCCATTCGATCATCGTCAATAGGGTTTGTGCAGCTTCCATGGACGAATGCCATCAAACCAGAAAAATACTTACTCTGATACCACTTGATGCAGCGGAATTCACAAGAGATTAGTTGCGTACTAATCCAAATAAAATAGGTAATAAACTTGAATGAGAGAGAGAGAGAGAGAGAGAGAGAGAGAGAGAGAGAGAGAGAGAGAGAGAGAGAGAGAGAGAGAGAGTCATAGAATTATATTGATAAAAGTTGACTGCATAATGTGGGTACAACCCCATTTATAAGGCCTAACCCTAGAAAACATATATATTGAAAAACAAAGAATTCTGGAAATTGGGAAAACTACCAAAATTGAAAACTAGAAAGAAAAATAAGATTTTCCCAACTGGAACAAGCTTCTACGAAATTATATGCTAAGAGTTATTAACGATCTAAGATTTTCCTAAAATAGCAAAAATATTAAATTGAAGGGTTAAACGAAGGAATTAGGCCAAAATCCACTATCACGACTCTAAGGTTGTGAGTCTTAACCGTTAGGCAATTCTACATCAGTCCATCAAGTTTGAGCCCAATCCGAGCTCGTCCGAAATTTGCCAATTCTACATTAGTCCATCAGCGGCCACTTGTTCTACATCACTAAATAAAGTGAGTGAATAATCACAAATAAAGTTTGACAAAAAAACCAAATTCAATTTCTTCAAAAGAAAAAATTGCACTGATCATATGATAATTCCAGCCATTTTCTTTTAATTTTCTTAGTGTATTATTATTAATAATAAAATCAAATTGATCTAATAACTATAATCACGTAATTGCATTTTTTTTAACTTAAGGCTCCGTTTGTTTGGGTGTAAAATATTTTCCGGTAAAATATTTTACGTAATTTCTGGTATTTGGTTGTGTAAAAAATAAGAAAAACATTATGTGTAAAACATTTTCTATTAATTGGATGAAAATGACTTACCCTTAAATCTTTCATAAGTTATTTTCTGAAATGAACCTGATGCCTTCTACTGCAATTCTCATTGCTCAGTTTTCTCGATCGTTAGTCCTGACCCACACATTTATTTCCAATATTCTCAGATCTCTCTACCGTTTAAGCCCCCTGGCCTCTCTCTCAACACTATTTTGTCAACTTCTGAAAATATTTTTCAAGTGCCAACCAAACACCGAAAAATAAATGTTTGAAATTTATTTTCTGAAAAAATATTTTACACCGTAAAACATTTTACATCGAAACAAACAGAGCCTAAAAGTTGCAATAATTTGTTTTTAAATTTCATCGTTTATATATTGGGAAAATGGCAGTCCAGAACGTGTTTTGAATTAATACCCATCAAGGATAAGTTAAGAACATTTGTTAATACTAAAAATATTTTTAACGGATATTAATTATCAAAACATGTCATTAGTCGTTATTTTCCGTTATATTAGTTCCTGTTGAAACCCATAATTGGTTCACAAATTGTTAAGCACCATCTTCATTGGGCATGGTCCATTGGCCTAAGGTGGGCCTTCGCCCATAGTAATGGGTTAACAAAACAAACAAAAAACTTGTGTCACAATACCAAGGAAGTTGTATGTATGCACAGTCCGTTTTCCATGAGAGGGTCCTCATTTTAGTGAAAATGCAGACCTCCTCATTAGGAATAGAACTAGGATTTTACCCTAACAACGGCGAAATGTATACTAAAAAAATAAAAAGATGTATTACAATATTAATAATCATCGACTCTAGAAAAAATTAAAATAACATAACAAAAACTACAGTAAATGATGTTTGTCATTTGCACATGAAATATAAAAAAAGACTAACTTTAATTTTTTAGGTTAAGTTATTTTCCGATTAAAGTGTGGAGTTCTTTTTTTTTAATTACACCTCATCCTTAATATCATTTCATTTTTGGGTCTCATTTCTTGAAAAAAAAAAAGAAGATTTAGAACTAGTATATGACAAAAAATAGAGTAGTGCTACATGTACCGACCTCCCCGGTACCGAAATCGTACCGCCGGCCGCCGGTGGGCCGTCTCCGGCCACCGGACGGCCGATCCGAGCCGTCCAAAAATTTTAAAAAAAAAAAACGAGGGGGCCTACGCGAGAATCAACGGCATCCGAGGTGTGTAAGGTTCTTGATCCGAGCACCCTTTTTTCGTGTATATATGTATATTCGCGGGAATATACATATATACACGAAAAAAGGGTGCTCGGATCAAGCACCTTACACACCTCGGATGCCGTTGATTCCCGCGTAGGCCCCCTCGTTTTTTTTTTTTAAAATTTTTGGACGGCTCGGATCGGCCGTCCGGTGGCCGGAGACGGCCCACCGGCGGCCGGCGGTACGATTTCGGTACCGGGAGGTCGGTACCAATATCATTTCTGCAAAAAATAAGGAAAAAAATCTAGCGGTGGCGAGACTATATAAGTTGAAGATAAATTTTTTTTACATATAAGAATTGTATTTTCTAAAACTCTTGTCGTGGCGGCCGCTGCCACTAGACCCCCTGTTTCCATCCTTGCTTCCCATTTCTTCCATTTTTCGATCAAATTTCGATGATCCGAGCCATTCAATGTGATCAGAACGTGATTTTAAGGGTAACCGCAAGAAATCAACAAAAAAAATTACCGGGAAGGGCTTCATCCGAATAATTTTTTATTGAACGGTTCAATTAAAAACTGTTCAAATCAAGCCCTTCCCGGTCATTTTTTTTGCCAATTTCTCACGAGTACCTTTAAAATGAAGTTTTGATCACATTGAGCGGCTCGGATCATCAAAATTCGATCGGAAAAGGAGGGTCCGCATTTTAAGAAGTCCTCATTTGAAACTCTCCCGTTGTATGCACATCATAAAACCTTCTTACTTCCTCCAACAATAAGTCTGTCCACACAGATAGATTTTATTGTGGGGCTCATCATGAGTCTCACACAAATGATTCGAGACGTTTATTAAATGTAAAACATTTTTTCAAGGGTTTTCGCAAAAAATAAACTCAATCCGATACTTATAGTTCCTTGATCCAATCATCTAACTTTTCACTACTTGAAAATTTGAATGAAAATTTATATAATTGAATTGAGCATCTATAAGTATTGAATTGAACTAATTTTTTGCAATAACTTTTGAAAAACTATTTTACATTTAAAGAACAACTCAAATAATTTATATGGGACCCGTAGTAGGCCCCACAAATTGGTTGTGTGGTTAGCAGCTCTGTTCCTCCAATCCCTTTTTGTGTCTTTTTAGTAATGTAGTAAACAATTCATTTGAATCATTAAACTAGTGCTCTTTGTCTTAGAACATCTTCTACACAATTCTCTACTTTGCCGAGTAAAAACAAAAAACTACTTAAAAAATGGACAATATTTATTTGTCTATTTGCTTTTTCACCAATAAATTCTAAGTGCATCCTTATCAGGCTTAACAGATTTTGGACCAAAGTTATCATCAAAAATCACTTTTCTACTTTAATTAGCTAGGCACTTTTTGTAACGCTCCAAGTAGACCATTGGCCAAATACCTTGATTTTGATCCACAAGCCACACCACATGACCTAAAAGCTTAAGCACAAGGTACTAGTATTAGCCCACAAGGTTTGTTATATGCCCAAGATCATCCATGTAGACTTCCGATGTGGGACGGGGTGTTACAATCTCCCCAACTTTATAGCCTCGCGCCCTCGCGAGGGGTTGAACACTAATCACCGATACTAATCAAACCAATAACCAAACTCCAAAGGCCCACATAGTCGTGTACATGGATGACTCTGATATCACCTATTGTAACGTCCCAAGTAGACCACTGGTCCAATACCTTGATTTTAATCCACAAGCCACACCACATGACCTAAAAGCTTAAGCACAAGGTACTAGTAGTAGCCCACAAAGTTTGTTATATACCCAAGATCATCCACGTAAACTTCCGATGTGGGACGGGGTGTTACACTTTTGCACAATTACACATAAGGAAAAATGACGACCAATGACGTGTTTTGATAATTAATATTTGCCAAGGACATGCTGAGAACATTTGTTAATGCTGAAAATATATTTAGTGGATATTAATTATTAAAACACGTTCTTGGTGTAGACACATTATTCTAGACTGTCCAGATTAGTTTACTTACGGTATTTGATTCCCCGATGATGAAAAGATCAAGAACGCCCTAAGAATGTTAGTGTGTTTGAGTTTTGAGCGGATAAATCCCTTTCGGACCCTTTAAGCCAGAACCAAAAAGCCTCGGCCAAACCCTACTTGCATACGCCGGTCCCACACTAGCGTGCGTTGGTCCGCTGCCACGTGTCAGTCATCGGTCGGCTTTGACCGTTGACCAGGCTTGAACCTGCGCACGCAGGTTACCGACTGGCGTACGCTGGTCAAAGGTAGTCTCATCACCTTTATTCAACCATGTTCACAAGACGTTTTGGCCACCCTACCCTAGTACACTGTTTGATCATCTGAGAAGCAGTATCGGACAGGGAGATGTTCCCTTCACCTCTCTCCAACTCCCATCACCTTGTCTCATGCATTTAATGCATGGAGACTTCCACTCCAAGCCAACTAGCCCCATTCAGCTGGTTACATCCCCTCTCTCTCACCACCTTCTCTTATATATACCCCTTTGCATTTATGTGTGAGGGGTTCATCAAGTTTTGAGTCTTTAAGTTACAAGTTCAAGCTCAAAACCTCTTGTTTTCTCTCTTCCTTGTGTGAGGGAGTCAAGCAAGTGTTACTAATCACCACTCCATATTTTCATCCATCCATATTCTACATTTAAACCACAAGTTCAAAGCTCAAAACACTCCTACAATCTCAAAACCAAAGGTACGCCACCTTTAATAACTCTCTGTTATGATCCTTGAGGGGAGCTGACAGGGTCAAGGCTGGTAATCAATACCAATCCTGGCCCTAAAGTTGTCAAGGTTTCAAAAATGGCTAAGTACTGGCGTGGGGATCAATGTCTAGCTATTTTATCCATTTCTTTTCATTTCTATCACCCTTGAGCATGTTAAAACCAATTTATTGCTTTGCATAGTTAAATCTGCTAGTTTTGCTTTTCAATATGTATATCTGTTGCTTTGGAATGCCTTTGGGGTCTTTCTGATCATATCTCAGAACCTAGAAAATGAAAAGCCAAGCACTGACCAAAGAAGTACAACCTGCGTGTGGCATTGGAGTATTCGCGCATGCTGGTTATACCAAGGCCAATGGTTGGCCATTGCATAACATCTAGGCCTTGGTCTTCAATTTTATCCCCACACTGTTTATGGGGTGTTTTGTAACGACCCGGATTTTTGACCCAATTTTTTTTAATACAAATTTATATTTTTAAATTCCTAATTCAATAATTAATTAGATTGAATAATTAAAATATATTATTATGTGTACAATTGATATTATTTGCATTATTGTATAAGATATGTATTTAAACTTTAGATATACAGGGAATCAGTGATTTCATATTCATCTTTTATCTTTCCTATCTAAATCCTAAGTAGAACTCTATTCAAACTAACTCTCCACTTCTCTTTCTCATTCTATACATAAAAGCGTCCAGATACATTCTCACCATGTACATACATGCGTCCATATACATTAGAATTGAAAACCCCCCCAAATGTGGCGCTTGTCCCTTATCTTTTTATCATTATCAGTATCACTCTCCTTCCTCATTCCACCACTTCTACATTTATCCTCTCACCTTCTCACTACTTTATTCTCTCTCATTATACATACCCACATAAATCCGAAAATTGAACACCAGTATATTATTTTACTCCCAATTCTATTGTTGACTCTAGAATAGAGACAGAGAGACAGAGAGAGAGAGAGAGAGAGAGAGAGAGAGAGAGAGAGAGAGAGAGAGTTGTGGCCGTAGGTGTGTGCACACCGTGAGTTTCGTGGGTACACCGCCGCTGCGGGCCCTGTTGGAGTGCCACCGGACGCTGCCTCGAGATTTCAGAACCACCATGGCGATCTACGGACACCGTACAACATTTATCCGGACTTAGAATCGTGTTTGAGGTAGTTTTTCAGAAACCCGAAACCTTAATCTGCATTTTAATGGAGTTACTTAGATTTAAAGTTTATTGAAGATGATGGTCTGCTGTTAAATTGTTAATTTATTTTTAGTCCTGTTTATATTAAAATTTAGTCCGGTTGTGCTGGAATGAATAGTGTTATACCATATGAAAATTTATGATCGTTTAACAAGTGTTTGATTGTGAAATTATTATTGATGATGCATTGTTGATTTGTATTTGAGTAGACGTTTACGTGCTTAATAAATTATTGGGGTAGATAAATGTTTATGAAATATTCACAAGAATATTTTACTAGTAAAAATTTATTTAGATTGTAAACAAGAAATATTTTAGATTATATATTAGTTAATCTTTAACTCTAATAAATATTGACTAAAATAGCCTCGCATAATTTTATTGTTATAAAAATCTCATATTAATATTTAATATAGTTAGTAAATACCAAATTTAGCAATAAGTATTTTCCAATAAAAATTTGTTTGTAAAATCTATGAATAATATGACAGTTAAAGAAAATGTTTAAATAGTAGAAATGTTTTATAAAATTTCTAAATGAGAGAAATAGACTTAATTTTAAGTGTAGTAATTAATTGTTTGACTGAATATTATTTTGTTACTCGCATGATTAATTCTATGACATGATTAATTTTATCGCATGGTTATGTGTTGTTAGTACTTTTAGTTGAAATGTTGAACCGTGTGATATTTTGTTGTGGCTGTAGATTGGACAAATAGGTTCCCGGGGTGGTTACGAGTAGTGAATCATGTAGACGATGATAAGTAAATGGAAAATGATAAAGTGTTGAAAGTGTGAGTACTGTGTGGATTGTGAATTGAGCCATGGTGATGGCAAGGGTAACCTATGGGGCCCTGTGTTGAAATGGGTTACCTGCGGGGCCCGGTGTTGTGACACTAACGTATGATACGTCATGGGAAGTTTCTCTTTGAGGAAGAGAATGGGTCCCATGAGACAGTTATAGTTAGTGAGAGGCTAATGTATGATACGTCATGGGAAGTTTCTCTTGGAGGAAGAGAATGGGTCCCATGAGACGATCATAGTTAGTGAGACGTTAATGTATGATACGTCATGGAAAGTTTCTCTTTGAGGAAGAGAATGGGTTCCATGAGACGGTTATAGTTAGCGTGGGGTAGTGGATGTCCGACCCTAATGTACGATACGTCATGGGATGACTCAATCCTCCTGTTATGGTCTTAAGTGAGAACATGCTCGGTACATAACTTAAATGCGCTCACTTAGGACCCTGGTGTAGGATAAGCAAGAGGAAGCGTGGACCCATGAGACGATTGTAGTTAGTGGATGTGGGAGGAAAGGATCTCGCGGAGATGATCCTTAGATTACATGTAAGATGATGGATAGTAAAGAAAAAGACGATGTGTTATTATTCTGTACCTTTTGTGTATTATTAATTATTATATTGTTGATCTGCATATTGTGGTATTGGGTTTTAGGATTTCTACTTGGTGAATTATCACTCATGATACGTTTGTATCATGGCAAATCGTTTGCTTCTGCGTTCAATTTGCCAGAGTGTGCAGGATTCCACAGTGGAGCAGTTGATACAGGTGGGACCCCTGAAACGGAGTCTGGGCCAACATTGCTTGGAATTTCGTGTCAAAACTAGAGTCGCTCTGGAGTTGCTTTTATTAAATAAATGTACATAGATTTTTGTATTATTTTGAAATTGTAATTTTTGTATAAGGATAAATAGGGGCCTAATAGTTTGTAAAATTCAGTGTATTTTAGGGTTAATTGCTTCCGAAATCCCTTGAGAAATCGGGGCGTTACATGTTTTATTCTTTTGGTGGCCTCTAAGCCCATTTAAACTGCTTAGAATTGTATATAAGCTGTATATAGAACTGTTTGGTTTGTCCTGAATGTGCACTGGTCATTTCTAAAGCCTAGAGGGTTAGAAATAAGAACCGTGTGTTTAGGCTCACTGGCTCGCACAAGTTCATTAGAGGCATGCGCAGGTGTGATTAGCATGCAGTGACTTGATCAATGTATGCTGGTTTCTTCCTGCGCACGTCACTTTGGAACAGTGCATTTTAGTCTGTTTAAAACTCCCACAGGAGTCTGTTATATTAATTGTTTCAAGAAGTGAGCATGCCATTCTATCACATTCTGCCAATATGTTATAGTTTTAATCCCCTTTAATTGTTCCCTTGCCCTAATTGGCTAAAAATCGATTAATAAGAGAGAATCAAACATTTTGCAAATGCCCGAGTAGAGACCGATCTTCGGATTGGGCGAGAGGGGTACCCCTCTCGTAACCTGGCTCCTGAACCTCAGATATCAAAGGAGATGACGGACCAGTCTACGCCTTTTCAAAATCAAAACGTACCAAGCGTTTTAAGTTCGGTTACTTGGATGGTTTACCGAAAAAACCTAAGTGGTGACTCTAAAACGAAGGGTTTCGCCGCGCTTTTTCAAAAAGGGCGCACCCGATTTTCGTACTAGATTTTTAGGAACGCGTGCCCACAATTGGCCATCATTTTCTCTACACATGGAATCAGGCTCCTTACTCTCGTTCTCTTTTCAATTAAATATTTGATTTATCTTCTTTACTCCATTTTTTATTCTGGACTTGGAAAGTCCATGACCTCCCAATCCACTTTTGAGATCCACCAGCACTTCCAACATGAGACCCATTGTCCACGGTGGTGTCTACAACGGCCATCGCGAACAAACCCACACCTACCTCTGCCCCCCCCCCCCCCCCTCTCTGCCCACACACACCACTACTGTATTACCCATAATTTGAATAGCATGATTATTGGTGCACAAAGTGGACATGCCGTGTTCACGTGTATGTGTGTGTGTTACGTGGGTATTACATATGAAAGATGAATCAAAAATCAAAAAGAAAAGGACAAAAATGGATAGAACTGTCCATTAGTTATTTTTGTTGTTAATTTCTAGTGGTGGGGTAATGAATTGGGTGGATATATATGTTTGTTGCATGAAAAGCCTAGGTGGCTAATAAGTGTGTGTGTGTGCACCTGAAGTGCCAAGGGAATTGTGCATGGCCTATATACATTTGAGAAACAATACAAATAGAAGGGGAGGGAGGGGCCAGTAACCAAACGAATTGGGGGAGCTACTGTTAAGTAGTAGAAAAATAAAGGGAGGACGCTCCCGTTTATGGAAGAGAGGCAGAGAGTGGGAAATGTTGCTGAGACAAGGGTGTGTGTATGAGAATAAATGTAAATATTAAGGAAGTGGGAGATAGCATTTAATTAGTTGTTGTTGCTTAATGAGTTGGTGATGTTAAACGTTTAATTTTATTATGTGATTGTGGTGGTGCTTGAGGTTTAGGGTTGTTACAGTTGGTATCACAGCCTAGAAAATGGGTCTTACATGGGGCGCGCCGATTCGATTGATGTTGTCCTATATGGTAAGTGTGATCATTCGGTATTTGGACTTGCAGTTTGCATGGTGGATTTATTTATTTATTTTTAAATGACTAAATAGTTCATCAAATACAAAAAATTGGTGGACAGGAAAAAGAAATATTTTAGATCGATGTTGTGAAGCTTAAATAATGAATTTGTTCCGAAATGAAATCTCTACTGGTATTCCTTTGTTAGTCCAGTTGGTATATAGTGTTGTGGTTTAATCGGTTTGGTTGGTGTAGGTGATAGGAATGGGTAAACGATTCTGGAATTATATTCATGAGTTGGCGTATTTGGGCTAACTTTTTCTTTGTGTTATAGCTGTTCTGGAGAATTGGAAAGGAAAGAAAAGGAATCAGTGGTTGTGTGTGACCATATCCCATGGCAAATGGATTTCTGTTATGTTTATAGAATTGGGTGTTTTACTCTAGGAGTGTATGTAACTTACTTATACTAATGAAATTATGCAAGTGATTATTTGTGGTGTAGCAAAGCAGATCCAAATAAGCGTGGTGTCACTGTTCGCTTCAGAAAAGATGATTTGGGAAGAAATCAAGGGCATTGAAGAGTATGAGAAATAATATTGGTTCAATCAGCATGAGTAATGGTTGTGCGGATAAGATTTTTGGTTGGTGAGACCAGTAATTTTGAAAGGCAAATTTAGAGTTTTTTTTTTTTTTAATGGTTTTGTTGTATCACTAGATGTATATAGAACAGTAAGGAACTGAGACGTGATTTATTTTTGTTTTCTAGGATGGTTTGGGAGTTTGATGCGCATTTGGGTTTATGTGATGCTATAAATGTTGGCCTTTATGGCGTGGTGTATAGCCTTAGTGGCGTGGCCTTAGTGGTGTTATTATATAGTATTGCCTTAGTGGCGTGGTGTATAGCCTTAGTGGCGTGGCCTTAGTGCCATTATCAGTATTGCCTTAGTGGCGTGGCCTTAGTGTCGTTATCAGTATTGCCTTAATGGCCTGATTATGAATATTGCCTTAGTGGCGTTGAGACTATTATATGGGTTATAGCCAAGGCCCGAGGTGCCTAAATGCAAAAAGATTTCGGCCCGAGGTGCCCAATCGTGTATAATTCATTACTTGGATTTTTTTGAAGGGTTTGCTGATGTTGGGTTAAAATGAACTACAATTTTAAAATTGTGTTGTGAGTTGCATGTGAGGCAGGAATGGTTTGTTTGGAGTTGCTTATGTGGTAGTTAAGCACGTGGAGGAAAGGAAAAGAAAAAGAATGGATTCTTGATTGTGGTGGTTTAAATAATTATCTGTGGTGGTGCTTTGTTTGGAATGGGCATGCAATTTTCGTCAAAGGCAATGAGAGCCTTGCTAGATTTGAATTATTTGATTTGGGTGATAAATTTCGAGGACGAAATTTCTAAAAGGAAGGGATATTGTAATACCCATAATTTGAATAGCATGATTATTGGTGCACAAAGTGGACATGCCGTGTTCACGTGTATGTGTGTGTGTTACGTGGGTATTACATATGAAAGATGAATCAAAAATCAAAAAGAAAAGGACAAAAATGGAGAGAACTGTCCATTAATTATTTTTGTTGTTAATTTCTAGCGGTGGGGTAATGAATTGGGTGGATATATATGTTTGTTGCATGAAAAGCCTAGGTGGCTAATAAGTGTGTGTGTGCACGTGAGGTGCCAAGGGAATTGTGCATGGCCTATATACATTTGAGAAACAAGACAAATAGAAGGGGAGGGGGGGCCAGTAACCAAAGGAATTGGGGGAGCTACTGTTAAGTAGTAGAAAAATAAAGGGAGGACGCTCCCGTTTATGGAAGAGTGGCAGAGAGTGGGAAATGTTGCTGAGACAAGGGTGTGTGTATGAGAATAAATGTAAATATTAAGGAAGTGGGAGATAGAATTTAATTAGTTGTTGTTGCTTAATGAGTTGGTGATGTTAAACGTTTAATTTTATTATGTGATTGTGGTGGTGCTTGAGGTTTAGGGTTGTTACAACTACAATCTCTAAAATTTCCCACCACTTGTTTTCCCTAAAATACAAATTCGATCAGAATAAAAAACCACACCAAAATTTGAATCCAAACTCAAATAAAGCTCACCGCTCTAGCGACGATCGGTGGCTCCGACGACCATGGAATTAGGTATGGGTCTCTGGTACAGTTGATAGGAGTAATAAAATATTGCATTTTATTAGACAATGAGTGAACCGTGACTCATTTCATGTACCAAGCTATTGTACCAATTTCATTTCATAAAATTTCTAATTTGGTGATGGAGTTGTTAAGTCAATTTTTTTTTTTTTTGGGAAGGGGGTTGATTTTTCTGACTGCTTTAGTTTGAAGGGGCTTATAGCAAGCCTGGTAAGGATGCTCTAACACTACTATCTATTAATTTTTGCTCTCCATCCAAGCATTTTTTTTTATATTATTGAACTCTCTACCCATTGAATTATGTGGCAAAAAGGAAAACAGAAGCAGAAGGAGATAGGAAGGGGAGCTTTGGCCAGAAAGACATACTGAAGGGTTAAAAACCATAATAAGTACATCAATAATTTTAATACAGTCAGAGCCCCTTTTGGACCCCGACTTCCTAAAATACCCTTAGCAATAAAAAAAGAGCTCAAAAACAAAATCTGGTCTTCTCTTCGGCGGCTACTGTCTTCTTCGACAATACGTCGGTCTTTCTCTCTCTCTTTCTGGAGCGAGTTCGGCGCCGGCAAATTTTCTGAGGAGGCACGACAGCGACTGTCGCCGTTATTCTCCCACTCGATTGGAGGCCGGAAGCAGAATACATTGATAAGGCCTCTTGGCTATGAACTGATTGGTGTTTCGTAATGTTGATTGGTGAACAGTTGTTGATATGGGTCGTACGTTCTCAGTTTTGTGCTGATCAAGTACAGTTTCGAATAAAGGTCAATGGTCTGTATCCTCATCTCCTTCTCTCTCTAGAACCTTATCCTCTCATTCTCTCTCTCTAGCTTCTGCGAGTAGTTTCAGCCGGGGAGTGGGGGCTGCCCCCTCCTCTCCTTCACCTCCCCCCCTTTTTTCTCCTCGTCCCTCCATCATCCTCCTTTCCTTCCCACCTGTGTCTTGCTTCTAGCCTCCGATTGGTCAAAGCAGGGGTATGGTTAAGCTCCGGCGAAGGCAGCTTCCAGTGGCGGCGGCTTTTGCAATCGGCGTTTGTAGGGCTTGTTCTTTTCCGTCTTTCCACTTTGTCTCCACCAGATATGGTTCGCTAGGGCGACAACGTGGTTCAATAAGGTGAGGTAGGAGGGCAGAGGTTTTTTGTTTGGTTTCTTCGGGCCTGTTATGCCTTTTTCCCTGGTTGGGTCTCCCTTAGTCCGGTTCTTTACTGGTCTGGCCTTCCAGATCCGGTGGGTGATGGTGGTGGGCAAATAATGCTAGGTTTGCTTGGTTAGTTCTGGTTTAGATCTGCCTCATAAGGGCCGGGTCTTGGCCCTGGAGCCGGTGTTCCAGCTTTTAGCTTTGGGGAGTATCCACGCATGGGAGATTCATAGTCATCGGCGCCGTGGGTCGGCGTTTCGAAGTTTTAGCCCAAGCGGATTTCTTCTTTGGTTCCCTGTGCCCGGAGCTTGCTTGTGTCAGCAGGGGCTTGCTGGAGATATCTCTCCACTGCTCCGGTTCGGGATCCAATCGGTGCCTCCATCTACGGTGGCGGGTGGTTTTTCCTCTGTCGGGGTTTGGCCGGCGTGCATCAGTGGTAGTTCTCCATGGTGGCTGTGTTTTTTCCTTGTTTGTTGTTTATTCCTGTTTCCATCGGTTCGATTTAGTTTGTCTCTGACTGGGTGTGTGCCTCAGGCCGGGGTGGTTAGGGGATACACTGAGGGCCCATCGTGACCTGACCCTTTGAGGCAGTGAGACATGCTAATGCCTATCTTCTAGTTTACTCGGTGTTGCCAATGTCCCTCTGTCACCTATTTTTCATAGCTTTTCTTCTGTGATGGCTTGTTGCACGTTTGCCTTCTCTGTTTTTGGATGGATTCGTTGTAATTTGCCATTTTTGGCTTTTAATGAAATGTGATTCGGATCAACAACAAAAAAGTACAGTTTCGAATTGACAACAATGGCTTTTGTCGATGGGATGGTGGTTGCACGACATGAATTTGGATCTCTATTACTCCACTAAGGTGGTGTTCCACTTTCCAAAAAAAGTACTTTTTGGAAAAAGAAGGTAATTTCAAACTCAAAAATCATGTGTTTACGCAAATAATTTTTCTACCAATATGTATCTTGTTTGATAGATCTCATTAAGATCTTTTAAATGGTGCAAAAAAAAATTGGAAAAATATTTTTCATTTTCATTATATTTGAGTTTGAAATTACCTTCTTTTTTCAAAAAGTATATTTTTTTTGGAAAGTGGAACACCACCTAAATTATATACTACTATACTACAGAAAGAGAGAGAAAAGGTAGAAATTTGAGAAGAAACAAGGGAAATGATACCCCCACCGCAATTGACCCACCGAACCATCCACCGCACGCACACCGGGCCCACTCCGGCCACCGGACGGCCGATCCGAGCCGTCGAAAAATTTATAAAAAAAAAACCGAGTGGGTCCACGCGAGAATCAACGGCATCCGACGTGTGTAAGTACTCAAATAAATCTTCCATTTTTTAATGGCTTGGATATCTGATTTTTGGAAGTTCGAATCGAGCACCTACACACGTTGGATGGCGTTGATTCTCGCATAAGCCCACTTGGTTTATTTTTTTTAGAATTTTTGGATGGCTCGGATCGGCCGTCCGGTGGCCGGAGTGGGCCCGGTGTGCGTGCGGTGGGTGGTTCGGTGGGTCAATTGCGGTGGGGGTATCATTTCCCAAGAAACAAATAGTAGCCCAAATAATAGGTGAGTTGGGAGCCAAACACGTGGCAATGGAGGGACCCACTTGTTTTGGGTGCAATAAACGTGAGGGATGGTGATGGCTGAAGTTATTGAATTTAAAAGTACAGTAGTTTTCTTCCCAAACACATTTGTAACAATACAATAATGCTACGGTGCAGGCTCTCAGCCCACGACCAAAAAACAAGACACTGACGTGGACTGGGACCCACGTCAGCTTAAGCCAAAAACAAAACAAAAAAAAACAAATTCCTGAATTTTTTGAATCGGCCCCAAATGAAATCTTGCTCCTTGCGCCAAACCATACCCGCGCTTGAGAGAGAGAGAGAGAGAGAGAGAGAGAGAGAGAGAGAGAGAGAGAGGAGGAGGAGGAGGAGGAGGAGGAGGAGGAGGCCAACCACAAGCATCACCTCCACCACAAGCAACCACCAGCTTCATCTTCACCTCCAGTGACCACCACCACCACTGCATCCACCTCTAGCAACCAACCCGTCGAAAAAATGGACGCACCACCGACGACCACCGAGGTCGAATCCACCACCAAGGTCTCTCTCTCTCTCTCTTTCTCTCTCTCTCTCTCTCTCTCTATATATATATATATATATATATATATATATATATATATATCTGTGGGTTGTCGATTCAGTTCATTCTAGCTGGTTCAAACAAGAAAAGAATTAGGGCTTGTGTGAAATAAGGGATTTTTTGAGTTGAACCCTATCTATGTATTTTTAGTTTAATATTTTACGATTATTTGGGCTCCTTTGGTTAGTGATTATTTGATGGTTTCAGTTTTTTATTTTTACATTTGAAGTAATTATGCTTATACCCTCCTATGAACTAACTAATTAAGGCAAGTGTATAAATGATACTATGCATTGATCTCATTCAGTGTCCGATGCTGCTGCACATTTATTGGAACGATGGGCATGTTGTTGATGTGGTGTTAAAGCTTTTTTAAGGAATGGCAGTGCTGGCTTTTGTAGTTGTTTTGAAAGTTTCTATGTATTGATCTTCATGGTAGTTATGGTAGCTTTGGAACTGAATATCAATCTGCAATTTCAGTTTTCTTTTGTTTCTTCTCAACTTCTCGTTGGAAGTTTTCCCCTTCTATCCCCTTTCTCGATGTATCCATTATCAATTTTGTCATTAATAATATTTTTACCTCTCCACTGTGCTTAGCCATTTTCACCTCTCCACTGTTCATCAGGTATGTAATTTTTAACATTATTTTCTCTCTCCGTCCCTCCCTCTTCTTCTTTCATCTTTTTTTAAAAAACTGCACTTTGGTGCACTATTGGAGAAAGAAAAAATTTATATTTTAATAAATGATAGGTTAAATAGATAGTATTGATGTAGTGTTGAAAGAAATATGAGTAGGTAAAATAAAAAATGTGCACTGTTCACAAGTTTTTTTAACCTAATTACTGATAAACTTGCTCTAAGGGCATGTACACAAATGTTGGGTAAAATATCTAATGAAAAATGTACAATTTCTACTTTAACTATTCACTTTTTTCTCCCACCCTACACCAATCTCTCTATAATTTTCTCTCAATCCATCAAATGTAATAAAATATTACAAAATATATTTATATATATTAGATCCAGAAAGTATATGAGAGAGAAGTCAGAAAGAGAGGGAGAGTAAGGAGGAGAGAGAAATGAATATTACACTATTTTATTTTATTAGATACCTTGTGAATAGTTCCTAGGTAAAAATAGAGAGCCACTCCTCATAAATGTAAAATACATACCTTTTTTACCTAATCTGGTGCAAGTGACTTTTTAGGTTTTTGCTCTCTACAATAGCTAATATTCTCTTTTAAAGAGCTTGATGTACATGCTCTAAGAGCAAGTGCACCAATAAATAGGTAAATTGGCTATTCATAACATAGTTTTTGTACTTTACCTATTTACTTTTTGTATTGCCTCTACAGCAATGCTCTGTAAGCTCTCTATTTTATTATAATAGTATTTTATCATCTTAAATGAGGAGGGAGAGAGAGAGAGAGAGATGAGTATGGAGTAACTTTTTAGGGAGAGAGAGAGAGAGAGGACAAACTGATAAAGTGGGTGTCGATATTAAAATAATAATAGTTTATGCTTTTGCTATACTACAGTTGATATCTATAAGTACCGAGCTTTTTCAATGCATGTATAATACCTAAGCAAATAGCTAGACTAGTGTAGTAACCTTTTCGTGGTTTTGCTCTTTATTTTAGCTTAAAGAACCCAAGTACAGAGTCTGGTGTACTTGCTTTAAGAGGCTCTCTACTTGAGCTCTCTTGGCTATATATAGTAGCTCTCTTCTTTAGTCTTCTTTATCTAGTGGAAGTAGATAAAGGCAACGTGCTTAGCCAAGCAGAGCATTTCTTTCAAACATTCAAATTCGGGTTTAGCTCAGTATAATAGCCAATAGGGCTCAAGTAAAGAGCCTCCAGGAGATGCTCTTTAGTCTTTTAACTTCCGGATTTTATGAGACAAAAACAATTTATGAAACTTCATCCCAAATTGGTCTTTTTTCCCAATGCTGAGTATAATATCGGTTTTTTGCTTTAAAAAAAAAAAGGGAGACTTAAAGTTCCATCCTTGAGTGCCCAGCCCCGTAAGTTTTCATCCAGCATATTTTTGGCACTTATAATTCCATCCTTACTCTTTTTTAATGCCAATAGTACCCCTAAATTATGCAATATATATATATATAATAGCACTGAAAAAGGGGACGGAAACTTAATCCTCTAGTCCTCGCGTAATCCTGGCGATCGATCCCCATTGATTTCGCTTGTCAATCCTGAAATTCCCGATGACGATTCTTATCCTCATCCATTTTCCTAAACGGAAACAATTTGAATTTGGGGCTCCCTAATCCTTTTCCAAAACCATGAACAGCAAAAAATCCTCAAAAATTCCAGATCAGTCCGTCCCTCCTCCATTGTTGCGGAATCTGTAGATGAATGATGACACATGTAGTCCCCCGTTCAATCCTAATGGGGGTTTTTCCGAAAAATCCCAAAAGCCATAAACCGATCGATCCAGTCCTTCGTTGCTGAAGAACCGACCGTAGAAGAGGGGACGAAACCGACATGGCTAGATTTCGTAAGTTGTTCCTTCAAACCCATCGAAATTTTTTTTGCTTCATTGTTTGGTTTGCCTATTGGAGCATGATTGTGAGTATTAATCACAGCATATATGTTGATTCTATCAAGTTCATGATTGTGTGGGAAACTTGGCTCGAGGACGAATATTTCATGATTTTTGAAGTTATGTTTTTCGAAATAGTGGTGTTAATATCTCTATTCATTAGTCATGCTAAATATGTCATGAATATCAAAACCGATTTCATGAAATCAGGATTTCATGTTTGAAAAAATGTCGTGATTGTATGGAATAGTTGTTAAAATTCAGTTGGGCTATTGTTTCAAATTATGTCATGCTTAGTATCATGGATTTGAGATTCTTTAATGAACTACTTGAGGAAGATGAACACATGTAGATTATTAGACTTTTGATTTGGGGCCACCACTTGTTTGATAGATTGACTGAATGACAATATTAGATTGACATGTTCAAACATGTCATGTTTTTGTAATATTAGATGACAATATTATGCATATAAAGTCATGAGATTTTTTTATTATACTAAGTTCATTGTTATTTGCCGCAATATGCCATGATTGTGGGGGGTAATCGGCTAGATGGACGTTTTTTTCCATGATATTTGAAGTCATGTTTTATGAAATAGGTCATGTTCATGAAATCGATTCCTATTGCTTGAAATATGTCATGGATAGAAGCCGATTCCATGAATTCATGATTTCTTCTTCTAAGTATGTCATGTTTGTATGGAATAGTTGTTAGGTTTATTGTTTGGAATTACGCTATGTTCTAAGTAGGTCATGTTTTTTGATCCTATATCATTCCTCTTTTCAACTCCCAACTAGTGGGGGGCTTAGAAGCACTGAGATCCAACATCAGCTCTTATATTTCTGACCAATTCAGTCGGGAAAGTTTGGGCAATTTGGCTAGAACTTGACGCTTCTAATGTTTCATTGTTAAGTTACTATACTAATGTTGCCTTGGATCCCTATTCCTCTGATGGGCATGATGGCATTGTTAGAGAAGATGGTAAGAACACATACATGAGTTTGACAAAATATTATTGCCAGTTTTCTCGGCCCCGAACGTCCTGGGAACAAAGTCATTGGAAAATATTATTTGGAAAGTAAATTTGATGAGAGATAATAGAAAAAGACCAAAAAAAAAAAGAAAATAATGAGATGGAAAAGAATCTATCAGTTTGCTCCTTCAGATTTTTTCAATTTTGTAACCACTTTTAGTGTAAGGAATCATTAGCTACTGTAATGGAATTGCCAAAGTTCCTTGTTAGTTGTGATCATTCTTGAGGTGATAGCTTGGAGTATAATTATTTTCTCCCTTTCAGCCTGATCTGCTATTATGTTTGTCTGCTATTGCTGATGCTTCATATGCTTACACTTTGATGTTGAAGACTGGAGATTCCGAAGGTGTTTCAAGTTGTTTTTCTGCCTAGGCTGTCTATGAATTAGTCTAGCTGTTGCTAGTTTTGGCCTACTGTTTTGGCCTTTTTCTCTTTTTTCCTATTTCTCTCTTCCAATGCTTTATTGGAAGTTTATTTTCCCTTTTTCCATGTATCAATATCATGGTTTAGGCTTTCTTTTTTTCTTGATGTATCCTTATCAAATTTTTAATATAATCTTTTTGCTGATCAAAAATAAATTTCCTATGATTATTCATGGTGAATTCATGAATATGTGGTCATGTTTTTAAAGTTTGATTTTCATGGTACATTTGCAGGAATATTTCATAATGAAAATAGAAATAATTGGGATTTGATAATCTGCACATTCAAAAATTTGGAAATTTGAAATTTTCCTATTATTTCTCACTTAATTGGAGGATTGTAATGTGAAACGGAATCCCTTTAATTTTTCTTCAATAAGGTTTAATTTAGGAATCAAGAAGGATTGTGGTATTCATCCAAATCCCTTTAATTTAGGAATCAAACAAGCAATAAATATATATACACACACATATTCACACCTTAATAACAATAAGGGGTAACAAGGGTATTTCACACATTGAAAAGATGAAAACATAACTGTTCAAAATGATCGGGATGAATACTTATGTGGGATGAGATATGAGGATGGATATTTAAAAACTCCAAAAAAAAATTATTCTTCAGAATTGATCTGCAAACCAAAATTGAAGCAGACAAGATTCTGGAAATTGGAATATGCTATGATCAATGGAAGTGCCAAACAAGATCAAGCATATTTCCGGAAGGCGTGCTCTGGTATTCTGCCTATGAAGTATTTGCTGGCGTAAAAGAAAACTGAATATTGGTATGTACTGTATCTAGACCAAGAAGAAATAGCGGCTGCAGTAGATTGGTATTGTATTTCACAGGAGTAAATTGGACAATTGGCAGCTATATTAGCCATGGAAGACTGCAACTTTTCGAAAAGAGAGCTGGGACTATTTTTTATGGATGCACTTTGGTGCAATAAGTTTTTAATGGAGAATCTCATCCGGTCTTCAACTCTTTTAAGTGTTTATCTTCTATGGAAAAGATCAAGTTAATTGAATATTGATATGTATCTAAACCAAGGATATTTGTTACAAGAGGGATGAACAGTTTTTTTTTTTTTTTGTTTTTTTTTTAAAAACTGTCAAACTCCAACTGTTCATTTACATCTATCAAATATGGTCCAACAAGATTGTTACTATACTAATGTCTGGTCAATTTAAAAAATTTTGTGGATGATAAGCACATTGGGGTCTACCAATTAAACAATTGGGATTTACAAATGGACATTGATTTGTCCTATTTCTTAAACAAAATTAGGAATCTTCATATGCTAGAATCTTGATTTGTTAGGAAACTCAACCCCCACAAAAAATAAATATGTTATCTTATAATTGCCTATTAACCTATTATTATTAATGTGGTGAAGAGATTACAAACTTACTAGCCCCCCGGCCCCCCTCTCTGTGATTCTTAAATTCCCCTTCAAGGATATGTGTATCTGTTAAAGCTAATGAGAGGGTAGAGAGAGCTGAGGAGAGGGTAGGGAGACTATTCAGTATCACATTTGCATTGAGTTTAATCCGAGATTGAATTGCAAAGTCAATATTTCGGGCAGAGATAGAAGAAGTTGAGCCAATCTTGAGAAGATTTCAGCCAATCTTCAACATTGACAATAAAATGTCAGCAATATTTAGAATGAGCTTTAGAAATTAACAAAAACACACGCACACACAAGATTGCAGATAATGGGCCAAAAGTGTTGCCCATTGAGAACTGAGAAATGACACTTGTTCTGACGCCAAAAGGTAGTTATTCCTTTTCCTTTTATACTCCCTCCATACCAAAATATTTGTTCATTCCGCAAAACGAGAACTAAAAAATAATGCATTTTTAAAAAAAAAATTCTAAAAACTTTTTTCATAAATTAAAAGAACTCATCGATATCTAGTGAATTCTTGAAGCAAAAATTTAAATTTTTCTTGCAAAAATTGTATTATTTTTACATTTTCGTTTTGCGGACCGGACAAACATTATGAGACGGAGGGATTACTACTTTACTATTGGGATACAGTTGGTACAATGGTTCAGTTTATTCTTGTGCATGTTTGTTTGTGTACAAGAGTGAAGGAAGGGGAACACAACGTAATAAACAGTAAATGAGCACGTGGAAGGAGATGCTTAGCTTCTGCACACAATTACAAAATACAACTCCAAACCCAGGAAAGAAAAGGAAAAAAAAAAAAAAAAGGGTAAAAAAAGAACACATATTGTCAGCAAACAAACGAATACCCATGTTTATATATATACTGTCCAATCCAATCCAATCCAATCCTAAATTAAAAACCACTCAGAAACTCCACACTACTATACACAAGAGTATACACATGCATATCAATATCACTCTGCCCCAGACCTAAAAGCAAAGGGTTAAACACGTCTTTTTATTTTAAGGAGACACAAGCGGGGGGGGGGGGGGGGGGGGGGGGGGGGGGGGGGGTGTGGTGGCCCAAAAGGCCCCTTTGTTCTTGAAATCATATCCCTCACAGGCTGTTAAAGAGCAAATAATTGATGGGCATGCAATGCAGTGGGGGATATGGGGTGGTGGTCACAACACAAGCAAGCTTTTGTGACAGCCATAGGCAGCAGCAGAGCCACATGCCATCCCCAACTCTCCACATGCTCTCTGTCCCCCCCACACAACACACGACACAACACACTTCACTTCAAATTCCACACCAACTTTTATTCTCCTTATCAACCTCTAATATTAATTCAAATGCTCCCCACCCTAATGACCTGGTACTAATTGAATTGAAAACCTCACACCCTCACTAAATTAATATTGAAATGGCCCTATGTGTAATTAGAGGATCATCAGCTAATCAATTTTCTTTTTATATTTTCAAACCATCTCATATGATCTTTTGTCATTTGGACTAATACTTTCTCGATGCAACGCAGACGAATATATTCCTGCATCGCATAATGCTTTTTGCTTAGAGAGCGGGGGCTGCGGTTGGAAGCTGAGAAGTGGCAACTGCTAGGCATCGAAGGTGTCTCGGGCAGGTGGTCAAGTGATCGTTGGTGAGGCCGGTCGCCTGCATGAAGGAGTGGATCACGGTTGGGCCGACTAACCGGAAACCTCTCCTCACCATGTCTTTGCTTATGGACTCGGATTTCGAGGTCTTCACGGGCTTCTTGTGGCATGACTTGTATTGGGTGCTAATGGGCTTGTGATTCACAAATCCCCAGAGATACTTGTCAAATGATCTGAATTCCTTTCTGATCTGTTTATTACGTACAGAAAAGAACAATCAAAAACAGAATAGGTCTAAAACTATCAATTCGAATTTAGAACATTACTCCTAGTTAAGATGTGCATAATTTGGGCCACATGAGTAGTTGCAACTGTCTGCCAGTATTAAGGAGCAAAAAATATAGACAGAAAATACAGGAAAGGCAGCGGTGGACATTTTGCCTTGGCGATGGGAAACTGAATATCTCTTAAATTTAATTCAGTACCTCTAGAATTCGGTTCGCGTTGTCAACAACGCCTCGGATTAGGCTTATTTCAATGTCATAATCAGCACTGATGGAAGAAATCTTCTTTTCCGAAAACTTCGAAATAGTTTCTGCATCAAATCCTGAAAAGGCCACCCTGTGAAAAAGGAAAGCATTAACTTTAACATGTGACTCATGTGAGCCTCTTTTAGCTTTCAATTGTGAATTTGATGCTCATCAAGTTTGGTGAATGTAAACAAAATATACATCCCAACCTGAACCCTTGCCGTTTCTTCAAAACTGAAGTCCAATCTGATCCCACTTGGGCACCCGTCAATACTAGCAATTCAAATAGCAGGCTGCATATTTAGCGCAATCACGTCAGCCTCTTTGATAAATCCATGAGAGAGAGAGAGAGAGAGAGAGAGAGAGAGAGAGAGAGAGATGCTTACTTATCATCGTGGACAGGGACTCCCCATTCTTCGTCATGGTAGGCAACATATATTGGATCTGTAAAAGACAACACCACCGCACACCATTTTTTTCAGCACAAGATTCGAAATGAAATGTAAAAACGAAATAAAACAAAAAACAAAAAAAAAAAGGGTCCGTCTTCAGTAGAGAAATGCATTTCAGAGCATGGTAAAAAAATTTTCGAACCAAAAGACATTATTTGAAGAGAGATTCAAAAAAATGACCCCCAATGGTTGGCCAATTGTCAAGCCAAAAAATCCCTTTGACATTTCTCAAGCCAAATTTAACACAAGAAACGAAAAGGCTACTTTATTGTCACATGAGCATTTGTGACAAATCTCTAAGAAGCTATTTATGATTGAAATCTCTTAGAAACAATCCAAATGATCAACGGTCGTGATAGGTTAAAGGTAAAAAATGGTTTTAGCACGTCACAAATTTGCTAAAATTGGTACTGTTAATTAACAAGCTAAAGAATAGATTGGAAAAAATGGCCTATGCTATTGGAGACGCTCTCATGTAGGAGTAAGATGTTTCTGTGCCATACCTGAATTACTAGTGATAAAGCTGCATCTCTTTTCCTCATTTGCAGGAGCCGAAGAAGAATCAAGAGGCACCACCTTGCCTAATTGGTATTTACCAGAGTTTGTTCTTCCATAGTGAGCAATCTTCATCTTCCTCTGTACTTGCATAATCGCAACTTGTTCCCTCCTAGCCGCTGCGATGCTTCCCGGTGCCTCAACCATAAATGAGGAAGCATATTTCAATGAAGAGGAGGCCTCTGCGAGTGGCACAACTCCACCCCCAGTAATCCCACCGCCTCTCTTCGACTTCTTTGCCACCGATTTGGAAGAGCCCCTCGGTGTAAACTCCTTTTCACCACTGGAGTTGAATCCATTTGGGTCGTGATTTCCTCTCTTAACCACGGGCGATTGTAGCTTGGGAGAGACAGGTGGTGTGACTAATACTTTAGCATTAGGAGTAGGAGTATGAGTAGGAGTAGAAATAACCTTGTTCTTGTTGTTCTTAAATAGCGAATTGCGGCGTTGTAAGAGAGGGGGGAATGGGACGTTGCAAGTAGGTTGAAGGACTGAACGGCCATTCATATTGATGATATGATGATCAACGGCAGTGCCAGTGCTGCCTTGGAATTTAGACTTAGAGGAACACATTGTGGTTATTTCTTTGTTTTGGGAAATGGAGGAGACTACTGATCTCTTCTCTGTTTTGTGTTTGTTGGGAGGGAGGGAGGGAGGGAGGGAGAGGGACTAATTTTAATTAAGGAGATAGCTAGAGGAAGGGGAGGATTGAATTTAATAATGTTTAATGGGAGGGCAGTAGGCAGTAAGTAAGTGTTGTGATTGAAGAAGGTGGTGGTGGTGAAGGAGTACTTAAGAAGGATTGGGTGAGGCTGGCCTGAGGCTGAGGGGGGTTATTTATATTTAATTTAATTAATTAATTATTATTATAATGAAATTGAAAAGGAAGAAGTTGAGTAACATGGGGTGGGGTTCAAGTCTGCCATACATACGTACATACATATATACTGCCCTGCCCTGCCCTGCCCTTGTTGTGAAGGCCAGGCAGCAGCTAGCACTAACCTTTTGGTAACGTGACCACGAGGATGATACTGACAACCTCCTTACTTGCTGGGTCTGCTTTCGAATATTATCCTTTTATCTTTTTTTTCCTATCTATCTATTTATCTATCTATCTATCTATCTATGTGCATTATACAGTAATAACTACTGCATGCACAAACGTATGATTAGTTATATATGTGTACAAAATCAATCTCTATCCTCCACATGTTCCTCTCGATCTTCTTCTATATACAGTAATTCACTTTGAATATTCTTGTTAATTATTTTGATATGCCACTCTCCTGATTGACTTCTCTGTATAATTCACTTTTAGGGAGAAAAAAACCAAAAAAAAATACAAAACGTTATCAGTATGTACATTTCAATTGTGTAAACCGATTCGTGGGAGAATTTATGAGGAGAAAGTTCCTGAAGTGAAGTAGTACTTGATTAAATCCCTTTAGGTGTTTCAATTTTCTTTTTAACAAATTCATGGTCCAAGTAAAAGGCTAGAGTAAAAAGTTTAAGTACTGGTACTTAATTGTGAAGAAAAAGGTTAACTGGCCAATCAAACAAACAAACAAAAGAAAAAGAACAGGAAACTGTGGAGATGGTGGTGGTGGTGGTGGTGGTGCCACTGCCAGAACTTTGATGGACCCCACCTTCACCCAATTTTATTGTGTGCCCCTTTACTGCTCAAGGAGTGGAGGAGTCCATGCCAACGCCATCCCTCCTCCACCCTAAACCCCAAAGTTGGAGTGAGGAGGAAGGTTTTGGGGCCAGATAAAAATCTGCACTTCCCCTTTTGGGTTCTCTCTCTCTCTCTCTCTCTCTCTCTCTCTCTCTCTCTATATATATATATATATATATATATAATATATTATCTTTCTCTTTTTCTTTCTCTCACACTGTCACACACACAACTTTTGTAATATGCTCTGATCAAACAAGAGTGATTAGTTAGGATTCAATATTAGTTTTTGTTTAGTTGATGGAACTGAAATAGAAGTGTTCAAAACTCCTGTATCCATCGGAATCAGGGGGCATACTGTCCCTTCGAGTGGCAGCATTGTGCTGCCCTGTTGAGTGGGGCCTGCTCTGGTCTCACTCCGATTGATCGAAAATGTTCATTTTGTACATCTTGTCGAGTAGAATAAAAGTGCAAAAAATCAGCTTGATCGGATATTATTACGTGCCTGATTGAAACACATATAACTTGAAAAATAATGGGTTCCAGTGGATTTAAACTAGAATTTGGGATCCATTCTTGTAAAGATAAAGGTGTTTCAATCAGCCATTTTATGATATCTGATCAATCTGATTTTTTGCATAGCTATTATACTCGACGAGCTCTACAAAGTGAATGTTTTCGATCAATCGGAGTGAGACCGGAGCGGGCCCACCCGGCGGGCCAGCACGGTGATGCCCCTTAAAGGGACAGCACGCCCCCTGATTGCCCAATAAAAGTGAGAAGTTTTTCGGTTTAGCGAGAGTTTGCCCAGACGCAGACTCGGAGGTTATAAGAAAAAAATACTAGAAGTGAGAAGCTTTTGTGTCCCCTTTGTTTAATAGGTCATGTTGGCTTTTAATTAGAACTTGAATGCCCTCCCACAACCAACTGGCCTATTGTACATATACATATTCCCCTTTTCGCTAATAAGACCATCATCATATATCATATGGTATAGAATCAAACAAATGAACAGAACAGGACAGGGTGTAAAATCTGATCTGATTTTAAAAAAGCAGTTCGCCCACCACGGCCATGAGCAGAATCCATTCAATAATTCACTTATACGCGTTTGGGGATCTAATTGATTCTACTACTACACAATAGTAGTATTCCATTTCTGACAAACCACTCCTTCCTTATCTTTTTTTCTTTTCTTTTTTTCGATCTTGCTATTGTATAAGCACACTAAAAGACAAAGAAAACACATGTTTCTGTTTACTTTTTACACCCTTTAATACATATTCACACACTTACTATTGTCAATCCATTTGGCTGATTTTAGAATTTTCCTTCTTTTTTTTATACTCCTATATATGTAACAGAAGACAGAAGAAAGAAAATGAACAAACCACTCCTTCCTTCCTTAAAATTTTCTGCTATATTCTTCATTGGACATGATTGGTTTCTGAACCAAATGGTGGGTGGTGGGGACTGTTATTCCCGAATGAATGAAAGTCTGGGCTGGGAACTTAATTGGAGTCTAACTGTCTAGGGGTAATTGTTAATCCAATTTATTGTTTCATTAGGTCAGAGTTGGGAGCAGCATAAAGATTACCACCTAATCCCAAGTATTCTATCTGTGTTTTTCTTCTTCCTTTTATTTTTTTACTGTATTTTTTTTTTAATAATAACCAGGTATTTGAGCCAGTTAATCCGCACCTCTACTAATATTGTATTTGTCTTGTAGAAAATAACACTACCGTCCCCTCCTTGAGATTATCTAATTCCACATGCGACCTAATTGAAGATTGGGTTGCAAATAAATCAGGGGTAGGCCCACCCCAAGGGTAGCTCAAGTGGCAAAATGGATGAGCTATAAACCCAAACATCGATCCTGAGTGCGAAACTTGGCAACCTCTTGGGGCCAGGCTTCAAGAAAGAAATATTTTGTGAATCCCCTAATCCTGGCGTGGATGGCGCTTGCCCTTAAACGAACCGAAGAGGAAAATAATTAAGGTGCGTGTGAGCTGATCTGGAATCCCTTAGACCATCGAACCGAAAAAAAATCAGGGATAGGCCACACCAATGGCACTAATATAGTGTTGGCTTTACAACCTGGGATCGTCCAATTGATTGCAGTTCCTTTGTATATGTGTGGTCTTTTTTCTTTAATCGAAAGAAAGTGTAATTCATTCATAAGACGCCCAAATCCAAAATACTACAATACAATGATAAGAATCTAGTGAAAACAACCCAATAGCAAGAGATAGGCAAATAGCAACAACATAAGAGAACTTATTTGTTTCATCTAGAGAGAGACACGAGCCTAAAAATTCTCTCATACATACTCCAAAGCGTACACAAAATCAAGTTCGATAATTGTGTGTCAAACATAAAATTGATAAGGCTTAGGCTTTTTTTCTTTTTTTTACTATCCAAACACACGGAATGAGACAACAACTTCTAGTTATCACGTACTCACCATATATACAGCTTAGGGGTGATAAATTGAAACCAAACCCATGGTGAACTATGGATGAATGGCACGGGAAAAAAAGTTATATTAACTGTACTCCACTTTAGGGGTGAACTATGGATGAATTGCTCCAATTACATGATGTTTGAGCCCTCACTACAACCATACATGATACAATTTTATTTGGCATAAGAACGTGTATCGATCTCACATCACATGATTGTATAGTTGTAGAAAGCGTACCACAAGTTCAAGGCCACCGGATAATTACTGTATCTCTAGCCAATCTTTGAAAATGAAGTTTGACAGTGGAGGCCCTTGTAACACCAACATTAAGAGTTAAATGCCTTTCTCGATATAAAATTAGAATCAAACCTAAAATTAATAGCTAGGCATGAGGAGTGCAACTAGGCAACACCAACCGGTAAAACCATAGTGCTAAAATCTTGAATATTTACAAATCTTACTATACAAAATGATCATGAATCGGCAATGAACGTTCTTTTATTTGTGTTATGTGTTGAGTTAATTGCAGCTCCGAAACAGTACTAGTATAAGCGGAAGCAATATGTACTCAATTAATATGGACCGATGATCGAAAGTCCCTTTCTTTTGCCTAGAACATTTTTATATCACAAGAGAAACGAGCCCATGTGTTCCGCCAACATGTTTGCATCAATGAGGTAGGGGATTTCCAAGACAAAACTCAACCAAAGCACATGCTTTGTCTAACGACGATTTTCTTTTCTAACCAACTTGATCAGTACCCTGTGGGCACACGCCCCTAAAATTTTGGTTTTGTCGGGTGCACTCTTTTTGGACAAGCGCGGCGAAAAGCTCAATTCAGAGTCGCCACTTGGGTTTTTTTGTAGTATATGCCACCCAAGGAACTGAACTTGAAACGCTTACTACGTTTGTTTTGATTTTGAAAAGGCGTAGACTGGTTCGTCGTCACCTTTGATATCCGAGGTTCGGGAGCCAGGTTACGAGAGGGGAAGGGTTTTAAGGCACCCCTCTCTCTCAATCCAGAGATTGGTCTTTACTCGGGCATTTATAAAACATTTGCGCTTCTCTCTTATTAATCATTTTTAGCCAGTTAGGGCGGGAGAACAGTTTAAGGGGATTAAAACTGTAACATGTAGGCAGGATGTGATAAAGTGGCATGTTTGCTTATTGAAACAATTAGTATAGGATGAAAACAGACTCCTGTTGGAGCTTTAAACAGACTGGAAGACACTGTTCTGGAATGACCTGCGCAGGAAGAAATCAACATGTATTGATCAAGTCACTACATGCTGACTCCACCTGCGTACGCCACTATAGAACATGTGCATGCCAGTAAGCTCAAACCCACAATTCTTATTTTCAACCCTCTGGGCTCTGGAAATGACCAGTGCACACCCAGGACAAACCAAACAGTTTATATGGTAGTTTATATACAGTTAGTGACAATTTATAGGGCTACAAAGCTACCAAAAGAATAAGACATCCCATAAACAGTGTGGGAACAAAACAGAGGCCAAAGCCTAGTTACCCAATGCAAAGGCCAGCCACTGGTCTGGATATGACCTGCGTGCGCGGGTAAGCCACTGTAGCACGCAGGTTCAAGCCCTTTGACTAGTGTTTGGTTTTATATTTTCTAGGTTCGGAGACATATTTAGAAAGACCCCAGAGGTATTCCAAAGCAGCAAATATGAATATTACCTAAAAACTAGCAGTTTTAACAAAGGAAAACAGTAGACTGGTTATTAGCATCCTTGCAGTGAGGTTGTAGACACCCCAATTTGGACTTGTCGAATTTCCTTAATTTGTGGCCCTGAGGCTCCCCGATGATGAATATGGATCAAAACAAGCCATGTACCAATTGAGACGTTGCTCCTTAAAGGACTTAAAAAGGAAATGGTCAAAATCATTCCCAAGCGCTTGGAAGCAGTCCCAAGCGCTCCAAACTATTTTCCAAAAACCACTGGCCTGGCTCACTCTCGAGCGCTCGAGAGTGAAGTCCCAAGCGCTCGAGACCACTCCCGAGCGCTCGAGACCTCTCCCAGTGCCCAATGGGTGAAAAAGATTCTCACTATCCATGTAAGCCATCATTGCATTCCCCTTGAGCCGGCTGAGGTGAGTCAACACTCAACCTCAGTCAGAGAAGATATCAGCTGAAGATTTCTTTCTTTAAAAAAGGGTTTATTTCAAAATCATTTCATTTTCAAAACCATGGGTTATATGCTCTATATATATACCTGATTTTTCAGCCGAAGAAAGGGCTACGAAAGTTCTCTCTCTCTAAACCCCTCCTCTTTTCTCTCTCTTGTTCAAGGGAAAAAGCTTTCAAACTCAAACTTCTTTCCCAACTTCAAAGGTTTTTTTCAAAATCATCAAGGAAAAGGACAAGAAATCCAGAACACTCTTAGCTTCTGATCTCTTGTCTTTTTCACTCTACATACACCTTTCACAACCATCCAAGGAGCAAAGTGTCAAGCAAAGGTAGAAATATTTCTATCCTTGGTTCAAATCAAGAGGCTGTTCTCCCTTCTGAAGGGGGTCTCTCAGCCTATCCCAGTCCTTAATGCTGGGTGCATGGTTGGGAGACCTTAGTGAAAAAGCAAGAGCAAAGAGTCCACGAATAATGTTTTCCCAAAACCCCTACTGGAAACACTCTCGAGCGTTCAAGAGTGCTCCCGAGCGCTCGGGACTGTTTTCAGTCCCATGCATGGCATTTTGGTAAGCAGTAGGCTAGGGGTGAGGTGCACTTTTAAATAAAATGGTTTTATTCTGGCGTGCAGACACAGAAGATCATTTTTCCTAAAACAGAAATGTTTCTTACAAATCTCAAGTAAGAACAAAGTTTTCCTAAGTTAAAAATAAGATCTTCTCTTGTTAAAAACTTAGATAAGGGTGTTTGCATGATGAAGTGGTGCCATTTTCTATTTGAGAGTAAGCTGGCATGCAGCTCACTCCCAAACGCTCGAAGCCATTCCCGAGCGCTCGGGAGTGCATGCGTGCCATTGCATTCCATTTTCCCAGTTTTCTGTGTTTTCTGAGCTTCTGCATGCATAGATGTGTACATTTGCTCTTTTAAAATTGCAGATCTGTTCGCGCAATGGCAAGGATACATGATTTGAAAACTTGAGATCCTATCTCAGTTTTTCAAGTCCTCTGCTGAGCCAGTGGTCTGCTTAATAGTATTTCATTTTGCAGTCTTTACATTATGTTTCGTCAGTACTAACAGAATGTGCAGGTGGGGTTCAGACACTCCCAAGCGCTCGAGAGTGCTCTCGAGCGCTCGAGAGTGAAGCCAGTGAGCAGTGTTTCATTTCCTGTTATCTTGCTGTCTTTCATCACATAATCACCCCCCTATACACGTGCACCAGCATACACTGTTATTTGGCATCCTATTTGTGACTAACAAACTCTGCAGGATTTGGTCAGTAACACTCCCAAGCGCTCTCGAGTGCTCTCGAGCGCTCGAGAGTTGATCCAGTGGCAGTTTACATTGCTTTGCCATCATGCATGTGTCCATCATCATTTCATCACTCTTTGTACACAAGCACCAGCATACACCTTCTATTTGCTATACCTGTGGATACCTGCTACATGCTTAATGAAACAAAATCCCTTTGAAAAATCCCACAAATGTTTAGTAGAGACCGACATCGCGTCGGGCGAGGGGGGTGCCGTAAAATCCTTCCCCCTCGTAACATGGCTTCCGAACCCTCGAATGATCTCTGGTTTTCAATTCAAATCAATCAATTTTCAAATCAAAAACGGTTTCTCGAGTGGTGAACCATAAATCAGGGTGGCAACTCCTCAAAATTTTCAAATCGATTCGATGGAGCGGTATGTTTTTCGGGCCGCCCCGATCTCACCCAGGGCTGTGGTAGCCCACAGTGGCGACTCCGCTGGGGAAATGGTTTAATTAAACCTGTGAGCCAAGCTTGAAAAATGTTTGTGGGATTTTCAAATTGATTTTGTTTCATCGTCTATTTCTTGTGTATATATCTTGTGCAGCCCCGCTGTTGTGTTTCGGCAATCTTACCCGGCTTGCCGGTGATGGGGCATCCCGGAACGCTCAGCAACCCTCGACCGTGATGAGTCATCTCTACCGTTTGTACCATTATTGGGTGTACGCTTAATAGTGGGAGGTATACTTTGACTCTAGTCCGGGGAACCCATTTCAAGCCAAAACCGGCCTTTGTACATGTTTAGCAAGCCATAGAACATTCCAAATTAGGACAGGAGCCTACAGGGTAGGATTATGTGCTATATCCTATCTATGTGCTGCATTTCATCTCACGTCATCATGCTGTCAGCCACGGTTCTTGAGACTTGCTCGTGCGGTCTTTGGGAGGTTGCCGAGACCCGATGAAGAGTCACACACCCTTGTGCGTGTTATTAACCGTATGAGTCCTCAAGCGAAAACCTAAGGGAAACTAAGATTTTGTTAAGTCCTTGACTAGTGTTCGGTCGGAGAATTAACCAAAGGGAGGAATGACACGGAAACAGAACATCGTGATACCGACACCGCCCAGGCTAAAAGCAAATGTGCTACTTACGCCACTTCGGTTATCGTATCACGTTGTTCACCCCAAGTCATTCCAAACCGATGGTCAATTTCTTGATGAAATACTAGCCGAATACTTAACTTATTTTAGCGTCTTTTGGGGAACGACGCTTCCTAAATGAGGATACACCCTAAAAATCAGAGGATCAAGGCAACCTCTCATAACAGATATTCAATCATTTTTCAAAAATCAGAGTCGATGACGGTGATGGTGACGCACACATTTTCCAAAGAATTATGCACAAATCTCATAAAATGTAAGCAGGGACCACATCTGAGCACGGTTTTTGCTTTGCTATCAGTTCTGAGCAATTGGGCCAAGGAAGAAGAATATCATACCCTCCTGGACCAGACCCTTGGGACAGAGATTGGAACGGCTCCGACTTCAGGCAGACCCCGCCAGTGCATCGGATTTAAGGGTGGAAATGGACCTGCTAATCGGAAACCTCAACCCAAACGGAGACAATCTAATCCCAAACCTCAACCTTAACAGAGGCAATCCAAATCCTAACGAAGGCAATCCAAACCCAAATCCAAATCTGCATCCCAATCCTAATCCAAACCGGAACCGAACCAGGAAATCCCAAATGGAGAAATGGGGCAAGTCACGCAAGCTATTCAACGTCTGGGCGAACGTACCGACAACCAAATCGCCCAACTCATGATGATGATAAACGGGGTTGCCCGACGACTCCCAAATCCAAATCCAAACCCAAATCCAAACCCAAATCCAAATCCAAACCCTAATCCAAATCCGAACCTAATCCCAATTCCAAACCCAAACCCTAATCTAAACCTGAATCCCAACCCGGAGCAACTGATCCTCGAAGTGGAAGCCCCGCAGAACACCGAGATGGCAGCGGTCTTGGCAAAGATCACCCAGTTAGACCAGTCTGTTGCGAGAAACGAGAAGATTGCCTCGACAGGTTTTGACATCAACAAGCTTTGCCTTTTTCCCAATGTGAAGCTTCCGGAGAAGTTTAGACCAATCGACTTTGCTAAATTCGACGGGACTGGGGATCCGAAAGCGCATTTGACTGGGTACATCGAAGCACTGTCTATGTGGGGAGTAGAAAAGGACGCCATGGCCCAAATGTTCTCCCAGACCTTGGTGGGACATGCTCTTTACTGGTTCACTTCGTTGGATGAAAGGAAGAAACGCTCATGGGAAGACATATGTGCGGCTTTCGTGGCGCAATATGATTACAATATCCAACTGGAGATTACCACTCGGGAACTCGAATCTACAAAGATGGAAGCCAAGGAAGCCTTCGCAGACTTTGTGAAAAGGTGGAGATCTAAGGCAGCACAGATGAAGGATAGGCCGACCGATATAGATCAAATCCGGATGATTGTCCGGAATCTTCAGCCCAACCTTGCAAGGCATTTGGTGATGGCTCAGGCCTGCTCTGATTTTAAAACATTCTTCGACACAGGCTTAGTTGTCGAAGAAGCAGTTCAACTAGGAATCCTCGACAAACCTGAACCTCCTCCCAAAGCCAAGAAGGTCTACTCCGGTAACAGCAGCACGCTGTTCGGAAACTCCAACTACACCCAACTCCCAAACACCTCCTCAAACACGGCCCAAGCCGAACCCGTCAACCAGATTGTAACCCAAACCAGTCAACCTCGGTCCCAACCCCGTGTGTTCGCCCAATTTTCAGCACCTCTCTCTGCGGTGTTTGAAAAGTTGGTCGAAAGTGATCTCCTCAAGCTGCTTGCTCCCACCCCACTGCCACAAAAGCTCTCTGCCTCTCACAACCCCAACGCCTTCTGCGCCTATCACCAAAATCCTGGCCACCTAACCGACAACTGCTTCCACCTTTGCCACACCATTCAAGACCTCATAGACAACAAGACCCTTCATATACCTCACCAAAAGCCCAATACCGTCTCCAACCCACTCCCAAAACATTCAAACACCAGCACAAACCACATTTCCCTAAGCCACCCCTTCAACCCAAGCCTTCACATCATCCTTATCACCGAACCGAAGCCAATTGTCGAGATTCCGGTCGAGGATGCTATCTGTGCACTTGAAACAGTGGAGTGGAATTTTCAAAGAAGGTGGGAGGACCTGGCAAGTGATTTCCTTGTAGTCGAACAACGAGCCATTGTCAGCGGAGTGTGGCCCGTGTCAGTTAATGCTCAGCAAGTCGAAGAATTGGAACATGGTGAGTAGAGACAAAACTGGGATGAGATGATGGCTGATCCATTTGATGGATATTCCCTGTTTGCTCTATTCTTGGAGCCTGAAGCAGTCGAGGAATTTGACGAATGGGACCCAGAACCCGGTGGGTGGCTCTGGATAGACGATTCAGACCCTCTTGACGAAACATCTTTGGTGTACTTGTTTTGGGAGCAGGAAGAGGGACAAGGCCCTGATCTGATGAACCCCCGCTTATTCTCCGAACTCTCCACTTCAGCCATAATCAATATCGCCAGGGATTCTGACACCCTCGCCAGTACCTTGGATCATGTCTTCTGTCCGCAAGAGTACATTATTAATGAATTCTTCCCACAACCGGTTGTTGAGATCCCTGACGAACCCCATATCTGTGTGCTAGATCCTGAAGACCTTTGGGGTAGGGCTGAAATGGTGAACGTATGGGTCGATGGTGAAGAGCTAACCGTCAACAAGGCTATGTTGGATGAAGGCTCTCTGCAAGTCAACAACGGCAACAACGTCAACTTCTGGAACTCTTTGGAAGAAGAGAACATATGGGATACCCTGGAGATGGAACTCTTGAATGACACCCTGGAGAAGACAAAGCTCGACAAGGGAAAACGCAAGGCCAATGCCGATCTCTCCGATTTCTAGGAGGGTCTTTGGTGGGAGTCCGCCCCCAAGGCAGTCAGTAATCTTACCAGAAGCGGTAGGGTATACCAGCCCGCCAACCTCCAGCAAGGAAGCTCGTCCCAAGCAACACCACCTCAACAGAGTAACCCTCGCATCCCCGAGAACCCTGCCAACTCCACCCCTGTCTCGCCAGCTCCACAAAATAACTCCTCAAACTCTAATAACCTTCCACATCAACCTAACCCGCCCGCCCACCTTAATCCATTTGTCAGCTCAAACCCAAATGCCTCTCACCACCAAAACCCAAATACCAACACCGACCCCATCATCCAGCAACTTCATGAAACCCCTGCCCGCATGTCCATATGGGAAGTGTTGGCAGCTTCCCGCGTGCATCGCCGAAGGCTTGTCAACTCTCTCTCCAAGCTTGAGGTCCCTTTCGACATAGCCCCAGAAGCCCTCATCGCCCTCATAACCCCAAACCTTGCCCAACACACCTTGTCCTTCACCGAGAAAGACCTCCCGCCTGAAGGAACCGATCATAATAAGCCTCTCCACGTGACCATGAAATGCCTGGGAAAGTGGGTCCCCGCAATACTCATAGACAATGGTTAGGCCATCAACGTGTGCCCTCTCCGCACCGCTTACTGCCTGGGCCTCAAAAGCAAGGACTTTGCGCCATCGACTCTGGGTGTCCGTGCTTATGATAACACGCGGCGTGATGTCCTGGGAACAATCAACCTGGAACTGGCAACTGGGAAGTTCAAGACCACTGTGGAATTCTTTGTACTAGACATACCTGCATCGTTCAACCTCTTACTGGGGAGGCCATGGCTGCACCGTTCTGACGTTATGGGGGTACCCTCTACGCTGCATCAGAAACTCATCCTAGGATTGGATTCTGGGACTCTTATCGTCCACGAGGATTCCGGTATTCGTCCACACTCCGAAGATAATTCCCCGCTGCTGCAAATCATGCACGGAGAAGAAGACGTGGCCATGGGGGGGTTTACTGTCATGACCTCAAAGGTTTGCACCATTCGGGCTAAAGATGGTTTCTTGGTGAGTTCCGCGGCATTGGAAATCATGAAGCGAATGAATTACCTGCCGGGCATGGGCTTGGGGCTCTATGAACAAGGAGTCTCCGAGTTCCCTCATTTCCCCGGGAGCAATGAACGTTTTGGCCTGGGTTTCGAGTTCAAGAAGAGTGATCCAGAGAAAAGGTGGCGCAGCCGCGCCCGAGCTCATGCAGTCGGAAAGAAGCAGAAGGAAAAGGAAGCACCGTATCAAAGAGAACCCGAGCCTTTCATTGATCTCGAGACAAAAGTGAAATACCCTGGGTTTGAAATCTTCGCCAATGACACTTGGGAGGATAATGAAGAGGTAACTAAGATGGAAGAATTGTCTGAAGCACTGGATTGGCTTGAAGCCTTTGGTTTGGGTAGTCTCCAATCTCTGTTCAAAGGTGAAAAACCAGAGGGTATGATAGAAGACGCGGCTATGCTCATGCTGGGAGGAGAAGATGAATTGGAAGACCCTTCTAAGCTCATTGTGGACGCCATGGGCGCTTATGAAAACTGCACTTTCATTCCATTTGTAATGCGCACTCACGACACTAGCACCGAGTCCGAGTCTGAGTCTGATACTGACTCTTCGTCTAGTAGTGAGTCGGAGTTTGTGCCTATCGGCCCTCCTCGTCGTAGCTTTTACTTCGAGTTTGAGTCAACTGCTGTATTCCCTCCCTCCGAGGAGCCTATCAATGAAATGAACGACGCCTTTGCTTACTTGTCGGATTTTGAAATAAATTGTTTGGATCCCGACGATGAAGGAATAGATTTCGATGGGGACATCCCCAAGGAAATCCGTTCCCTCATCGAGTGTGAAAATGAAAGGCATGCTCAGCCTCTAAAAGAAGAAATAATCTCGATAAACTTGGGTGATGAGGAGAACCCTCGATTGGTTCAGGTCGGTTCCGGGCTGTCTCCGGATGAGCTTCAAGAGCTCACCGATTTACTAAAAGAATTTAAAGAAGTCTTTGCTTGGTCCCATGCAGAAATGCCCGGAATCGACCCAGAAATCGTCGAGCACAGGATCCCCCTCTATCCCGATGCAAAACTCGTTAAACAAAAGCTGAGAAGAATGCGGCCCGATTGGGTGTTAAAAATAAAAGAGGAACTAACGAAACAAATCGACGCTGGTTTTCTAATCGTAACTGAATACCCCACTTGGGTTGCAAACATCGTGCCTGTCCCCAAAAAGGATGGAAGAATCAGAGTGTGTGTCGATTTTAGAGATCTGAACAAAGCAAGCCCTAAAGATGACTTTCCATTGCCGCATATAGACATACTCGTTGATAACACTGCAGGGCATGCTTTACTATCCTTCATGGACGGTTTCTCGGGGTACAATCAGATTCTCTTGGCTCCGGAAGACAGGGAAAAGACTACATTCATCACCGAGTGGGGAACCTACTGTTATCGAGTTATGCCGTTTGGGTTGAAAAATGCCGGTCCTACGTATCAGAGGGGTGCTACGACACTGCTGCATGACATGATCCATAAGGAAGTCGAGGTGTACGTCGACGATATGATAGTGAAGGGGAAGGAGCGGAAAGATCACCTCTAAGCGCTGAGAAAGTTCCTCGAGAGAATTCAGAAATACAGGATGCGCCTTAATCCACAGAAGTGCACATTCGGAGTCACTGCTGGGAAAATGCTCGGGTTCATGATCACAACCCGAGGGATTGAGGTAGACCCTTCTAAAATCAAAGCCGTTCTTGAGATGGAGCCACCCCAATCAGAGAAGGAGGTCCGGTGTTTCTTGGGAAAAATTCAATTCATCAGTCGATTCATCGCCAAGTTGACTTTGACTTGTGAACCATTATTTCAACTACTCAAGAAAGATGTGAAGTTCGAGTGGAACGAGAAGTGTCAGAAAGCTTTCGAAGCGGTGCGAACTTATCTCCAGAACCCTCCGATCCTGATGCCGCCTACACCAGGAAAACCTTTGATCCTATACTTGTCCGTCACGCCCTCATCAATGGGGTGCATGCTGGCACAAGAAGGAGAAGATGGGGTTGAAAAGGCGATTTACTACTTGAGCAAGAAAATGGTAGGATGCGAGGAGCGATACACTTCATTGGAAAAGACATGTTGGGCGCTTGTATGGGCCACAAAGAAGTTGAGACACTACGCGCTCGCTTACTCGGTGATACTGATCTCTCGGATGGATCCTCTCAAGTATCTATTCGAGAAGCCAGCACTTACCGGTAAGTTAGCGGAATTCAAAATCAAGTACGTCACTCGCAAGTCAGTGAAAGGGAGAGCGGTGGCAGAGTTTTTGGTAGATCGTCCGATTGAAGGGCCAGAGCACACAAATTTTCAATTTCCGGATGAAGATGTGATGTCGACGGTCAATGAAACGTGGATGTTGTACTTCGATGGAGCCGCAAATCAGAAAGGATTCGGGATTGGCATACTGCTGGTCTCGCCTGAGGGGTCGCATATTCCCCTCGCATTCAAGTTGAACTTCGAAGTTACGAACAACGAAGCTGAGTACGAAGCATGTATTGTGGGAATGGAAGCCGCATTGGAGATTGGTGTTAAGGTGCTAGAAGTCGTCGGAGATTCCAACCTGGTTGTATCGCAAGCAAACGGAGAATGGAAGGTTAGAGACGAGAAAATGAAGCCGTATCATCAGCAGCTCGATGAACTTCTCCCGAATTTTCCAAAGGTAACCTTCACGCATGTACCGAGGATGAAGAACCGCTTCGCAGACGCCCTGGCCACTTTGGCATCCATGCTGGAACTTCCAATTGGGGTGAAGCTGAGGCCTGTCATGATTGAGCAGAGGGGAAAACATGTGTACGACTATGTCATGAACATCGACGAACCGGACGATGGACTCCCTTGGTTCTACGATATTTGAAATTTCGTCGAAAAGGGGGAGTTCCCTGTGGATTCAATTAAGAAAGATCGGATCGCACTGCAACGACTCGCATCTCGATACATCATCTGTGGAGGACAATTGTACCGGCGATCTCCTTGCGGAGTTCACAAGTTGTGTGTTCACGGTGACGACATGAAAGCAGTAACGGAAGAAGTTCACGAAGGAGTTTGTGGACCTCATATGAATGGGATGATGCTGGCTAAGAAGGTGTTAAGGCTAGGCTACTATTGGTCTACCATGGAGACAGATTTGCATCGAGCATGTACGCCGGTGCCACAAGTGCCAGACTCATGCCAACCTTATCCATGTCCCGCCCTCGGAGTTACACTCGATGGCAACGCCATGGCCATTCTCCGCCTGGGGCATTGATGTCATCGAAAAGATCACGCCTGCAGCTTCTAACGGTCACAGGTTCATCTTGGTGGCAGTCGATTACTTCACTAAATGGGTCGAAGCAGCTTCGTACAAAACTTTGACGACGGTTCAAGTGGCTCACTTCATCAGGCAAAACATCGTTTATCGGTATAGGGTCCCTCAAGCATTCGTATCTGATAACGGTGTTCATTTCAAGGAAAAAGTTCTGGAACTCTTTGAGGAATTCAAGATCCAAGTACATCATTCAACCACTTATCCGCCACAAACGAACGGGGCAGTCGAAGCAGCAAACAAGACTATTAAGACGATTCTTGAAAGGACTACTCAGTCAGCAAGAAATTGGCACGAACAGCTACCACTAGCTTTGTGGGGATACCGGACGTCTATCCGTACACCGACAAGGGCAACACCCTACTCTTTGGTGTACGGTATGGAAGCCGTTCTCCCTATCGAGCTAGAAGTGCCATATTTGAGGGTCATGGCGGAATGCGGAGTGGACGAAGCTGAATGGATCAGCGGAAGGTTCGAGGAACTCATGTTGTTTGAAGAAAGAAGGCTGCGCGCGCTATACCACATTCAGGGCTATCAGCGAAGAATCGCCCGGGCATTCAACAAAAAGGTGAAGTCAAGGGACCTACAAGAAGGGGACATGGTAGTCAAGGAAATCCGTGCGCCAATTTTCGACTTACGAGGGAAGTTCCGACCTAAATGGGCAGGGCCCTACATCATCAAGACCATCCTCTCTGGAGGAGCAGTTTCAATCGTCGACCTCGATGGCAACGAATTTGCGAATCTTGTCAATTTGGATCAACTCAAACGTTATTATCCCTGAGAGAGCTCGCTGGGCCGAAAACCGCAAGGGCGGATGGTTCCAGGCAAAAGTTAGAGCAAGCCTGCTAGGTTGAAAACCCGAGAGGGCGGCCTAGGCAAAAGTTAAGGCAAATAATCAAAGAAAAGCTCGCTAGACCGAAAACCCGAAAGGGCGGTACTAGGCAAAATTTAGAGCGCAAAAGGAGAGTGTCAATACCCGAGTGAACCCGTAGCCTGAACTACGTGCGGGCCTGATTCTCTTTTACGAGGGATACGTAGGCAATCTCATCCCGAGATTCGATCCTAATTCCTAAATATCAAAATCCGATCCCAAATCAAGTCCAAATTGACAAATCCAAAACGCTTTTCAGAGCCGCATGTGATCAAATGAAACGAAAGGGGGAAACCCTTAATCAGTCGATTTTATGCAGATTACTTCTTTATTACAAGCTGAGCATGAAAATGAAAAAGCACAAAATCAAAGCACACTTTTTATTTCAAAGTCTGGCAAAGTAAGCAGTCAACCCATCCTTGCTTTCACATCTCTCCTTAGCCATTTGCGGTACCTTCCGGTCGAAGCAATAGAAAACAGTTGGTCACTTGGCTCGGTCCTACGAGTCCCCCACGATCGAGTGTAACTCCGAAGGCCCGGAATGTTGAAGGGAGGGAGACGAAGCACTTCAGAACCTGGCTGCGGCACCTCCTGGCTAAGTCCAAGCTGACGGAGAACACGGAAAGGTGAGTAGAAGGAGAAGCCTGTCAAGCCAGCCACAAACACATGCGTCGAGCCCATGTTGCCAACGGTCATAGCAGGAAGCCTCAGCCAATGGCACCGCCAAGCAATGTCATCTTCCTCCGCAGAAGCAAGGAAATCAGCCCAATCATCTTCACTCCCATACATCACTTGAAAGGGACAGTTCCATCCACTTGCACGATACCACCAATCATTGGCTGGGGGTGTCAACAGACGTAATCTGTCGCAAAGCCACATCTGTCAAAAAGAGAGAAAACAAGTAAGGTGCCAGATAAAGCCTGAACCGAGTGTCGAGGTAAAATGAATGAGAGAAATAGAAAAAGGAGAGCTGAGTGAGGTCCGTAACCTGCAGCAACAACGGACTACCACCAAAAACCCTTGTGCGACCAGCATGAACAGCATCTAACCCCATCAAGGTTTCAGCAAGAACCAATGGCGCAACATCCTTGCGAGCCTCAATCTGAGCAGCAACCCCCACCAGTGAGGAATTGGGCTGACCAACGGACAGAACCAACAAGAAGGCCGCCAGGAGGCAAATGCAACAAGCCATCATCCTACGACCTTAGTTCTCGAAATCCGTCAAGTCTCCAGGTGGTCTGAATCTCTCGTACAACTGCACGATGTTAATGGCATTACCCCGAGTAAGAAACTCAGCGACGTTACCACTAACACCTACCTTTGCCTTCAGAATATTCTTCATGCTCTCCCTGATCATAGGAACAACCGGCTCAGCAGAGTCATGGCTTCCGAGATAAGCATGAAATTCCTTGACGATGGGGCATAGTTCTTGAGAACCAAAGCGAAAGACGTGCACCTCTGGATCCCAGAAGTGCGCCGCCGCATGCAGCAAGACGGGACGAATTGCAACCTCTCGGAGATGTCTTAGGGCGTAAAGCCGATGCCCTCGGAAGTTCAGCCAGTCGATGCCTTCAAGATTGTCCAACCAAGGGCGAAGTAAGGCTTGGTTTAGCATGGTGATGGAAAGAATGGATTTTTGAAGGGAAATGATGAAATGAAGTGTGAATGGCTTACCAAAGGAGAGCCTGGTATTTATAGAAGCTTAAAGTCTCATCAAGTTTATCATTTTCAAAATCTTTTCAAAATTCAAACTTTGGAAACTTGGAAAATATTAGAAAAACCACAAGTCAAGCTTTGGGAAGCCATTCTGTTCTGGGGAAACAGCTAATACGAAGCCATTCAGGCACATTGAAAACGTGCGAGCAGAAGAAAACAACAGAGGACAGCCAACAAGTGGCATTGGAAAACAGCAAGGGACAGTCCATGACAGCAGTCCCGAGCGCTCGGGAGTGAAGTCCCAAGCGCTCGAGACCACTCTCGAGCGCTCGAGAGTACTGCTGTTTTGCAGCAGATTCTAGTTTCCCCATTTTGGCTTCCATGCAACATTGAAACCCTGTTTCATCAAGTTTAACAGTTCCCAGCAATTGTCTAAGGGGTACAGCAGTTCTGTCCATGTGTTTTGTCGAGTATTCAAGTGTGTTACGTGAAAAATCATAAGTTTTCCAAAGTTTTCACTCATTGAGCATGTCGGAATCCGTATCAAAGGCATTTGGTCGAATCAAGCAACATGCTCGAGCCATGACGGGTCTCAATGACTGTTTGACGCACTCCAAAAACGTGTCAGCACTCTTAATTCAAGCTTTCATCATTCAATCATACCAAAATCATCATTTTAAATGCAAGTGTCGATTGTCAAAAACATTTTAGTAATTCTCCCGGTCCCCTCGAGTCACAACACTCATTGTCAACCGCGCAGCGCACTCGGTTATGATCAAAAGCCCTTAAATCTAAATTTCATGGTCGATCGCTCGAAAGTTTGTCGTTTGGTGTCGATGTCGAGTTTTATTCCTCACTTTGAGAGTATCGGTCAAAATTCGCGTACTCTTTACGTTCTTTCAAAGCTAGACGAACATATTTCATAAAATACAATTTTGTAACAGCAGTACGAATGAATAAAAGAATAAAGTGTGAATTCTCATAAATGAACACGGTGTGTACAATGAGTGAAGAAAGAAGTACAAAAACTGGGGCAAACACGCGCCCAAATCCTAACTACTGGGGCACGTAGGCCCGAACAAAACTGAGGCACGCAGGCCCAAAATCTACAACTACGCTGGCATATGGGCCTATGTACAAGGTAAAGCTAGCAAAGTAAAACACGAGGCTCAGACCCGTCGAATTCTCTTCTGTCGTGGTCCCTCAGACTTAGAACTCTCGGGCTCGTCATCACCGTTGTCGTCAGGAGAACCAGAAGCAGTACTCGAGCCCGACGTCCCTAGGACACGTGACTCGGAGGACTCCTCTGTCCCCTTCGGCTCCACGCGAGCTGGTCTCCGCTGAGACGCCTCCCGAGGCAAAACCTCGAATCGTCCCGCACCCGCAGCAGGCCGTGGCGCACGTCCTGCACCCCGACCTCGCGTGCTGGCAGGAACGGGAGGGCTCGTGGTGCCCTGCGGACGCGTCCTAGCTGAACGTCGTGGCTGCACCTGCATATCACAACATTTTCTCATTTTGTGCATATTCGAATGTAACTTTGCTCAAATCGAAATATAGAATATATGTGCATGTTATACCTGAGTGGCAACAGGAGAAGCAGTCACAGGGGCAGGTCTTGTCTGAAGGGCTCTCCCCTTAGCGCAGTCCTTCAAGAGGTGGCGCATCCCCACCATCAGCATCATGGCCTGCTCAGCCCACTCTCGCGGCACCTGCAGAATGATCCAAGATTCAGAATATGCAAACAGGGAATGGTCAATATACAAAGCAAGCAGAAATGTTGTTTATACCTGAGCAGGAAACCGCATCGGCGGCTGTGGGAGACGTGGCATGTCGATCACCTCTCGTGCGCCCGACGAACTCGTCACGCCTATAGTCCACTTCAGCGTCGGCAACGCCGGTGGTGCTGAAGTCTCCGCAGTCTCTGGAACCCTCGTGCTCCCCTCTCCCCTACCTCCAGTACCTGCACCTCGCCCACCAGCAGGAGCTCTAGCACCTCGTCCCCGACCCCGTGCAGAGCGACCACCGCGGCTCCGCGCTCCGCTCTCGTCCCTCCAAGCTCCCACTCCGGCTACCCGTCTCTCGAACTCCTCCTCCACCCCCAGGCTCCTCGCCAAGTACCAATCTGCATAAGCTGCATAGTCCAAGGAGCGTCGAAGGTGCCTCTCCAGATCCGTGTCCGGCACGGTGAACAGCTCAAGCTCAGCGCGAGTGTAGGACTCAGTCCTCTGCACGCGTGGAGGAAGCAGCCCAGGAACCACGAACGCTAGAAGACCAAGTGACTGTCGAGTCACTCGATCCCCCAGGTACCACTGCCAGCCCAGAGGGCACTCCAGTAGGACCCTGCTCCGTGTCATCTCCCGACTCCTCGGAAGGAAGTCAGCGTCCATCCCCGCCCACCTGTCCCAGCGAACCTGCAATTCAAATTTTGGATTCATTCATAAGTCTACTCGCCGAAAAATTTGATAAAAGAAAAGCAAGAAGTGTCGATCGTACCACAACCCTTGTCAGGTTATCCAGCCAGCGCCCGAAAGTCATCACCTCCCCTCGTCGCTCTTTCTCTCTCCGGTACGCCTTACCCCAGGCTAAGCCGCGTGGAAGTAAGTTCGGGTCCGTACAAGTATTCTCGGGTGGGAACATCCCGAGAACCTCGTAAGCCCAAAGCTGCAAGTTTCGTAATTCAAGTCGAATCAATCTCAAATGCATAATTCAAGTCGAAAAGCAGTCGAAAGCAATTCAAAAGCAATAATTCAAAGTTATACCTCAAACACCCGCTAGTACCCTCCAACTGTGTCTCCAACCCCGCGAGAAGCAGCTCCAAGGAGACAGTAGAACGTGCACAGAGCAGCACCTCCCCAGTCGAAGCGTCCCGCCTGTCCCAAGTCAACCAAGCTCGCTAGATAGCACAGGTGCACCCGACTACGCCTGTTCGGGAACAGAGAAGCCCCGAACAAGTATAGCAAGTATGCCCGGGCCATCTGGGCCGCCTCCTCGTCGGTTGCAGGCTCGTGGTCCCAATACTCCACGAACTGCCCGTAAGCTGCCATCCCCCCGCTGTGGCGTGGCACTTGCCCGAGGAACCACTTCAAAGCCGCGTCGTCCAGCACCAGACTCGAGTCGTAAGGGATCGGGTCTCCTCCAACCCTGAGCCCTGTGATCGCCGTGAAGTCGAGTGGCGTCACCGTCATCTCCCCGAACCGGAAGTGGAAGGTATTGGTGGTGTCCCACCACCTCTCCGCTAGCGCTGTAAGCACAGCTCGGTCCACCCTCACCACTGTCAGCAGCTGTACGAAGGGTCCGAACCCTGCTGCCTCCACCAGTGCTCGCACCCTCTCAGGCAAGGCCCTGAAGTGCGCCAGTGAGCTGGCTGAGCCCCCGTGGCCGTACACGTTCGTCGTGTGCTGTTTCAACAAAGCAAGAAATAGCATCAAATCTCCAGCAGGAAATAAAATTTGAAGTAATTTTCGAAATTCAAGAAAAGATAGTGATCGAAAACTCATCGTGGCCCACCCAGAGGAGACGTGTGAAGCTCGGCCTCGGAGAAGCATCTCCTCAGGGTAGTCAGTGTAGCCGGGGACGTAAGCCGTCATCCCCACAGGCTCAAAAAAGTGTAGTCGAGGAGCATACGTAGCCGGAGTGAACTTGGGCCGCTCCCCCGTCAGGTAGGCTCGCCGCTCCTCCAAGTAGGCTTTCGCCTAGTCTACCGCGGTAACCCGTACCTCAACCGCCACCTCGGCATCCACCCTATCCCCTCCCAACTCCTCCACCTCCGGTACAACCACCTCCGGAGTGCCCGAGCTCGCTCCGCTTAGCAAAGCCCCTAAAAGCAACGCTGAAGCCCGGTCCTCAGGCATACTAGCGTCCCTCAGCACCGCTGCAACCCCAGAGTCGAGACCAAACGCGTCCAAGATATCCCGAGGCTCCGCGTCCTCCAGGAAGTCCCCATCCGCGAAGGGAACAGGGCGTGAGGCCCCGATCCCGTTGTCCCCACTCCTCGGCTCTAACACCGTCGCTGTCCTCAGCACCGGCGTCTCGCTGAACTGTCCACCAACTACCTCCTCACCACCGCGGTCGGTTATCCCCCCGTCGCTCGCCCGCTCGGCAGCCGTAAACAACTCCTCCACGGTAGGAGTGAGAGGCCTGCCCGAACCCCTGCCTCCACTGCCCGAACGTCTGTCCCCGCTGCTGGAGCCCCCTACTGCCGCCACCTCTGCACCCTTTCCGGCCGCGACCGCCACTGAACTCCCTCCGGCGACCCCCTGGTCACCAGCAGCTGCCACCACCGTGGCACCAGCCGTGGCGTCCCCGCCGCTGGGCTCCGCCCCTGCGCCACCGCCATTCCCCCCAGCTGCCACCACCGTGGCACCAGCCGTGACCTCCTGACCGCTAGGCTCTGCCCCTTCGCCGCCGCCGACCACCCCGTCTTCATCCCCCCTCGCCATGCCAAGATCGAGAGAGAGAGGATCGTGAGTGAAAGAGAGAGAGAGGATCGCAAGATCGTGAGAGAGAGGATTGAGAGAGTCGAGAGAGTGAGAGCAGACGAGAGAGAGGGAGAGCAGTCGATCTGGTTCTCGAGCGCTTGAGAACCAGGGTTTTCACCCAAATCAAAAAAGAAAGATGAAAGGGCGGTGGACCCCAGCGATGGTCCCGAGCGCTCGACACCACTCCCGAGCGCTCGGGAGTGGGTCCAGAGCGCTTGACTCTTTTCGTCGCTGTGGGCATGCGTGCCCGTTTTCGGAATTTCCAGATTCCGAGACACGAGGCAAGGGGCCCGGGTCGAGGGAGCGCGAGCGGGGAAGCAAGCGCTCGCAAAATACAGAGTCGCCACTCGGGTTTGAAGGTCCGACACCCAAGGAACCGTAATTCGAAGCACTTGCCGCGCTAATTGATTTTGAAAAAGTTAAGGAACCAGTCCGTCATAACCATATCTGGGTTCGGGAGCCAGGTTACGAGAGGGGAAGGGTTTTATGGCACCCCTCTCGCCCAATCCGGAGATCGGTCTATACTTAGGCATTTGCGAAAGATGTTTGTTTGCGATTCTGTTGGATTAATCAATTTTTAGCCAATTAGGGCGGGGGAACAGTTAATCGGGGATTTAAAACTGTAACATGTTTGCAGGATGTGATGGATAACATGCATGAGCAGTTAGTATAGGATGAGAACAGATTGCTGTGAGAGTTTAAACAAACTAGGAGGCCCCTGTTTTGGAGTGACGTGCGCAGAAAGAAACCAGCATGCACTGAACAAGTCACTGCATGCTGTTTATTCCTACGCGCACAACTCCAAGACATGCGCGCGCCGGTGAGCTCAAACCCACAGCTCTTATTCTCAAACCATCTGGGCTCTGGAAGGACCAGTGCACACCCAGGACAAACCACGCAGTTCATATAGCAGCATAATATACAGTTTAAAGGCTGTAAAGCCTTACAAATTAATAAAACACCCCATAAACAGTGTGGGGACAAATTAAAGGCCTAAAACTAAGCTACCCGTGCAAGGCCACTCACTGGTCAGAGGCATACTATCGCGCGACAGAGCCAGTCTGGCGCGCGAGGATGCGCCCTGGCGCACTGTCGCGCGATGGAGTCACTCTGTCGCGCGATGGTGCGCCCTGGCGCACTGTCGTGCGATGGAGCCAGTCCGGCGCGCGATGGCGCGCCCTGGCGCAACCAGACCAGTGCTTGGTTTACACTTTTCTGGGTTCTCCAAAACAGCAGAAACTCATATTGAACTAAGACTAACAGTTTATACTAAGGAAAGCAGTAAACTGATTTTTATCATGCTTAACAGTGATATATAACATAATAAAGCACAAAACAGTAGGAACCAATCCCCACGCGGACCAGCGAGCACAGACTAGAACAGTCGCGCGCGTGAGTGGGTCCGTCGCGCGCTGATTCGTACCACGACAGTTTTTGAAACCTTGCCAGCTTTAGGACCAGAACTGGTATTGATTACCAGCCTTGGCCCTGCCAGCCCCCCTCAGAGATCAGAACAGAAAACAGAACAAAGGTAAGCTATACCTTCGGTTTTGAGTTTGAGAGGTGTTGAGCTTTGAGATTTGAGAATTGATTGAGTGGTTGGATGTTTGATAATGGAGGAGAAAGAGCAAGCTATGCTCTTGAGATTTTTTTTTAACCTTTGAAATTCTTGAACCATTTTAATGGAAGAAGAATGGGGGTATTTATAGGGAAGGATGGAGGTGAATCTGGTTGGTGAAAGGAGAGGAGTTCAGTCAGTCCACGAGGCCTGCTGAGGTTTGCTTGGTGGCTAAGCAACCCAGCTGATAAAGGTGATGGGGACAGCTTTGACCATTGCGCGATGGTTTGAGTCTGTCGCGCGATGAAGTGAGTCGGGCGCGCGATGGTGCGCCCTGGCGCACTGTCGCGCGATGGAGTGAGTGTGTCGCGCGATGGTGCGCCCTGGCGCGAGATGGTTGCGCCCTGGCGCGCATCAGCGGGGTTTTTGGTTTTTGAAGTGGCTTAGGCTAGGTTAGGTTCAAGGGTTTTGCAAACACTCAAAGCTCAAACACGCAATCATTCCCAGGGTGTTCTTGATCCATTTCATCATCGGGGAATCAAAAACCGTAAGTAAACTAATCTGGAAGCCCAGATTGGGGTGTCTACAGTCGCCATGCCATTTTTTTTGCTTTTCGTAAGCTCATGCATTTCACCTTGATTAATGATTATTGTCTATCAAGAATTTTTCCAAAATCAATCTCAGTCCTGTTTAAGTCCGAGTCGAGACAAAGCAATTGACGGTGGATTTTGTTTCGTGATCTATTCTGGATCATCCTCATTTGCCCAAAAAGTTCTGCTTAGAGGTCGATAAAAGTTTCCTAAATTCTACAATCGTCGATGTATTCGCAAGAAGTTTTACCCAACGCGTAATATTTCTTTCATCATTTTGTCCACCAAACAGAGTAGCGGATGGGCCCCATTTCTTGTTTCTATCATTATCAGAGCATTTGTCGATCTCTTTCTAGTGCGTGCATTACACGTGTTTGCATTTGCCCCAAAGAACTACGCTGATCTGATCCCTACAAACGGGGTACGTAGGCAGTTTGAAAAGACACGACCTCATGCATTGAGTGCTTGTATGCTTTTTATTTGCATTTAATTCGTAAATTGAGGATTCGATTTGGCTCGAATTGGGTTGTCTCAATCTTTGGGCGACACTCGCATCCAAACATGATGCCAAGTGCCGTCCAAAGAGGGGCAACTGTAGACACCCCAATTTGGACTTGTCGAATTTCCTTAATTTGTGGCCCTGAGGCTCCCCGATGATGAATATGGATCAAAACAAGCCATGTACCAATTGAGACGTTGCTCCTTAAAGGATTTAAAAAGGAAATGGTCAAAATCATTCCCAAGCGCTTGGAAGCAGTCCCAAGCGCTCCAAACTATTTTCCAAAAACCACTGGCCTGGCTCACTCTCGAGCGCTCGAGAGTGAAGTCCCAAGTGCTCGAGACCACTCCCGAGCGCTCGAGACCTCTCCCAGTGCCCAATGGGTGAGAAAGATTCCCACTATCCATGCAAGCCATCATTGCATTCCCCTTGAGCCGGTTGAGGTGAGTCAACACACGACCTCAGTCAGAGAAGTTATCAGCTGAAGATTTCTTTCTTTAAAAAAGGGTTTATTTCAAAATCATTTCATTTTCAAAACCATGGGTTATATGCTCTATATATATACCTGGTTTTTCAGCTGAAGAGAGGGCTACGAAAGTTCTCTCTCTCTAAACCCCTCCTCTTTTCTCTCTCTTGTTCAAGGGAAAAAGCTTTCAAACTCAAACTTCTTTCCCAACTTCAAAGGTTTTTTTCAAAATCATCAAGGAAAAGGGCAAGAAATCCAGAACACTCTTAGCTTCTGATCTCTTGTTTTTTTCACTCTACATACACCTTTCACAACCATCCAAGGAGCAAAGTGTCAAGCAAAGGTAGAAATATTTCTATCCTTGGTTCAAATCAAGAGGCTGTTCTCCCTTCTGAGGGGGGTCTCTCAGCCTATCCCAGTCCTTAATGCTGGATGCATGGTTGGGAGACCTTAGTGAAAAAGCAAGAGCAAAGAGTCCACGAATAATGTTTTCCCAAAACCCCTACTGGAAACACTCTCGAGCGTTCAAGAGTGCTCCCGAGCGCTCGGGACTGTTTTCAGTCCCATGAATGGCATTTTGGTAAGCAATAGGCTAGGGGTGAGGTGCACTTTTAAATAAAATGGTTTTATTCTGGCGTGCAGACACAGAAGATCATTTTTCCTAAAACAGAAATGTTTCTTACAAATTTCAAGTAAGAACAAAGTTTTCCTAAGTTAAAAATAAGATCTTCTCTTGTTAAAAACTTAGATAAGGGTGTTTGCATGATGAAGTGGTGCCATTTTCTATTTGAGAGTAAGCTGGCATGTAGCTCACTCCCAAACGCTCGAAGCCATTCCCGAGCGCTCGGGAGTGCATGCATGCCATTGCATTCCATTTTCCCAGTTTTCTGTGTTTTCTAAGCTTCTGCATGCATAGATGTGTACATTTGCTCTTTTAAAATTGCAGATCTGTTCGTGCAATGGCAAGGATACATGATTTGAAAACTTGAGGTCCTATCTCAGTCTTTCAAGTCCTCTGCTGAGCTAGTGGTCTGCTTAATAGTATTTCATTTTGCAGTCTTTACATTATGTTTCGTCAGTACTAACAGAATGTGCAGGTGGGGTTCAGACACTCCCAAGCACTCGAGAGTGCTCTCGAGCGCTCGAGAGTGAAGCCAGTGAGCAGTGTTTCATTTCCTGTTATCTTGCTGTCTTTCATCACATAATCACCCCCCTATACACGTGCACCAGCATACACTGTTATTTGGCATCCTATTTGTGACTAACAAACTCTGCAGGATTTGGTCAGTAACACTCCCAAGCGCTCTCGAGTGCTCTCGAGCGCTCGAGAGTTGATCCAGTGGCAGTTTACATTGCTTTGCCATCATGCATGTGTCCATCATCATTTCATCACTCCTTGTACACAAGCACCAGCATACACCTTCTATTTGTTATACCTGTGGATACCTGCTACATGCTTAATGAAACAAAATCCCTTTGAAAAATCCCACAAATGTTTAGTAAAGACCGACATCGCGTCGGGCGAGGGGGGTGCCGTAAAACCCTTCCCCCCTCGTAACATGGCTTCCGAACCCTCGAATGATCTCTGGTTTTCAATTCAAATCAATCAATTTTCAAATCAAAAACGATTTCTCGAGTGGCGAACCATAAATCCGGGTGGCGACTCCTCAAAATTTTCAAATCGATTCGATGGAGCGGTATGTTTTTCGGGCCGCCCCGATCTCACCCGGGGCTGTGGTAGCCCACAGAGGTATATGGAATGTAGACACAAAACAATAAGCCACCCGATCACACGCTGACCTGCGTGTGCAACCACAAAGTGGTGCACGCGTATAAAGGACTAGAGCATGCTGGTCCTTGCCATGACAATTTTTGAAACCTTGCTAGCTTTAGGGCCAGTGCTTGGATAGATTACCAGCATTGACCCTGCTAGCCCTCCCCAGGGATCAAAACAGAATACAGAAACAAAGGTGTATACCTTTGGTTCTTGCGTTTGAAAGAGGTGTTTGAGCTTTGGATGGATAGATGGATGTGATATTGTTGTATGGAGAGGATGTGATGCTTGCTAATGTCTTCCTTTGAGAAGGAAAAGATGAAAAAGAAATTAGGTTTAGAACTTTGTTTGGAGGTTCTTAGAACTTGATAACTTGGTGACCCCTTTGCAAGGGTGTATAGAGGGGGTATATATAGGAGCGAAGAGGGGTGTAACCAGGCAAGAGGTCTATGGTTGGCTTGGAGTGTAAGTCTTTCTCTCATTAAATGAGAGGAAAAAGATGATGGGAGTTGTTTGGTTGGGGGTGGGGAACATTTCCCTGTTCGAAGATTGCTCAAAGACGAATAAACAGAGCCTAGGGATGCCCTAAAAGTCCTGTGATCATGGCTGAATAAAGGTGATGGGACTAGGTTTGACTGGCGTACGCAAGGAGTTGACCTGCGTGCACGGGTCCAAGCTTGGTCAACGGTCAAAGCTAACCAATGACTGACATGTGGCAAGTGGACCAGCGTATGCTAATGTGGACCAACGTATGCAGGGAGGGTTTTGGCTAAGGTTTCTTGGGTTAGGTTGAAAGGGGTTTAACCGCTCAAAACTCAATTACACTGACATTCCCGGGGTGTTCTTGATCCATTCCATCATCGGAGAATCAAATACCGTAAATAAACTAATCTGAAAAGGCTAAAATAGGGTGTCTACATACCCCTTCTTAATAATAACAGGAAATAGGATCCATTGTTTCTAATGTTAGAACTTTCATTGATGTATTATTGATTGTGAGTAAAACATAGGTCTAAACATGCCTTTATAGACGCTACAAGACTTGTAAACAGATAGTAAGAAAAAATAGGCATAACAAGGAAATATAGACTAACTAGGAAAAATAAATTATATCCTAAACTAAATAGGAAATACACTAATAATAAAACCTTGAAAACTTGGTAACATAATATTCCTATATATAATATTATTCTAACAGTTTATATTAATTACATATCAGTGGGGGTCTCATGTCCCTTTGCATATCTGTGGGGTTCTGCCCGCAACATGGTGACGAATAGGTATTTTCTTCCCGATCGGGTAAGCTATGGCTCAAATCCGGACATTTCAGAATGGGTGGGTTCCCCTGTGGTCATGTCCAAGGGAGGTCAACTATGTTGGTCACTCCAGCTCACTTTTCTTTTCCTAGCAAATAAAACAAGGGCCAATCTTTCAAACCAGATATCACTTTCTATTAGTTATCACTGACATATGGCTTTGCATCCATATTGAAAGACGATCAATGTGGTTGCTCAACTAGAAATGAAATACTAGCTATTATGATTTGTAGTTCGAAAATCCGACCAATCACATGGCTTGTACAAGCTAACTAACACTAGCTAGTTTGGTTGAGAGGATCTTCAGGTTGGTGGAATGCCATGTGAATGAGCGCATGATTCGTAAACCAGCCTTTAATTTTGTCAATAAGCATTAATCTAGCTCATTATGCAAAAGTGACAACATAGGTGGTGTTTACTGCGAAAACAACTAAAATTAGCTTTCAAATTACAGTTCAAAAATTGGTCGATCGGTCTATACTCTCTATTAGGAGCTCAAGAGGCCGGCGAAATCTTGCTTTGATAAGAGTCGATTTTAGTTCCCATGTACATGAATATTTCCTTGTTTGTTTATTTCTTTCGTGTACCGTACTATTTTTTTGATTGTTCCGTATTGGGCTAAATTAAAATGTTCAGACTTCACATGATAGTTCCCATCATTATTACTTTTTGAGTGTAATTTTCTTACTGCTTGACATTAACAACAAAAATGGCCCAAAGAGCTCTCCAAACCCCACTTTCCTAAAATCAAAAATTAGAACTTTTTTTAGCTTCCATGAGTTCCTAGAATTCTAAAATCTATTGATATGAATTTTTGTCAACCACGAGATTATTACTTTCTAAAAGTTAAAATTCCAAATTATGCTCTTAACAAGTCCTAAGTTTTTCTGTAAACATGCAAATAATTAAATAAACTCATCTTGCTAAATGCTGATTCATGGAATTTCTAGACTCGAACTCAGGGGCGAAGCTATTGTTCACAATATTTTCATGAACAAGTATTAAGTTTTAGTTCAATTACTAAACTAATGTATTTCAATTTATGATTAACTCAGGTTAATTTCAAATAATTCTACATTAGCCTTTGAATTATTATTCTTTTTTGTACTATCATAAACAAGTAATAAGTACATGTATGCTTTAGTTATTCAACGTTAAAATTTCTTTTGCATATTGTTGTTGCATTGTAATCAAAATGATTGACTTGTATATTATAGAATTAATACGAGAATACAAAAGATATATTAATACTAGGAGTATATTTTTTGAATGATAATTTATCTCTTTGTTCGGGCAGATTAGGTCAAAATTCCAGCTCCATCCCTGAGTCTAGAATGGATGAAAATATGCAAGAACATCCTTTTTTTGGAGCTTCCATTTCCTAAAAATGGTATGAGAAGACTATGGTCATGTACGGTTGACACTTGTTGTAGGGGAGTCTTGTTTGTACTAGTATTTTTTGGGGAGTGCATTATTGTTACGTATTTATAAGAAAACTAAATGCACAGATTGTCTAATTCTGATGAAAACTAGGGGCAAAAAAAAGAAGGGGTACTGATCATTGATCAATCACTAGAACGAAAGTGCAATTCCATCTCCAAAACAATTGCGCCTTATCTTGTATTGTATTGTATCTATGGTGGAATGGAACAACTAGGGCTGGGGTTCATATTTTCAAATCCACTTGACAAGTGAAATGTGGGGAAGAGTGAGTGTACCCATAATAGTGGAGTATAATAATATTGGGAGATACCATTACCATGGAGGAAAGATCAAATAGGATACTCAGATTCCAAATTAATTGTGGATGATTTTATCATGTCACATTCGTTTAGCTGGCCTTGATCGATCAATCTTCGTCTTTTCAATTTGCTAAGTGATCATATGTCTGAACTGAATGATGTTTTAGCTTCAAATCTTATATACCAATTTCAAGTGCATCACAAAAAAAAATGGAGGGACCTCGGTGTCTAGACTATGGTGCTCGATCAAGTACAAAAAAACTAACAATTGAATTCACAATTGGAGCTGAGCTGTCATCTCTTTGTCATAGTTCTGGACGATAAATATTAAATTACAAAATCCACACAGATAAATAATAATAAATAAACAAATGTAGAAATTAATGAAAGGGATGATGTACCTATAGGAGCTAGGTTGTGGTCAGAAAGAGACTGGTTCTGATATGTGTTCAAGTGATTTGAAACACTGTCCAAAGCATTTGCTGGGTACATGGGAGACCTATGAGCACTCATGATTCATCATTATCATCCAATTTTCTGTGGATAGGTTTCCAAGTAGTCATGAAATTAAGGGCATTAAATGATGAGCTAGCAATAATACTATTAAGCAGCCAAGGACGACTTGAGTATTTCTAGTACTCTACGTGGAAGCCCTTCCTTGACACACATGCTCTAGCTAGTGTGAGCCTGCTGCAGTGACTAACAGAAGAATGATGATGTCTTCAATAGTACTATGATGATGTCTTCAATTCAACTCGTTCATAACTCATTATTCCCTGATTAGAGACGTTCAACCAGATAAATGGATCTAATCTACTAGTAATATATGTACTGCAGATTCTTATGTTTCCGACAAACCTGTCCGTGCATGTCTTGAGCAAATCTCCCAATGTCCAAAGGAAAACATTCTGTATTGGCATATATTTAATTTGGGCGACCTTGTTAAGCTTACCTTGTGAGCTTTGAATGGATAATCACTCAGGAAAGTTTTGTCAAGGAACAAAAAAAATTATAATAATCCGATCTTGATATGGTGCTTCAACAAAGTCAAAATCAAACAATCGATCTTGAGGGGAATGCTTCAAAATGATATTCTCTGGTACACTTAAAAACAGAACACCTCTGAACGAACTAAAACTAGTTAGTTCACGTCTTGTTTAAACAATAGATTACTAAAACACAAATGAAACAACTTAAAGTTGGACCTTCATTTCCGCACTAAATCACAATACCAACAAATTTTTGTATGGTAGGCCTGAGTTTGAGAGAACTATTCACTTCCCCAATGGAGAACCCCCGTAAAACACAATTTAAGCAAATTCATGGACAATGTAATCACAGATAAAGCAAACAAAAAAGGAAAAAAATGATGTGACACTCTCTGCGAATTATGAGGCATAAAACTATTGATGTTAATCCAAGGTTGAGTCAGTTCTCTCAGATGGACAAATGAGTAGAAGCCTATGCGGCTATGCCAGAAGTAACATGAGATTGGACAATGCATAGATAAGTGGGAAATAGCTAAAGGCAGTGAGCAGCTACTCGAGAAGGCAAACTGTAAAGGGAAAACCAACAGTTTCGCTAAACACCGTATTGACTTTGGTCACTAACTGCCAATAGAACTATATTTCACCCAAGCTTATGTAGCACAGATATGGACACGCGCACTGCATAGGAACACGCCAATTCTAAAAATTGGGGACACGACATAAATCATCTTTGGAGTGTAATCAATCATGTAAGGTACTACTTGTAACTTGGATTTAAGTAGTTTCCATGTTATTAAGGTCCAGCAAGTTAATCATCGAATGGTAATTGGATAAGTAGAGCCTACCTTACTGATACTGCATGTATTGTAAATATTGCCTAATCAGATGGTATCCTCCAAAAAAGGCAATGATGGTAAGGCAGAGGTTAAAAAAATTACCCTCCATGCAAGAGAACAGAAGCATGTAGCTAAACTGCTACATTGAAAAATCAACAGACTAGAAGTGAGAGACCACAACTCTTTTCGAGCAAACATTGAGACATTCAACCAAACCCTTAAGTTTTGGTCTCAATTTACTTACTGGTAAATGATTATAAATAGCATAGTCACTATTTCTCACTAGCAGAGGAGTCAAACATACTCTAGATTCTCCATCCAAATCACACTGATATTCCCAGAGTGAAGTTAACCCATAGTCCAAGATCTCCCCCACCAACTAAAAACATTCGCAGCACAATATATCAAAAAGTTGCAGTTCTCGAACTTACAAAGAAATCCTATGTTTTGGGATTCTCAATGGGCACCACCATTTTTAGACACGAAAAGACAAAACCCGTAGTTTGTTTTCCAATGACAAAGGCCTTGGAAAAGAGGACTAGCTCACTGCTTCACAAGAGAACTCTAACAACCTTTTATCAATATAAATCTAAGTCCTAACTTTTTAACTTGTTTAGCCTAATGGGTAATAAGGGCCATAAAGCTTGTGCTTGCACCGTCATTGGCAATGCAATCTGCAATCAAACCCAACACATTTGTGATTCTGATTTAGTACAGTACACCAGCAATAATACAGCACATGACGATTGAAACACTTTGACGTGGGGATTTCTCTTCTTCATCATGTAATGAGGCACATGCCAATAGTTAAAAGAAGTGAGAGATCCAAAACTGAATCGGTATCATGTTTATGGCCTCATGTGCTTGTGAATCGGGAGTACATTTTTTCGGCGTGTTTGTTTTAACTTAGCTGGCTATTGGACAATTCCTATGCCTTAATAGAGACGCTATGAGTAACAAGTACTTACGTAATTTCTGGAAGCGTTCAACAAGAAAGAAACGCAGGAGCTCCTATTTCCAGACAACACATTCAAAATTTCTTGGATTAGAAGATTCACAAGGTGTAGGTTTCTATTGTTTTCTCAGTTCCCTCTCTATGATTCCCAGACTAGCCTCATCTTGTGCATGAAAAGTCTTATGGTTTTCATTTGTTGAAAGTCCAAGGGAGTGTGTACTTCACGGCATATAATTCTTGTGAAACTCTCGTTTGTGCCCATATTGAATTTGCATTTTGATACCTTTCTTGTAACTTGGATTTGACTTTACTTTTGTCATCTTTTGCTTTCACCATTATTCCTTGCTATCACTTATACTTTATGTCTTACGGGGGGGAGAGAGAGAGAGAGAGAGAGAGAGAGAGAGAGAGAGAGTCTTTGGTACAAAGGAAATTGGTGGTATCATTGCAACCAAATGAGGATAAATATAATCTTGTCACAAGTAATAAGTACAAGGCTGAAAGGGAGCATTTAGCATATAATGATTCCCCTATGGACAAATCAACAAATACTTATGTCAGTGGAGAAGGATCACTCATTGGTTAATATGGCATTGTATAAAGTAATTAATTGAATGAAACTTAAAATCACCTAACCATGAAAATAGGAACAAAAAAAAAAAAAAGAACAAGAAGAAAAAAATATGTATTTTAACTTGTGTCTCAGTGAATAAGAGTTATATTAGAGACGGTCCTCTGAGCAAGAACTCGTTCACGTTTCCTCTATGAATCATTAGCATATGCTCGAACAACATCCACTATTGGAGCTCGGCATATTGGACATGTTCCACTACTCCATTGCAGCTCATGGGCGCACTTGAAACAGGTGCACATGTGCCCACATCTGGAAGAAAAAAAAAAAAAACAATATGTGAAAGTCTGAGTATTTATGTCCATTGCTACTGCTGAACATGTCAAATGATCTCAGACAAATTCATGAAGTAAAGCTTGGCTTCTAAAACAAGTATGTACCTGTACAGAAGAGAATCGACTTGCATTTCGTAGCAAACACAACATCTTTTTCTTGGACCCTTGTTGAGTGACTCCTTTATAACCCTTCTAGCTGCATCCATTAGCACAAGTGTGAGAAATTCAGAAAGGGCATGTAAAGTTAATAAGAAAGCCACTTTTTCTTGAGACAAAAGATTCTTGTATTCATGAGCACCTGATTTCTCATACATAGCTTGCAAATATGACCAACATAATTGAGTTCCACTATTATATATATACAGATGGAATATGGTAAAGGGATGATGTGTACTCATATGATTTTATTATTGTTTCAGCAAGTGTTACGTTCTCCATTTAGGTTATGAATTTGTTGTGTATCTGGCATTGGCAGTTCTACAATTGATAGCATCTTCTAGCATATGTTGTTCACCAACCAACATTTCTAAATCTAGTTTGAAGACTTTTGGTGGATTTTGAGGATATCAGATGCTAGTGCATTCAACAGCATATTCAAGTCGATATCCTTTCAGTTGAAAAAGAAGATAAATTGTGTTGTCATTGTTTTAGGCAATGTTACATGCACCGTTCTAGATATATAAAATACCGTGTTGAACTTATAAAATAAAAAAGGTACTATGTTGGGCACACGACACTCGGATTAGAGATGATCCATGTCCAAACCTATTAGTTATACATTCACCTAACAAGCATATTTTGCAATTTGGATTTACCACACTGTGCATAGAACTCCTACATTATGCATGAAATTTCCCAAGGCACCACATAAATACAGTTTTTTTAATCTAGAATGGAAACTTTTTGTATGCTATGGTATATGGATATTATGGCGTTTCCCGTGTCCTAAAAATGAAAATTACATAATTACGACACTCGAACACATACACATACCCAAGTACTCTATTCCATGTAACATAGAATTTAGGGATTGAGGTATATTTTCTTCAAGCTTACCTGAGCGACTTACAGCATCTGCAACCTCATGCTTAATGGAGCGTTGCAATTTTGACTGCATACTCACACAACTCTTTATAGATTTTCGAAGCTCAGACATCTCATGTTGGAGTTGCACCATGTGCCCTTTCAAATCATATATGAGTTCCATTTCCTATTGGACATTCAAAATTGTCTATTGACCGTAAAGTAAAGAGCTTATCCAACATAACTTGAGTAGTGAGATATTAAAAAAAAAAGCAAGCAAGAAGAAGACAGGAAAAAGGCACTTACAATTGAAGAAGGATTGGTGAAAGAAGAGCAGAGTCGAGTGCCTGGATAAGAAGCCTGAGAAGATTGAGATTGTCCGGATGACTGAGATGCAACTTGAGCCGAATCATCACTGATTTCATGATCACCATCATGACTCCATGTTCTCACACCGTTTGCAACTTGATCCACATAGTCACCAACTTCACTATATTGGCGCGTAAGTGGGCTCTCTTCATCATCATCATCATCTTCTTCTTCTTCTTTTTCTTCTTTGTCATCGTCTTCATCATCCTGTTCTTCTTCATTTTCTTGGTCTTCATCCATGTCTTGTTCCTCATCTTCTTGATTTTCTTCAATGTCTTGTTCTTCATCTTCTTGATGACTGCTCACTGTATGTGCTTGCCTTTGCGTTTGAGACAACATTAGTTGTTCTAGTCTATTACGGAAACCATCCTCTTCTCCTTGCTCATTTCCAATTGATTGTGGAAGTCTTTCAGCTCGAGAGATCATCAACTGGTCCATTGTATCTTTTAAATTACTTGAAAGAAAAGTTGATACACTTCTCCTACACGCACAAATTCCAAAGTTAATGATGGATTATATTCTTGAAGCCTAAATTATCAATATAATATGGAAGAAACAGATAAAATAGTACAAGAAAGAAATCAGAGAAATAGCTGGTTTACCTTTCAAGGAGTTGGCGTATATCTCCATTGTCTAGGTAAGGATCAAGCATCTCCTGGTACCTTGCTTCCCTGAGACCTTCCCAATCACTCCTTGGGCGAGAAATGTCCATTATCCAATCATTATTGGTTTCTATAATCTGCTGGCTATTGGCCTTTTGTTCGTCCCACTCACTCCATGGGCGTGAAACAACACTTATCCAGTCCTGATCAGTTCCTTCTAGCTGCTGATCATCGGACTCTTGTTCTTGCCAATCACAATTTATCATGTCTTTGTTTGTTGTTTGCTTTGGGTTACTGGTCTCTTGCTCTTCGGCACTCACATCCTCTTCCCAGCCATTTGAAGCTGTCAATGACACTGCAGCATAATCTTTTGAGTCTAAATTACAAACCTCATCTCTTATCCCTTGCCGTAGAGCATATGAACTTGGACTAGCTTCTTTGTGAACATCTTCCATCGAGCATGATTCTAAATTCTCATGAGGTTGAGGCTCCTCCATGACTTGATTGGAGGAAAAAGAATTCTTCATTTCTTTAGTGTTATTTACCACAACTCCAAGCGGCGTTTTTGGATTAGATGCATCTTTCTCAACTTGTATGTCAAATTTCTCCCTGAATTGAATCCAAAGGTCATATCAGTGAAAAATTTAAAAGTCAGCTTGGGTTCCATTAGAACAAAACTCTACAACATCTGTCGAAATATTTTTTTTAAACTAAACCAACCCTCTTATGTTTAGTAAATGGCTGTCAAGCAGGCTTGTTATGGGAAAGTGATTGCTGAAAAAGCTTTACGAACTCATCTCGTGAATAGATTACACAATTGGAACTTTCATTGGTGAGTTATCTTACTTTGTTTTCCATTGTACACACTTTTTTCTATACAAATCTTTACTTCCAAATAGATAAAGAAGCTGGATGGTTGTTATTTCATTAGAGGTACTACAAGCAATACATAACAATGATATAATTTGTATAAATAAGCAATCTGCAATCCAATAAAGACCATAGCAAAGTCATATCATTTATATTTGAATACGTTATATCTAGTGATATATGTTAGAAACTCCCAAACTTGAGAATGCAGAAATTCCATATAGGCGACTCATTGAAAGTTAACTTTTTTCCTAAGCCATATTGTAGAAGGATCTGGAAGCTCTTTCGTCATCATGTTACTAAGAGTTGAAGGTATGATTTCAGAAATCTATTCCTAGAATTCTCTTACAACTCCCAACCATATTCTGAAACAATTCTGTTTTACATATTCTATTATGCACAAGCATTCAAATGTGAGCAAAACACACACACCCCTTTGAAGCTATAGCTTCACAAAAAGGAATTGCAAGGTCTAAACAAGCACCAAAAACTTTTTCAACAGATATCCTTCGAGAAAGCATGAATGCGGTAATCAATATTTTGTCAAGCTACATGCAAACTGGTGCTTATCAAAATAGAAAGATTGTTACCTTAGAAGCACTACTGCTGAAGGTTGTCTAGTTCGGCTTGCTTCCGAACTTGTCAAATGCGATTGTTGTCTATCTGCGACTGCTGCGTCACCCTGTGCAGTTTCTAAGTCCCTGACTTCTTTCGAAAATGAATGCTGCTGATTCCCAACAGTTGCTTCAGAATGGGAATGTTGTTGAGGCCCAACAGTTGCTTCTTCACAACCCCCAAAACGCTGTTGAGCCCCAACTCCTTCATGACATAAATTTGTTTCATCATTAGTATCTCCTCCATGGCATGAAATCTGTTGAGGCCGAAATTCCGTGGCATGTGAATGCCATGGAGCCTCAACGGCAACTTCACAATGTGAATGTTGTTGAGCCCCCTCAACTACACCTGAATGTGAATGCTGTTGTTGAGCACCAATTGGTGCTTCTTGGCGTAAATTCTGCCGATGAAGATCATATCTCACTTCTGCTTCACGTCGTAGGAATCTAAGGCGAAGCAATGACTGCATTTTTTATAGCAAAAGTAAAAAAATAAATAAAACAATGGTGGTCAAGAAATAATTTGTACTCCTAAAACCGCTTTTGAAGATAAGAGACATGAAAAGAAATGATCTTCATAAATGGATTTATTAGTGAATATATCTACACTCAACTTGCCTACAGATCTTTTCAGTGGATAGTGTTAGCCCCAATTTTGACTTTCCTAGGAATCCCAACTGTCCCAATGTTGACTATCTTGGCCTCCTCTATGTAAGGTTCAAGACTGTTCTTGTGTGGTCAAACCATAATTTGGATCCCCTACAGATATTGGAGTAATATTGGAGTAATAAAGAACACATTTCTTCTTCGTTTTATGGTCTTATTGATTATTTTTTGTTGGCATTTCCTAAATTAATATATACACACACACACTATGATTGTCGCATTGTATATGCAGCAATGAAAATATTAAAATAGCGATGACAAACTTTTTACTCTTTTTTTTTAAATAAGCAAATAAGCAATGATTAACCAAACGGGCTGTTAAAAGAGAAAACAACCCAACCTGAATGCGGCCTCTATGAGAGAACTTCGACACTGCTCGACGCTCCACAAGGCGGTCGAGCTCCCTGTGCCTGTCGCGCTCCAGCTGCATTAGCAAATCGTTGAACGCCTGACGCCCTCTAAGTCGCGGTGAGCTCACAACCGGCGACGAGAAACAACCCCTCTGTTCCCCTATCTGATCTGATACCACAGTTCGCAACCGAGGCAACGACGGTTCAAACTGATGAGGAGAAGCAAAGGAAGAAGAAACAGAGCTCCCCTGCTCATTCTTCCAGGACACTAAACAACCCTGCATCTGATTCTCCGAAGTCAACTTCCTGATCACATCGGCCACCCTCACCCTCTCGCTTTCTCCCCCGTCCGTCGAGTCCCGTCCCCCTTGCACCGATGGGGAACCACTTAGAACCGTCCTGTCCGATTCCCAATCCATAAACGAGTCCTCTGTCATCATGGAAGGGGTGTCGAACCTTTCGTCCACCAATTCGTCAAATGCTTCAGACCTATTTGATTGGACCAAAACGCCCAATAAATTGGTATTTCCCTCTTGGTTCGTGTCATTCAGAGGCGGAACATTTTCGGAATTGCTTTTGCTGGTGAAAACAGGGGACAAAGCCGCGGCATTGTGACTGTTGTTACTTTTTCTATTTTGATTCAATGACGTTTCTGTGAAGCCTCTCCATCTCTGAACAAGAGATGAAACCCCACCCAGGTTCGAGATTTCGACAAAGGTATCCGATTGGGTCGGAGAATTCTCTCTCTGTTTGCAATTTGGGCTGTCGATATAAGCAACCATGTCTCGAGCTTTTGCCCACCGTTCGAGGACTCGAGTGTGTTTTTTGCTATTAGGGGACAAAAACTCATTGTTGTTGTTGTCGGGATTTCTGACCCAACTACCTGAATTAAGGGAATTCTCATCTGGGGATGAATTAGAAATGCAGGTTTGTAGGAGGTAATCTTTGAGGCTTTTCTGGAAAGTGTTGGTGAATTGGTCTCGTCGATTGTGATCACGGAGAATGCAGAAAGGGGCAGAGGAGGCAATTTCGACCTGCGAAGATGCCATTTTCGATAGGGAGAATCTAATTGGGAATATTGAATTCAATGGTTTCTCAAGGAAAGGGATGAAAAGATCAAGAAACCCATATGATTGAAATGGGTGTAGATGTTGAAAAGGAACGGAAAATCCGATTGAAACTAAAGAGATAAGACACACAATACATGTCAAGCCAATTTCTAACATTCATAACCTACCCACATCTTTCTCTCTCCCTCTAGAATGTGGGAACTTTCTGAGGAAAAAACTGAACAAGAAGAGGAGAACCAATGGTTTTTAGGGGGTACGGAAACAGAGAAATAAGGACTCTTTTATTGGGCTTTTAAAGGCGCCAACTGCTTTGCTGGGGCAGAGGCCCTTTTGGCATTCTATCGCCTATATTTAGAGCTCTTCTTTTATGACAGAAAAAAGAGCTGGCATAAGTTGTGTATAAGGAACAGTTTGGGTGTATGGTCATAAAAAAAAAAAAGCAGAGGAAAGACAACAGAGTAGTATCTTAGAGAGGACGAAAGCAGAGAGGAGAGGGTGATGAACTTGCACATGTCAGATGAATACAATTGATTGAGTAATTCTCGCAGTTTGGTGAGAGAGAGAGAGAGATGTGTTGGATTTGAAGTTTTGGACCGTTGAGAACGTAAGGCCGATATTCAATAGTATACGTGGCCGCGTCGTTCCGTGTCAAAAATAAATTTATAAAAACTTGGAGTTAACTACTACTCCATAGAATAGTGGTTAAAGGCCGGGTGTCGATCCTCAGGGACAGTATGGCTAATTTACGCTAAATTCGATTAACTTCTAGATTAATTCAGACATAAAAAGTTGGATTGATTTGATTTTGAGAACTGATTAAATAAAGAAAACAATTAAAGTAAGAGTTTGAAAGTTGATGGGAAAAAGATCTAGGATTTCGAATTCACTCTGACCACGTAACAACGATATACATAGGCTAGGTTTAATTATTCGAATCAGAAGGGATTATCGCTAGGACTTGTAAACCCTTTCGATAATCGTCAAGAAAATAATTGCGTTGTTAAAAGGCATAGACTATCCCATAGCACGGACCGTCGTCTCAGTAGCACGGTCAGGCCGCCTAACGGCACGATCCGTCTTACAAGCATAATCTATCTTAGAACTTCAATCACAATCGATGAAAACCATTATATAACTCGTATCTGAAAGTGCGCATACAAATACTCAATAGATTAAAACCATTAAAAATCATTCCGTTTGATCAAAACAAAATGGGTTCTTAGTTATACAATCGATCTGAATAATAAACCAAATCTATACATATACAAAGTTACTTGGCACAAGACTTCATCTTCCCCCTAGAGAATGGAGTTTAGCCGGCCATCAAACCGAAGTCCTTGTCATCCTGTTTCTCGAACACGGCTGAAAGCTGCCACGGCCGAGAGCTCCCACGTCCCAACACTCACGCCTCATGTCAATAGCATCATACTTTATAGCGTAGGGTTTTAAGCCATGAATTACATTAAGGCCCTTTGGACTTTTGGATAATAATAGATTAATCATGCAACTTTTAGACAATTTGCATTATGACCCCAAGCTTCTTTTAATCTTTTTATTACTCAACCCAATTTGCACGTTTTTCGCACGCATCAGTCTTTAAGGCCTGCAAACACCATAAAACACTAAAACGCATCAAGTAACAAGGTAAACGGATAAACAAGGTGTAAATTAGAGGGAATAAATAGGTGCTTTTCAGCACCTATCACACCCCCCAACTTACACTTTGCTAGTCCTCGAGCAAATAAAATAAAATGCAACTAAAGAAAACAAATAAAAATGGATAGTTCTTTTAAACCCCCGGGTGGCCCCGGTAGGACGACTGAAGTCTCGTGAGAGTTTTCAGTAGTGATCACCCACAAAACACCATGAATCCCCTTACACGGAAACCACAACCTGCAAGTAACTCATCAGTCTCATTGCACAAGTATATTAGGCAACACCAGTTCAAAAGTATATTAGGCAACACCAGTTCAAAATGCTATCAAGACATGCATATAAACCATGGCACCTAATTTAGCTCATACTTTATAGTGTAGGGTTTTAAGTCATGAATTACATTAAGGCCCTTTGGACTTTGGGTAATAATAGATTAATCATGCAACTTTTAGACAATTTGCATTATGACCCTAAGCTTCTTTTAATCTTCTTATTACTCAACCCAATTTGCACGTTTTTCGCACACATCAGTCTTTAAGGCCTGCAAACACCATAAAACACTAAAACACGTCAAGTGTCAAGTAACAAGGTAAACGGATAAACAAGGCGTAAATTAGAGGGAATAAATAGGTGCTTTTCAGCACCTATCAATACGCTAAGTTTAGCGGTAAAGCCAACTGATTTGGAGGTTTTTCACTGCCTTTTAGGAAAGGCAAAATTACTTTTTGGTTATTAAGTGCACGGCCATGATGACTTTGCAAATTTACGATCCAGATCAAAGTTGTCAAATCCGTTCCATACCGGCCGGTACGTACCGTACCGGTGTGTAAACGGAACGCAAAAAGTCATGTTCCGTTCCGGTTAAAATACCGGCCTGTTTCGGCCAATACCGGGTGTACCGGACAATACCGGCCTGTTCCGGATGTTTTCCGGCGTTCCGGCCGGTACAAAATTACCCTCTCTCTTTTTTTTTTTTTTTTTTTTACATTTTATTTATGTTTATACTTAAAATATGGTAGATATATATTAAATATATATATAAAATATTAATTGCGGTAAATCCGGAACGGTACCGGAATACAGCTCGGTACCGGTACGTACCATTCCAGTAGTGAAAACGGTACGCTGGCCAGTACGGTATTGACAACTTTGATCCAGATGGGTCCAGTTATAATATATCAGTATATCTTTAAGGTAGCCGCACGTACTGACCAGACAAAAAGAAAGTGGGTTTCCATCGATTATTTCCTTTTTCTTTTTTTGTCAAACGAGAAATGAAATTTCATCATAAATAAAGCTTACGAATAAGAACTACTCCTTGTCTTCCAGTAGCTGAAATTTAATACAATACGCCATAAAAAGATAAACTAGACGATGAAAGAGATGCAATTTGGTGCCACGAGCGAGCAAGTCAGTGCATTTGTTAGTCTCTGGCGTGATTTCCTTGATCAGGGGATGACCCATTTCCGACCTGCAAATGATGATCAAGTTATAAAGATGCTGATCATGTGAATCCGCATTGAGCAGTTGGATAGCATTGGTGGGATCCATTTCAGTTTCCATCGTTAGAATGTTTCATTGCTTAAGCAATTGGAGGTTGTTAGATTAAGTTTTTAGAATAGTTGGTGGTTAACAAACTAATAGAGGTCGTGGCAAAAGGACCAGATTTCAGATTTCTGTTGTTAAGCTAGAGAAAGCCCCAAGTTTGCATGAAAAGCCAGTTAGCCAAATTCCCTTCCAATCTCATATTAGGCCTCCAACACTAGTTTTTTAATTGTGTACATGTTCTTCCACGACACTACCATCAACGTTGAGTTTGAAAGTGCATATTCGGGGAGATTTCTATCCAATTTGAATTTTTCTGGGTTGACGAAAGGGTTGGTTGAATGATATATTCCCATTCAATTCTTTTAGATAATATGATGATGATAGAGATGGCCAGTTTTATTATCAAGGGGTTGTGGGCTATTTTGGTGTATGATGGAGTTTCTATGGAGCCAAATATGCCAACAAGAAAGGAAGAATATAACTTCCAGCATGCCCCTGAGTTTTGCGCGGGGTAAGGAATTTGTCTTTAAGCCAAGTAGCAATATCAGTGGTAAAGGAGGGGTTTAGAGTCGTGGGGATAAGAAGTTGGTTCCAGAAGTTATGGACAAAAGGACAGTCACGGAGCCACGGAGACAGTGAAGAGTGGTTTCCTCGTGCGATTGGCACACAGGGCTCGTATTTTGATGCGTGATACCGCGAATAACAGGGTTATCGAGTGTGTTGAGACGTTATTGAATGGCTTGCTAGATAAAGTGTTGGATTTTTGGAGGAGATGAGGCAAGATTGGTTGGACAATTTTCCAAATAGGGAGGGCTTCCAGACGATAGTGTCTGGAAGGGATTACATGGCGCTTATAATGGTGCAAGGGACGGACGCAGGAAGCTCAAAAGGAGATTTTGCTAAAATTCCAGGAGTTGTGAATCTTACAGGTCATTGACATTGCCTCTTGTTATTCATTTTTTTTTTTTAATTTTTGCTTGACGTTACGCTTTGTGAACTACATTATTGTAATTAGCTTGGTAAACGAACCATGTTTCTCGAGAGCAACTACACTATTGTAATTAGAGCTATAAAAGAAGGATTGGGAGATGCTGCCAAGCAGAGGTGCTTGGCAGCGGTGCCGAGCGCATCTCGGCCGTCCAAAAGTGTTTTGGACGGCCCGGATGTAAAGGTACCGAGTTATTCGTTTAGTAATTGTAAAGGTACCGGGTCCATAAAAGAACCAAGTTATTCGAGAGCAGCTCGAGCTTCAACTGCAATTGGTTCATTCGTTTAGTAAATGAGTCAAACTTGAATTAGTCGTAACTCAGCTCATATATACAAGCTCGGATTGCCTAATACTCGATCCGAACTTGAGTTCTTACATATTAATTGAGCTTGAACTCACTCAATTTTAAACAAGCTAAGTTTAAACAACTGGTTATGTTTGGTTGAGAGTTTAGTTTAGTTTAGTTTTGGTAGTGGGTGGAGAGAGAAATAGAGTAATGATTGAATATAGGGGTAATGATTAGAGAGAGATGAAAAAGTAATAATTGAAAAAATAAAGTAATAATTGGAGAAAGAAATAAAGTAATGATTGAAAACAAAACTAAAATTAAAACTAAACCTTTAACCGAACAAAGCTGACTCTACTCGGTTTCATTCGTAATTGTAACGTTATGTGGAAAATTACAATTTAAGTAGGATTTTCTTTAGCAAAATGGGACTTATATTTCGAAACAAATTTCTGGGTCAACTATCTTTAGAGTTGGTCGAGTACTTGGGTTTGGGTAACAACCCTGCTAACCACACAGACATATGTATGTGCAGATTGTACACAGATTTTATTATAGGATCCACCATGAGTTCCACACAAATGATTCGAGATGTTTATTAAATGTAAATTTTTTTTCCAGGGTCACTGCGAAAATCAACTCAATCTAATATCTATAAGTGCTCGATCCAATCATCTAAATTTTCATTCAGATTCTCGGATAATGAAAAGTTAGATGTTAAGATCGAGCACCTATAGGTATCGGATTGAACTAATCTTTTGCAAAAAACCTTGAAAAATGTTTTATATTTAATGAATGACTTAAATCATTTATGTGAGATCCATGCTGAGCCCCATATTAAAATTTGTGCACAAATTGCATGTGTAGACAGATTTATTGGTGCGTCAAATATCCAAATTGGTTATTGGTGGATCGGCCGGTGCGGACACAACTCCACACTGAATCACCAACCAAATCAAGACGCGCACAGAGAGAGAGAGAAGAGGAAATGCCGGCGAGCGCGACAGTGATCGGAGCCCTACTGGGACTGGGCACCCAGATGTACTCCAATGCCCTCCGCAAACTCCCTTACATGAGGCGTAATCTCCTCAATTCTCGATTTATTGTCCTACGTTTAAATCGATTCTTCTCCGCTTCGTTTTCCGTGTGTAAGTTTTAGTGTTTGTGTGTTCAGATCCGTGGGAGCACGTGTTGGGCATGGGATTGGGGGTGGTGTTTGTGAACCAGTTGGTGAAGTGGGACGCTAAGCTTCAGGAAGACCTAGACAAGATGCTTGAGAAGGCTAAAGCTGCCAACGAGCGCCGTTACTTTGGTCAGTTTTTTAATCAAATTATTATGTGATTCCATTTTTTTGTTTGTATGTTTATTTATCTTGCTTCCGCTACTGCTGCTGCTATTTAGGGATTCTTGTTGTTTGAGGGTTAATATTCGCTCCTGTGATTTTCTCCAACCATCATCGTATATGAACACTCCAGAATTTTTTCTTGTATGGTGGGTGTAGATGAATGTAGAAAAAGTTTATGTGAAGTTTGAAATATTTTTTCGCACTTTAAGAACAAATGTGTTTGAAAGATACAGTACAATTCTGCAAACGTGAGAGCGACAAAGGAGCAGTAAAGAAGGGATAAGAGTGAGGCGAAGGAGTCATTATAGAATGTTGGGAAGAAGAATAGCGGAGAACATGAGAAACATACAATGAGGAGAGAAGAACATAGCGGAATGAACAGGAAGGGAAAACTTAATTCAATGACTCATTTGTTACGCTCAAGTCATGGTCTCCACCCAAATCACTTAATAAGCAGGCATGCCTATTTATCAAAACATTAAACCATGAAGAAAACATTACGGTAATAGAAGTTGACTAGGTGCTAGTTGTGAAAGTACTCCAATTGATGTAGCTCAAGTTGACGAAACACTCTCTCAGGCTCTCAGCCACAATAGCATTCAAATTGAACTAGGGAAGGCAAGGCACACCCCAAGCACCTTGTGCCACCCCAGTCAAGGCAAATTCAACAAGGCGCAGGGTAGGCGCAAGAAGCGACAAAAGGCGAGAAGGCGACATGCGCAAAAAAAGCGCGCTTCTTCTGGTTCCCTGAGTTGATTTCCAGCATATTCTAGCACGAAATCACTGGTTTGAGTGCTGAAATTCCAAAATCGAGCATGAAATCACCGATTGCAGCTTCCAAAAAAGGCAGATCGAGGTTTGAAACTTTGATTCAAGTGCCGAAATGGTTACTCAACCTCAGGTATGACAGATTCGAGTTTGAAACAGGGATGGGTATCATTGAAATCACCAGGTAAAGGCTCGAAACAGTGATTCGAGGCTGTGTTGAGTGCGAAAAGCTGGGTCGAGTGTGAAACAGAGATTCGATGCTCTCTCCCTATTTTATACGTATATGCATTTATATATAGCTCCTAGACCCAGTTTTGCACTTTTTGCCCTATACTTATAAAGTATATTTTGGTTTGACACTCAATTGTTATCCTCTAATTGTTTAGTATTTCAGTTTTACCTCTAAGAAACATAAACATTATGTTATTCTATGTTTTTTCGCATAGGTGCGCCTTGCTTCAAAAAGGCGCGCGCCTTGCCTTGCGCCTCTCGCCTCAGGGCCAACAGGACTTTGTGCCTCGGTGCGCCTTTCGCCCTTAACAACTATGGGAATAACTAATCTGCCAACTAATCAATTAAATTAACTAACTTAATCACTATTAATCCCTTGGCCAACTGCCACTCATCTTTAGTTGAAATGCACATCCTCCAGCTCATCAAAAGCCCACGAATCCACTTGGGGCTTCTACCAATTCCTAGGCCAAAGCAAGGCAACCCATATTCAGTGGCGTAACACCAACACATGTATTTGTAGCACCTCTCGCTATCCCCTCCACTTCTCAAACCCTAGCTCCCCCCTCCCTCTCTCTCTCAGGGGAAGCTCTTCCTATTATATTTGTTCGCTATATGTATATGTATTTTCTACCCTAGATTTTGATGAAGTCAAATGATCGTTTCTTTGCTAGGATTGGAATATGAACTTGAATTTGACCCTAGATGAATATACAATGGGTTCACTTAGAGATAATGATGATGATATGGTTGAGTTTCATTATCGGTAAAATCAAGAATGGAATTCATTTTACTTAGTTGAATCTCATCATTATTATCTCCAAATGAACCAATTGTATATTCAACTGTGGTAAATTTCAAGTTCGTATTCCAACCCTAGCAAAGAAACTATCGTTTGACTTCATCAAAATCTGGTGTAGAAAATAACGCTGTCCAAACCGACACGTGGGGAGAAAGTACATATATGTATATCGAACAAATACACTAGAAAGAGCATTGATAATGATAGAGGGAGAAGTGGAGGGAATAGCGAGAGGTGCAACTAATGCATGTATTGATGTTACGCCACTGAATATGGGTGGTAGTTGGCATTTTAGCTGAAGATATGTGGTAGTTGGCAAAGGGATTAATAGGGATTAAGTTAGTTAATTTAATTGATTAGTTGGGGGATTATTTAGGCTTACTCTCCTATTTATACTCTAAGAAGCACGGATACGGATACGATACGGGTACGCAGATACATGATTTTTTCAAAAAGAAGGATACCATACGTTGAGGGATACGTTGAATATGTAAATAAAAATTATATTATATATAATTTTTAATTCCTAAAATTTCATTAATGATTAAAGTTTTCCATTACACAAGTTCACTATTTCACATGCCGAGAGATATTTACAAATAGTTATATATATATATTATATATTTCCATACACTTGAGAGAGAGAGAGAGATGAGAGATGATAGACGAGAGACAAGAGAGAGACAAGAGACTTACAAGGTTCTCGAGAGAAAGGATATCGTTGGTGTGTTTCTGGTGCCGATTGGTGGAGGGAAAAGAAAATATAGTCCTACTTGCAATTTTAACCCATACATTTACCCTCACGCGTATCCAAAATGTATTCAAGCGTATCTAACATGTATCTGCGCGTATCTAACATATCGGGATACCAAGAAATAATTCTAAAAGCATGATACTTTAAAAAAACCGTATCGGATACGTATCCGAAGAGTATCCGCACGTATCCGAAACGTATCGGGCTACCAAAAAATAATTCTAAAAGCAGCGTATCGGATATGTATCCGGAGAGCATCCGAGAGTATCGGTATCCGATACGGAGACGATACGTGATGCGGAGGCCAAAATAGAGTATCCGTGCTTCATAGTTTATACTAGTAGGTGTCCGAAGGGTATCCACAATGGCATAATAAAAAATGGATAGCCAAACGTTGCCACATCAGCTTTTGATTATCCATTTAAGAGATTGCTAAGGTTAGCAATGTAGAGGTCCACCATAATATAATCAAAATTGGATAACAAAAACTTGCCACATTACCTTTTCAAATTACAAAAAATTAAAAAATGTGAACATAGAAAATAATTTTTCAAAAATTAGTTTTGAAACTAATAAAACTATTTATTAGAAATAGAAAATAATTTTTGAAATTTATTTTTTAAAAAAAAAGTTTTTGTGCATCGATAGTTTTTGAAAAAATAGTTTTATATAGCAAAAGGTTTTGAAAAAACCGATTTTGAAAAAAAGAACAATTATTTTTGGTATAAAAACTGTATTTTTAGTCTCTTTTTTTTTTAAAAATATCTATGATGCATGGATATGTACACGGACACGAGAATTCTAAAAAAATAGAGACACGAACACGGCGGGGGACAAGCCACGTGTATATTTATATATATTTAAGTAATAGAAGTTTGACCCCCAAAAATTTGTAAAAAATTATAGTTGGACCCCTGCAATTTAAAAAAAATTACAGTTTGACCACCACCGTGTCCATCGGTGTCCCCCCGTGTCCCAGCCGCGTCCCCCTCAAAAATTTAAATTAAATTATTGGACACGCGTCATGGCATGTCAGATGTCCCCGTGTCCGGACATTGTGACACTTCGACCTCTAAATGTGTCGGTGCTTCATAGGAAAATATTGTTGAGAGAGAGAGAGAGAGAGAGAGAGAGAGAGGAAAATGAAGGAGAGATAACGTTTTCTTGTAATGATGAGTATATTTGATTGAGAATATGTGGGGTTCACTAAATTTTGGTATTGGCGAATAGTTGCTAGTTTTGATTATCCAAAGCCCAAAATTTGATTATTTCTAAGGAGGTTGCTAAGTTTGATTATACTATTGTGAGCGACCAACATTGTTAACTTTAGAAACCTATTACTTTTGATTATGCCATTATGGATACTCTAACAATGAGAAAATTATTTAGAGTGGAGACCAAGCGAAGGCATACTTGGAAACCTAGACTATAAGAAAATAGAAATCATATCCTACCATAACTAAATTAGGAATGTGCAAAACAAGTAGCACTAAATAAGATCTAATGAAATACTCCATAACTGAATATTTCTTCTTTTTTGAGTTGATATAATCCAATTGCTCCAAGAAATCCTCTGTAACTTGTTGTACATCAGTCCCCTCTACTTGGAGAGAACTCGACTCAAGTTCAAATCTGGATAGAGCAGTCCTTCAGCAAAGTATTCGAACAAATCAGCAACATTAAAAATCTTTGAAATTGTCATATCCTCGAGGAGATTAATCATGCAAGCATTGCCATTAATCTTATTAAGGACCTTATATGGACCATACTTCCTTGGTTCCAGCCCGTAATAGGTACCCACGAGAAACCTCTCTTTCCGGAAAAAGACCATCACAAAATTACCCTCTTTGAAAACTTTGACACGCCTATTCTTGTCAGTAGCTTCTTTGTACATGGCATTTTTCTCTATCAACTTCTTTTTTTACCTCCTATTATACTGCCTGAACCTACTTAGCCATGGCCTCTACTTCAACCAATGTTTTCAAAGGCAATTCCGGGCCTCACCTGCCTCGAGGCAAGGCACAACAAAAATGCCTCTGGGCATTGATTCTTGGGCAGAGAACCATAAAAGCGTTTGCCTATCCATCCGAGGCATTCAGAGGTGTACACTTTTCACACCTTTTTGCCCCATCCATTGGAGGTGAACACCTCAGAAGCGTTGGTCTTTTTCTTTTCGTTACTAGGAGTGGGTTCATTTAAAGTTGTTGGGCAAAGACGCGGGGTATTCATGATTTGTGAGACGACTTAGAGTGCTTTTGAAAGTTGGACCTATTAATGCACTATGAATACCAAAGATAAAGGTGATTTCTGAGTGGCACTATGAACTATGAATTGCGCTATTGTATGCAAAGTCGGCTTGTGGCAGTGCATGATCCCATTGTTTTGGTTTGTCCATGCAAATGCTTCGAATTAAGTTTCCCAAGGACTGATTAGTCACCTCTATTTGACCCTCTGGAGGTGTGTGGTAGAACTCACTTTACTGAAGTGTCAAACTTCTTCCCTAGAGTCTCCCAAAAGTGGCTAAGGAACTTCAAATCATGATCAGAAGTTATGGATTCAGGTACGTCATGCAAGTGCACAATGTCTCGAATGACCAATCTAGACACATGAGATGGGTCTGATGTCTTTCGGCAAGGGATATAGCTGCGGAGGATTTCTTGGAACAACTGAACCGTTTCAAGTCAATGAAGAAATGATCACTTTTGAAGTATTTTATTTTGGAAGCTTTTTTTGGAAATAGTATTATTAGGATCTTACTTAGTGTTACTTGTTGGGAGATTTGGTGATAGGTCCACTATAGAGATTTCATTAGCCCACAAGTCCACCAATTAGTTTTGTAAGCCCACAAGTTCACTAACTTAAACCCTAGGATACCCTATGAAAGTTCTTAAAACCCTGAACTCCATGAAAGTGCCTAAACCACTAAAACCCTATAATAGAAAAGTGCACCCTAAAACCCTATGAAAGTGCCTAAACCCTAGGGTACCCTACCCTATAATAGGAAAGTACACCCTAAAACCTTATGAAAATGTCTAAACCCTAGGGTATCCTACCCTACCATAGGCCCCTACCCTAGGGAGTGGACTGGGCTATTATGAACTTTTTAAATTGGACTTGACACCTTACAAAACTAATAGGTGGACTTGTGGGCTTATGAAATTTACATAATGGACCTGAGATCAATTTTTTATTACTTGTTTTGCACATTCCTAAATTAGTGTTGGTAAGATTTGATTTATATTTCCTTTATCTTATATTCTTTGTTTCCAAGTACGGCTTTGCTTGGTCTCCACTCTAAGTAATTTCCTTATTGTTAGGATGCCTACTAGCATAAATAAGGATGTAAGCCTAAGGGCAAATTCAATCTCTCATTCAATAAAAATTCTAGAGTTTCTCTCTTTTTCCTTGTGGATTTCAAGTAGTACTCGGGGCGTCGAGTGTTTTATCTCTTAGGTAGAACACTATCTAGCCTTCGTGTTTATTCCACTGTGTCCAGTGGTATCAGAGCAAGGATTCTCCTGGCTCAATGGCACAAAACGAAGGAGTAAGGCCCCGTTCCGGTTTCCCTTCTTTTTCTAAAAGTTCTTTTTTTCCAATTTTCAAACTCAAATATAATTAAAATGAAAAATTATTTTTTCATTTTTTTTGCACCGTATAAAAGATTTCAATGAGATCTATCAAACAAGATCCGTATTGGTAGAAAATTATTTGCGTAAACACATGATTTTTGAGCTTGAAATTCCCTTCTTTTACAAAAAGTTCTTTTTTCAAGAATGTGGAACACCCTCTAAACCCTATTGACGGTGATCGTGGGGTAGATTCCTCATGGGAAGTGATCGGGAGACGACAATATACACATTGAAGAGTGCATTGATTGGATCTCTGAGGTGGAGAGCTTCTTTGGAATGATGGAGGCTCCTGAACCACAAATGGTGAAGATGGTCGCTTACAAGTGGGACCAGTCACAGAGGAACTGATAACGGCAAGGAAATGATCCAATCTGAACATGGCGAAGGATGAAACAACTCCTTGTAGATAGGTTCTGCTGCCTGACTATGAGCAATATATGTTCTACTCTTATCAGAACGGCTTGCAAGGCTCTAGGTCTGTATTGGATTATACGGGCGAATTTACTCGCCTTGTAGATGATAATAATTTGAATGATTCAGGGGGACAATAGGTAGCCAGATATCTGAATGGGTTGAAGCCGACAATTAGAGAGAGGATTGGGTTGCAAACTTGCAAGTATTGTGGTCCGTAGATGAAGCCCATAACATGGCTCTCGAAGCCGACATATTCAGGGTACTGCAAGAACCATACTGAAACTCCTTTCCCGACTTTTGAAAAGGCAAAGTGAATTCAATCAGCAGCTCCAACAAACCAACCTAAGGGTGGGACTAATCAAGGAACAAATTCTGCCAACAGAGATGTGACAAGAAATCTAAATCCTCATGCCAACGAACAACTAACAAGTGCTACAGTTGTGGCAAACAAGGCCATCATTATAACAATTGTTCAGAACGTAAGCCGGTGAATCTAATATAAGGACATAGAAATCAAATCTTACCAAAACTAAATTAGGAATATGCAAAACAAGTAGCACTGAATGAGATCTCCAAATAAATAATACTATTCCTAAATAAAAGCTTCCAAATAAAATACTTCATAATTTGATTATTTCTTCTTTGACTTGATATGGTCCAATCGCACCAAGAAATCCTCCTGAACTTGTTGAAATTGTTTAAAGCTGCAGTTCTCGTCTACTTCCCATAACTCGACAAGCAAACAGATCGTTGACCGTAGTGGAGGTGATCTGTTTGTTGTCTCGCTGACAATTATCTTTAGCAATTTTGGACAACTTCCTCTGGTGAAATTTGTGTAACATTTCCCAAATAGGAATTTTTCTAGAGCCGCCTCTATAAGAACCACCTCTGCGATTGTTGTTTATACTTCTAGAGCCACATCTTCGAGAGCCGACGAAGCCCCATCCCATCATTCTAAAACTTTTCTTCCCAACCATATTATCTCAGCGCCCCAGAGATGGTTCTGATAGCACCATTTCTTCATTCCATGATCTGTAGAAACCTATTCTCTAAAGTTGCAAGGACAAAATCGGAGGTTTTACATCCACCCTGAGCTTACTTGCTTCTCACACCTTCTACGTCCTGATAATATATACTTCACGTTTCTTAACTTCTTCTTTTTCTTCCTTATTGCAGAGTTGACACGTGCACTTCTGTTCTCATTTTCACTTAGCCATGGCACAAAAATGCTTGAATATGTTTCTTTGATACTGGCATTTGGTGTAATCTTATTACAGATTACGGTTTGTCAAATATTTGGTTTTGTTCGGATTGTAGCATTCTGAAGTTTGATTTTGTGGTGTTTCGTCTTCTGTACTTCGTACAGGTTGGCTAGTATTTTTATCAGTAGAGATGAATTGGTTCATAAATTTCCATCGTCTATCCTAGTACCATTTGTGTTTTCAAATCCTTTGTTTCTCTTTTGACTTTCTCTTCTGAATGGATTGCGACTTTTTTAACTGCAGAAGATGAGGATTAGGCGATTAGCAATTGGGTGGTGTGAAATGAAGCATCTTGAGACGTGTCATTCACTTTCCTGAGAACGTGGCTTGTAAACCAGATTATACTTGGGTTGTAGACTCTTATTTGATTAAACTATCTTTTGTTCTTTGTTTATGAGGTTGTTTGAACTCCTGCTCACTGTTGGCATTTCGGAGCACATACTTTGAACTGGTTTGTACCTCAATAAATGTTATTGTTGAAAGCAATAGATGCTTCGATGCAACCCCCTTTTCAATTATGCACATTGGTATATGCTGGTTTTCTTTGCCTCATCAGTTATACGCAAGAATGGTGCCTCATCAGTTATACGCAAGAATGGTGCTGTACTGAGCAACTCTGTATTGTCGAGGACTCAGTAACTTGACATAACTAAGCTTGTTTAGTGGTGACTCACGCATGGTAGGCAAGTGATAGCGTACTAGCCTTTTTATCTTTTGGCCTAAAATGAGCTTATTTGACATATATTGTCGGCTAATATGTCTATTGGCCACTAAAGTGATACCACTAATTCAAAGATTACCAAAAATTTGCATGAATCCAAAACTGATGGTATGAAACTGCCCCCGTGACACTGGAAGGTGTGATCAATGCCTTTGATTCTTACAACAGGCCATGTTTCATTTGATTTTCTTACTCCTTCGTTTGTGAAATCAACAAGGAATCTGAGCAATGAGTAGAGTCTTTAGTTCTAAGACATTTAGCAAAACAAGATAGGAAACAGAGAAGTTGGTTGTGTTGACTGTTCTCTTTATTCACACAATATGCTTGAATACAATTTTCCGAAACTAATTTGATTTCATTGACTATGCATATGGATCTAGACCTGTCTTCTCAGAATACAACACTCTATCGTTAAATACATGGAGGAGGAGATCGCATGCTTTCCGGGAGGATGGCCTCTCTGCTGGGGCAGTTTTTGTGCACTGCAGTGCTATTTCCAGAACTTGGTACGCAGCACATTCTTCATAGGGCATCAATGGCTTCAGCGCAGGATCTATTAGCTCCTCACGGTCAGTTCCTTGCATTTCGATGCGTGTCTCAACCCATCGTACCATATCCATGTCCACACCAAAAGTTCCATCGGTAGGCATTCTTCCACTAACAAGCTCCATCAAGACAATACCCATGCTGTAAACATCGCTCTTCTCTGTTCCCTTTAAAGAATAGGCATACTCTGAACCGAACCAAAAAATTTGTTAGAAATACCAAATATCGAAAAATGAATCTGTCAATGACATTCAAAGGTAGAAATCAGTTTCGTTACCTGGAGCGATATAACCATAGGATCCAGCAAACCATGAGTTTGATTCAGTATTTACTGAGTCGCAATTCTCTACGAGCGCTTTTGCTAACCCAAAATCCCCCAAGTGTGCCTCCATGTTAGAGTCCAGCAATATGTTGCTGGATTTAATGTCTCTGTGAATGATCTTAGGCACGCAATCATGGTGGAGGTACTCCACTCCCTGAGCTAATCCCACTGCTATCCTGAGCCTTGGTTCCCAATCAAGGGTCTTCTTCTTCTTCCCGTTCACTGGTTGCTGATGAAGCCAATCCCATACACTTCCATTCTCCATGTACTCGTATATCAAAAGATTTGAGCCTCCCCCTTTGTTGCTGCAGTATCCCAATAGCTTCATAAGGTGCCTGTGCCTTATCCTCCCAAGCGTCTTAACTTCTCTCGCAAAGCTTTTATCCAGCAGAAGATCACCTTTCCTTGGTATCTTTTTAACTGCCACTGTCTCTCCAGTGATCAAATCAGCTTTGTATACAGTTCCAGACCCGCCTGACCCAACAATGAAGTTATCGCTCAGATTGTTTGTAGCTACCATAATATCTTCCCATCTGAAATCCCGCTTGACAGTACCGTTTCGGAAGAGAGGTCGTTTCTGCACTTGGGATGAACTGGAAGAGTAACTGTTCACTTCACTGGCTCTCCTAAAGGATTCTCCTCGCTTGTGCTTGAAGATGAAGGCAACCCCTATTATCAATAGAGCAATCGCAGCTATAGTTGAAATAGCTGAAATCACTACCACTGCTGTTTCTCTTAGACCGGACTGCTGATTCCTGTACTTGGTGTTTTTGCAGTGTTCAAGAGGGGCTCCGCAGAGATGTGAGTTTCCTGCAAATGCCTCCGGTGGCCAGTGTGAGAACTGCTTGTCCAGTTTGCCTTGAAGATCATTGTAGGAGAGGTTAAGCCTGCCCAAACTACTCATTGCACTGACTTGTGGAGGGATTTCCCCCACCAGTTGATTGTGAGATAGGTCGAGAGTTTCGAGTTTCGACAGTGTTCCGATAGAAGGTGGGATTTTGCCAGTGAGGTGGTTATTGCTGAGGTCTAGAATGCTTTGAAGATTGTGGAGCTGTCCAATCTCAATTGGTATTTCCCCACTGAAACTGTTGCCGGAGAGTCGAAGTTCATAAAGCTTGCTTAACTCGCCTATGGTAGGGGGGATGGATCCCGAAAAGTAGTTATGTTCGAGATTAAGGACATTAAGGGATGCAAGTTTCCCAATCCCAGGAGAGAGAGTTCCGTTGAGCGAATTTTCACTAAGAGAAAGCACCAGAAGATTGGTGGCATTGAATAATTCAATGGGAAGAATCCCAGAAAACTGATTGGATGAGAGCTTCAACTCACCCAACTGAGGCAAACTACCCAACCACAACGGAATCGGTCCCGAGAGATGATTGTTGTTTAGGTCAAGGTGGGTTAGTTTCTTGCACAAAGAAAGTGCTGCAGGAATAGATCCAGTGAGAGAATTCCCAGAAATATCCAACAGAGATAATTCCCGGATTTCTCCCAATGTCCAAGGGATTTTCCCAATGAACTTATTGTTTCCTAATCTCAACCTTTCGAGCAAAGGCGAATTTCCGATCTCAGGAGGAATTTCATCAGCAAATGCGTTGTTTGTGACATCAAAAGAAAGAAAAGAAGTAGAGGTACAAAGGGGAGCTATACTACCCTTGAATCTATTGTTTGATAGATTTATTCTTGTCAAGTTTGCAATATTTGTTAATTCAATGGGGAGATTACCTTCTAGAGAATTGTTGTAAAGCATGAGCTGTTGTAAAGCTTGGAGGTACCCAAATGTTGGTGGGATTTCGCCAGAGAGACGATTATCAGCCAAGTCAAGGATATTCAGTTGATGGCAGTTGCCCAAAGTGGTGGGAATTTCGCCTGAGAGATCATTTTCTCTCAGGTGAAGGAAATTCAGTTCCTTCAGCATTCCCATGGTAGTTGGGATGTTCCCTGTGAAATGATTTCCGTAGAAGTCAATCATTTGCAAGCTGGAGCAGTTTCCAATCTCCATAGGGATGTCCCCTGAGAATTGATTTTCATAGAGAAACAGAGTCTGAAGATTTCCAAGCATTCCAATCTCTTTAGGCAGATTTCCTTCCAAATTGTTATGAAACAGCCCCAGTGTCTGGAGATTACTGAGGTTTGCTATCAATGGAGATATCGAACCAGCCAAGGTGTTATTGTGGAGCAGGAGATCAGTTAAATCAACTAACTGATAAATCTCCACTGGAATTGAGCCATTGAGTGTGTTGTTGGACAAATCAAGCTGCAACAATGACTGGCACTCACTCAATTCCACTGGTATTTCTCCAGAAAATTGGTTTTCGGACAACATTACATGCTGCAAATTGGTTGTGTTTGAGCATATAGTTCTTGGTAAACCACCAGAAAGATTGTTGCTTGACAAGACCAAGTAAACAAGCTGACCCATTTCCCCAAACTCCTCTGGGATTTCGCCACTGAGCTTGTTCGAGGATAAATCAAGATTCTGAAGATTGCCCAATTTTCCCAATGACTTTGGGATCAAACCATCCAGCTGATTCCCCATGAAGTTGAGATAAACGAGTTGACTCAGGTCACCAATCTGGTCCGGAATCTCGCCAGAGAGTGAGTTGTTGGCGAGGTTAAGAAGCTGTAGATTCATGAGTTGACCCAACTCTGATGGGATTGACCCGTTGAGTCCATTGACAGCAGCAGTGAAAACAAGCAGGCTAGAACAGTTCCCCAACACACCCGGAATGGGACCCACCAGTTGGTTTTGCTGCAAAATCAAATTCTGAAGCTGGGAAAGGTTCCCAAGCTCCGGAGGTATGGGCCCAGTGAGACTGCAAGAGGCCAACCCAAGAACGGCCAAGTTTACCAGATTGCCAAACGTGGCCGGAAGTGGGCCGGTGAGCCCATTGTCGCCGATGCGGAGGATTTGGAGGTTTGAAAGCGAGCCGAGTTGAGTCGGGATGGGACCGGAGAGTTGGTTGGAAAAGAGGAGCAGGGATTCCAAAGAAGAAAGGTTAGAGAGAGTTGGTGGAATGGGACCAATGAGTTGATTAGAGGAAAGATCAAGGTGGAGTAGGTCGTAAAGACGGCCGAGTGCTGGTGGGATTGACCCGCCGAGTGACGAATCGGAAAGGTTGAGACCCACCACCAGTCCACCAGTAGAGCAGGAAATGCCTGTCCATGAACAGAAACTTGGGTTGTACTTCGCCCAGTCAGAGAGTACCTTTTGTGGGTCTTTGAAAGACTCTTTCACCTCTAAAAGGGTCTTTAGATCAGTCGATGAGTCTGAATCACATGAAACGATGCAAATCAAGAGGACTAGAAGAAGAAGAGAGAAAAACCCTTTCACAGGAGTCATTTTCTAATCTTCTAGGGTTGAAGTGAGAGAAAGAAGATGGAACAAGGTCTCAAGGACACATGAAGAGAGAAGAGAGGGTTAACATGAATAGTATTTGGCCTCTTTTTGTCTGATGTTTTTGCATGGAAAGGAATAGGATGAAGATGAGTTGATTTGTTTTGTGGGCATTTAAAAGGAAATTGATGATTGCAGAGTTGAGAGGATGGTGGTTAGTCTTGGGCGGTGGGGAGAAGACGCGGGGTTTGAGAGTACTGTGCATGTAGCTCTGTGGTTTTGACAGTGCTGCTGCTGCTGCATGCAGTAGTAGTAGTTATTATGGGTGTACATGTTTGGGTCGGAAGTTTTTGGGGAATTGTAGAGGCTTTTAATGGACCCTTGAAATAAGCGACAGCAAAGAGATAAAGTGTGTGATCGAGTATGAGAGTTGTGTGCTAGTAGTATTATTAATCTATTAATGACACCACCGAACTACTGTTCCATTGGGAGGGGAGGGGGTGATGCAGGAATAAGTGAACAGTTGGAGAGAGAGAGGGAGAGTGTGTGTGTGTGTTTAATAAAGGTAGAAGTGACAGAGGTCAACAAGGGGTAGAGAACCTTTTTTTAAAAACCAATGTTTAGTAACCAATTGCATGTACGAGAGAGAATACAAAAAGGCTAATTTTCTTATTCAGTTTCATTGGTACATGCTTAATCATTATGGGACCCGATCTACCCGTCCACTAAATAAGGCAGACTCTATTAAAGTCAGAGTAAAGACGTGTATACATTAGTCTCATGGGAGTTAACAGAGCTCATGAAGACCGAAGTCGCCTGCAGTTTATATATATTGGTTTCTATACTAATACTAATACTCCTAATAAAAGTGGGGTATGATCGATGAATAGAGATATGGGGCACGGTGACATAGTATACAGGAGAAGATATATACACAGTGGTTGAATGACCGACAAGGGGATGATGAGAATGAGGTTTTCGTGGGTTTGCTTGTTTTCATGGTGTGTTTGTTAGCTCAATACGACTTACTTTTACTCCCTCCCTCCCTCCCTACCTACTCAGAAAGAGATCGGTTGGATTCCCAGTTTTGGCTCTACTTCTGGAAATTCATTTACTTGGAAGGAACAAGTTGTTAAGGGCGTGTTTGATAGCCGGATTGGGGCTTGGGATGGGACTCCGAAAGTGAAGTGTAGTTCAAGAAGTGTGTTTGATTGGATTTTTATCCCATGGATTACAAATCCCATGGGAATACCAATCCACCCATTTGATGGGATTAGTCAACCCATGGGGGGGGGGGGGGGGGGGGGGGGGGTGTTATTACGAATCCCATCCCCATGGGATTGAGCAAAATCAGTTTAAAAACTCACCTCAATCCCAATCCCAATCCTAATTTTAGCCAAAACAAACATGTTATTTACAATCCCACCTCATTCTCAATTCCAATCCCAATCCTAATCATGTGCAAAGCAAACATGAATAAATGATTTATCCCCTCATTAATAATCCCACCTCATTCTCAATCCCAATCCTAATCCCACCTCATTACGAATCCCCCTAAAACGAAATCTGCAATCAAACACGCCCTAAGTCTTATATTACCTAGTCAACTCAGTCCCCTATACACCCCACGTATGCAACCCAACTTTCTACTACTATTTTTTTTTTTTTATCTTTTCTTGACCGAAACTTCCTGCCCAATTAATCATTTTCAAATCATTGCCTTTTAAAAATGAAATCAAGGCTTTTTATATATATACTAGTACTGTAGAAGTTAGAAGTTATGTTTATTAGTAGTTGTGACTGGTATTGGATTGAGTTACCAAATACTGGTGTCCTTTTGTGGCCTCTATGTGTGCTTTAATAAAAGTGGCTGCCTGTTGCACTATTGCCTACTCCAAAACTCAAGTGGCCTGCCTGCCTGCCTTTTCAGTCTTGATTGACACTCAACTCAATTATGTGAATTGTGTTCAGTACTGTACTTGTAATTGTAATGTTGGTTACACTCCTCCTCTGCTTTATGCAAATTGGTCCAACCTAATTAAGAGAATTCCATGGTTCAAATGAATGAAACAGTCATTTTCCTCAATTATTGAGTGAACATCGATATTCTTCAACAAACTTTGATCCTATCTGGTGATGGTAAACAGCTCCCTCTCACAGTATTTGGATTCAGATTTAAGTACCAAGTTTTAAGCATTTTACAGATCTAGTTGTATTAAGATTACATCTTCAATACTATCATCGAAGCAAACCGCTTTGTCTTATAAGACTTGAGCTTTCAATTCAGTTTTCTACTCTTGAGTTTATTATCTTGCGGGTACTTTTGGAACTTGGTGAAATTTTTATCTGCTTTTTCATCACAATGGGAACAAGCATTCGTCTCCACAAGAGAAACTAAAACAGAATAAAAGTATGGACCGGATTTCAATAAAAAATTTAAAAAAAGTCCGACAAGAAAATAAATCCGGACTTTATTTGAGCTTAGGACGGGCTATGGATAAGATATATACGACTCAAAGCATGAAGAATGTTGAGTAGGGTATAAAATTAAGGTATCGGAAAATACAATGGTATCGGCCGGTGATCATATGTACGGTCATATATATACCGGACCGCATCGGTCCGTATCGGCCAATAAGGCTCCGTTCAGTTGCTAAGAATATTGTACCGAAAAGTTACTCTTAGGAAAAGTTAAGTAAAGTGAAATAAAGGAAAAAGAAATCTATTTTCCTGTGAGTGTTCATTTAACAATTTTTTTTTGCAGGAAAATTAGAGTTTAGTGGTTCATTTGCCGAGAAAATACACTTATGAGAAACTTCTTTATTTTTATTCTCATGGCTAATTTTAAATAAAAGTAACTTTAAGAGCTAAATAATAGGCTATCATATTTCAAAAATTAACACGTACGGAAAATGTATTTTATCTAATGCAAAGCCTTAACATGAAATAAAAAAATCGACTTGCAATTCCATATTCAATTTGCTATATTCTGAATGGTCATGCAAATCCCCTATTTAAATTGACATTCTCTAATAATCAACCGTACAAATGAAGTTTAAAAAATAAGTAGATGATAACTAAATAAATAAATATTAAACAACCGTGCTTGATTAGTTGCTGATGCAAAAACTCATAGAAAATTAGTTAGTACAAAACAAATTGAAGACCAATGACAAGATAAATAAATACTTCCAAAAAAAATAAACCACCAATCTTTTCCTAAAACAATTATCTCAGAAAGCACCATAGTAGTCGAAATTGTTGTTACTCACGTAAATCTCAAAGTGTCTTTCTAAGAACCTAATTCGTATTTTTTGGTATTGGCGTCATTCACTTTTATTCTTACCCGTCAATTATTTTGGCCCCACAATGGAGATAACTTTTCCGGTGACACAAAATCCTATGTTTTTGGCCGGATCACTTTTGCAAGAAAGTAAATCTTGCAGGAAAACTTAAAAACAAGTTTCTCACTACTTTCCTGCCAACTGAACACTATAATAATTATGGAAAAGTTGATTTTCTCATCATTTGCTGTACTTTCCTGGCAACTGAACATGGCCTAAGTAAGTAAATAACGGTATCGAAAGTTTGAAATCGGATTACGTACGTAGCGGCTGATGGGATACCTAACAACCTTACAATAAACCATAGTAGAATCTGCAGGATGGGTTTGAACTTTGAAACCATGGTAGTGATGCCCCGCTTTCATTATACTATTATGTTGACTTGTTAGTTTTGCATGGACGGCTTGTAAAGTAAACTGGTGATGCATTTCGTTGGATCTATATATTTATTTGGTATAACAACCAACCCTCATTATAATTTTTACTCTTTCCTACTCTGATCGTCACTCCTAAACGTTGTGTTCACGTTTCGTTTGAATCAGCTTGATCGAATTCGTGGAGAGATTTTCAAGACGACAAATAAAAGTTAATTAAAAAGTTAGTTCATTCTCCTCCACAAATTCTATTGTTAGTTCAAGATCCAAACACGCTGTTGTGCTCATGGTGACGACTTGTCATCCAATCAACCAATTTGTTGCTAATTTAGATGAAGCCAGGATTTCGACTTCAGATGGATCGAACAAAGAGATGAATTCTCATTCAAAAAATATACGCTCTTTGTATTAATATATCTTTTGTATTTCGTGTCTTATATATAATAGTATACAAGTCAGTCAAATGCCACAATAATATGCAAATTTATTTTGTTTTTTTTTATTGAGTCATGCTACGGTACACACCTTGTTCCATATGCACCCGTATAACCAAACCATTGAGAGGCGTAACCAAACCACTGAGAGGCATAACAATTGAAGAAAGTGTTTGGTTATGCCTCTCAATGATTTAGTTATGCCTCTCAATAGTTTGGTTATACGCGCGGGTGCATATGGTACGGGGTGTGTACCGTAGCATTTCCCAATAAGTACATCGTATTTATTACTTGTTTATGAGAGTTTTTAAACAAATTTCATAGGCTAATTTGAAATTATTCAAAATTTACATCAGTTAAATCATAAATTGCAATAGAGTAGTTTACTAGAGTGTGTTCCACTAGCTAAAAGGTGATGTATTATGAGAGAATGACATGTAAGCGGAAAATAAGACCCCGTTCTGCCAATGTTCTTATTTTTTCAGTACTTATTTTTCGCTTTACGAGACAGATCATTCTCTCACAACACATCACCTTTAATTCAAAAAATAAGTACTTATTTGTTTTCCTTAGCGAAATGGGGCCTAAGTATTTAAAAAATAAGAAACTTAATGGAACGGGACATAATATAAACCAAAATAATATATATATATATATATATATTAGGTTCGGGTGAGGGATCCCTCATTTTATTAAAATGCGGGACTCCCCTTCCCGATTGAATTTCGATGATCCGAGCCGCTCAAAGTGATCAGAACGTGATTTTAAGAGTCCCTGTGAGAAATCAGCAAAAAAAATGACCAGGAAGGGCTTCATCCGAGCAGTTTTCATTGAACGGTTCAAAAAAACTGCTCGGATGACGCCCTTCCCGGTCATTTTTTTTGCTGATTTCTCGCGAGGACCCTTAAAATTATGTTCTGCACACATTGAACGGTTCGGATTTTCAAAATTTGATCGGGAAATAAAAGTCCCTCATTTTAACAAAATGAGGGATCCCTCACTTGAAAATTCCTCTATATATATATATATATATATAAAAGGATGGAGCCGGAACCCATCTAGCCCCACAATTGCTCCACCCCTGGCTACACACCCACACTTAGCAATGCAATATTTGATTAAATTTCCTAATTAGGAGTTGTCACACCTTTGATTTTAAACGTAAATAATGATAATTTTCTATAATAAAACACTCACATTAACGTTCATAATACCCCCAAAAGATTTTGCTGTGCTCATATCACCGAGTTATAATTCCAAAAGATTACACTTTAGGAAGCCACGACCCAATGTCTCATAAGTACAGAATAAGAAAGGAGAATTAAGTACTCTTTACAACAATCCATCCATGGTCAAGCAAAATGTGATTACGGTTACATTTACATCTTTAAAATGTGATTTACAAAAGATGACAAAATAACTCTTCAAGGTTAACTTTCAAAAGTAAGTTAATCCATACATGTCATGCACTCCATGCTACTGCCCTTGGTTAATTTGTACCTAAAAATATGAAAGATTGCGCTATATTAGCTTAGTAGAAAAATTTCTACGTACTAACTTTATATGCAAATGGAATGACATAAATAAATGAGAAACGAGATTTTAGAATAAATGACAACAATGAAACATACGATAAGGTACAACGCTACTCCATATCAGAAGCCAAAGAACTTATACGAACACTTCGCACTTAGTAATAAACCAATTATTGTTTAATCGAATCCCTTGATGTTCATAGTTACATCTCACCCTATCTGTATCAATTGATTCACGTTCCAGGGATTTAGGATCCCTTATATATATCCTTTGGTCTTAGATAAAAGCTTGAGAAGCTTCTCACTAGCAACACACCGATATTCAAGGCTAACCGATCGAGCTAGCTAAATACAATGAAGGAGCCAGGATTTCGACTTGAGATGACTGAACAAAAAGATGAATTGTCATTCAAAATATATGTTCTTTGTATTAATGTATCATTTTTATTTTCGTATCCTATAATATACAAGTTGATCATTTTGAGTCCAATGCCACAATAATATGCGAATTTATTTTGTTTTTTATTGAATAACTAAAGAACACATGTACTTAATTACTTGTTGATGAACAAATTTCACGGGCTAATATAAAATTATTCGAAATTAACATCAATTAAATCATAAATTGCAATACATCAACAATCCATCTAACGGGCGCACACATGCGCCTTTTAACAGTACAACACATGGCCACGTGTCCCTACTTTTAACCTTTCTACTTTGTACTATTTGAGAAGACATTTTCCCCGATCTAACCATTTTTTAAAATGACTATTTTAGCCTTCTGTCTTTCTTTTTGCTTTGACATCTCTCTCTCCTTGTCCTCAGCTGGAGGCCTGGAGCTGAGTCATCATCAATTGCTCTCTTTCAAAAATGAGTTTTTTTCCTTTTTATCCCCCAAACTATGCACATTTTCTCTACTTAGTCCCTAAACTATCAATTTAACGATTTAATCCCCTCAACTATCAAACCGTTACCTACGGCCACATTGAATTGCACTTGGCCGCATCGAATTTCACTTAGCTGTATCGAATTACTTTTGGTTGCATCAAATTGCAATTGGCCGCATTGAACTACACTTGGCCGCATCGAATTGCACTTAGTCGCTACGAATTACTCTTGGCCGCATCGAATTGCTTTTGGCCACATCACATCGAATTGTTGTTGGCCGCATCGCATCGAATTGCAATTTGATGCGGCCAAAAGCAATTCGATGCGGTCAAGCTATTTATCTTATAAACCACGTTGAAAAGGTTAATTAGACCCCATTCCAGAGCACCTTCTTAAAAAATACTCATTCCGTTCCAAAATGAGTGACCTTTTTGGAAAGCGTGTCATTTTCAATTACTTATATCTTTTAATATGAGTGTTAAAAAATATGCAATATGGATCTTGTTTGATAGATTTTAATTAGTTTTATTAAACAAAGTTTTCAAAATTACATAAAACTTCATAAATCGAAAGATATAAGCATTTTAAAATGGCACAAAATCCCAAAAAGACCACTCATTTTGAAACGGAGGGATTAAATATTTATTTCGTATTTTCAAACTAAAAAATAATGTAAATAAAAAATGATTTTTTGATTTTTTGTTTGCACCGTATAAAAGATCTCATCGAGATGAGATCTTTCAAACAGATTCATATTGCATATTTCAATAAGCCCATTATTGGTGTGAAGAATTACTATTGGACACAAATAATTACTCCTGGCCGCAAAGAATTACTCATGGTCGCAAAAATTTTACTCTTGACCGCAAAAAATTACTTCTGGCGCGAAGAATTACCCGTGATCGTGAAAAATTACTCCTGGCCTTGAAGAATTACTATTGGCCGCAAATATTTACTCCTGACCGCAAAATTTTACTCCTAGCCACGAAGAGTTACTCTTGGCCGTAAAGGATTACTATTTGCCGCAAAGAATTACTCCTAACCAACAAAAGTTAGAAATTTGGGTGGAAAATGCCATGTAAGGCTTGTTTGGACTCTGTAGAGCAGATACTTGATTATAAGAGTTTTAGAGATAAAAATTAATTATGACCCTTTAGGATAAAATGATCAGAAATATAAGATCTTCGCACCGGTTTTAATAGATTAAAAATAAGAGCACTTAATTTTTTAACCATTTTTTTAGTATATAAACCTTCTTAAAAAATTTAAGTGTTCAAATTTTCAATTTGATTGGATTGGTGCGAAGATCTTATTTTTTATATCATATTATTGTAAAAGGTCATGATTAATTTTTATCTCAAGGGCTATCATAATTAAAATTTTAATTTTTTATTTGAGACTCTTAAGAGAAAATACTTGATTATTGGAGCTCTAGAAATAAAAATTAATTATAATATTTTAGCATAAAATGATTAGAAAAATAAGATCTTTACACCGGTTTACACGGATTGAAAATCAAAGAGCTTAATTTTTAACCATATTTTTAATATATAAACAATCTAAATTCTATATAAAGAACTCAGTCTTTTAAAGAAAAAAATGTATGTGTCAATCTTTATAAAATGCCTCGCAAGATTTTGATATATGAACCTCGTAAAAAAACAAAGTGCTCCAATTTTCAATATGTTTGAACGGTGCGAAGATCTTATTTTTCTGATCATTTTAACCTAAAGGGTCATAATTAATTGTTATCACTAAGGCTCTCATAATTAAGTATTTGCTTTACAGGGTCCCAATTAGGGCATTACATGACATTTTCCGTTTAAATTTCTAATTTCCTTATGTGACATTTTCCGTCTAAATTTCTAATTTCCGTTATCTACTGGACTAAGGGTCTGTTTGATGAAACTGAATGCTGAAAAATTAAGTACTGAAATCTGAATGCTGAATTTTTTAATCTGAAAAGCTGTTTGGTAAACATATTAAGTTCTGAATTACAAAAATGATAAATTAATTTTAGTTTCGATTCTCTCTTAATTTACTATTAATGGTCACAATGTACTTACAGTAATGGTGGAATATTGATTGTGGTGGTATGTTGGTGGTAATGGAGTGGTGGCGATAGTGGTGTAATGATGGTGGTGGAGTGATGGTGGTGTGTGGTAGTGAGTGGTGGTGGTGGCGGCGGTGGAGTGATGATGGTGTAATGGTGGCAGTGAGTGGTGTCGGTGGAGGGATAGTTGTGCAATGGTGGCATTGTGGTGGCGGCGGCGCGGTGTGGTAGTGGTGGTGACAGTATGGTAATGGTGGTGGTGGTGATGGAGTGATAGGGGAGTGGTGGTGGTGGAGTGGTAGAAATGGTGGTGGGAGTGGAGTGGTGGTGAAATGGTGATAGAGTGGTGATGGTGGTGGTGGTGTAGTGGTGGTGGAGTGATGGTGGTGGGTGTGGTTGTGGTGGTGATATGGTGATTAAATGCAAGTACATAAAAATTCAGCCAAAATTAAGTAGCTCAAAGTTACTTAAAATTTTTCAAATTTTTAGCCTACATATTAAGTAGCATTTAATTTGTTAAGTAATGTAAAATATCGTTATCAAACCTACTGAATCACTTATTACTTAATTGATTCTGTTTTAAGTGCTAAATTTATGTTATCAAACAAACCCTAAGTAGGTAACGGTATGATAGTTAAAGGGATAAAATCGTCAAATTGATAGTTAGGGACTAAGTAGAGAAAATGTGCGTAGTTTGGGGGATAAAAAGAAAAAAAAAATCAAAAATCTTTGTCTAAAAATTAATGCCTTGTTTGCATGGCATTTTGAAAAAAAAAATTCAAATTTAAAAAACACCCATTCCTGTACTTCCAATCATTATTATTGTTTATCTCCTCTTTCCAATTATTATTCTTATTTCTCTCTTTATCTCTATCCACTCATTACCTCTATTTCCAATTATTACTCTAATTTTTCTCTCCACTCATTACTCAAAAATCAAATTCAAAAATTTTCAAAATACCATCCGAACAAGGCAATTTTTTGAAATTTCAAATCATATGAAACTCCTTTCTCCTCCTCAAGAAAGATTATTTCCCATAAATTTCACTTCAAAACTTTCGGCCCTCAATCTCAATCTCATGCCTAGAAGTAATCGAAGGCCACAAATTAACAAATCGCTATTAATTTTTTAACAACATTTTTTTATTATTTAAATAGTCCGAAAAAATTAAATGTTTCTAATTTTTTTATCATTTTATCCTAAAGAATCATAATTAATTTGTGTCTTTCATAATTAAGTATCTGCTCTATAGGATTCCAAATAAATAGCAGATACTTAATTATGAGAGCCGTAGAGATAAAAATTAATTATGACCATTTATGATAAAATAATCAGAAAAATAAGACTTTTGCACCAATTCAAATGGATTAAAAATTGAAACACTTAATTTTTTCACCATATTTTTAATATGTAAACAATCTAGAGAAACCAAGCTTAGTTGAGTTGGTTGTCTCATTTCTCTTTCCAGTGGGGGCCAAGGTTCAAGCCACACGGAAAGTAAGTTTGGGGTTCAAAGCTATGGATCCTCTCAGAACTCTCCGTTGACTAACATACTAACACTCTGCTGATCTATATTGTCTAACAAAGAAATACACAATCTAAAGAAATTAAACAAACGCAAAATATATTTTTTAATTAGTGTTAGCTAAAATAAATAGTATTGATCTAGTTGTAAAAGAAAAAAATTGATAGCTTAACAAAAAATATGCATTGTTCATGAGGTAATTCACCTTTTTTTTTTATTGGTGTACTTTTACGAGAGAGAAGAGGGAGTGAAAAAGTGAAAAGGTTAATTATGTAATTTGGCGTTAAAAGTGCGCATCTTCCCAACTCTGCAACGATAGCAGCTGCGTTGAGGTCAGTAATTATAGTGGTTGGGCCCACATAAGGGATGCTACATAGCACCAGTTAACTTTTGCCAAAACAATATTAAACACTTATTTATAAGAAAAAAAATGAATGGAGCCGGGCCCATCCGGCCCCACAATTGCTCCGCCAATGGGTACGTATACCCACGCTTGGCAATGGAATGTGTGATTAAATTTTCTAATTAGGGGTTCTTTCGTTAGTTAGGCTCCGTTCCAGAACACCTTTTAAAAAATAAATATTTATTTTATATTTTTAAATTCAAAAATAATATAAATGAAAAATAATTTTTCAATTTTTTTTGCACCGTATTAAAAATTTTAATGAAATTTATCAAACAAAATCTATGTTGATAGAAAAATTATTTGCGTAAGCACATAATTTTTAAGTTTAAAATTATCTTTTTAAAAAATAAGTACTTATTTCTCTTTCGGAAACGGGGCTAATCTCCTTTAGTTGTTGCATTGTGAAAAGTAGTCGCCTTGCGAAAACGAAATAGGGTATGGATCCTCCGCAGTCCCAGAGAGACTGAACGGTTCCAGACCAATTTTCATGATCTTGATCGTTTACTTTTTATACTTCAGCAATAATAATAGCATGCATGTCTACAATTCATGTTTTGTGGATATGAAATGACACGTTTTTATAGCACATCTTGAAAAAAATGGGTTTTGCGAAGGGCCGAGCTATTTGTAACTATAAATTCCTTAAACATAACAACATGTTTTAAAATTCTTTTGGACAAAAATGCCCTTAAAAAATTAACAAAAATATCCCTACTATTACTAGACACAACCCCTATTCATCTTCCTCCCCTCCCATTTCAATCATTTATCTCTCAATCTCTTCACGATCCTTCCCCAATCCTTAGAAAGTACTTTCTTTCTTTTTTTATCAGAGGGTTCAAGTATTGAATATTCCATTGATGTTCAGGTATAAAAGACGATGCCGCCGCAGTTTTGCCGTGGAGACAGTGGAAGACGATGAAGCCACTGCTGCAAAACCAGACCCATTGCGCATTTGAGAAATGCATTTTACGAAGCATTATGCAGTTGGAATCTGCGTTTTTAACAAAAAAAAAAGAAGAAGACATGAAGCATCTTCAAGACGCGTTATAAAGGGTTCGGGTATTAGAATTTGAATTTTGTAAACATTTTTGGAAGTTAATTTTAGATTTTGATAGCGATTTTCAAAACTGAAACGGAAAATGGTAGCTGAAACAGAAAATCGTTTCACACGGATCTAAATATGGAGGATTTGGTGGCGGTGGGACAATTAAGATTACATGAAAAACAGAAGAGAGAAGAAAAAACCAAACAAAGGGAAGAGGCTAATGGAAAAAATTACAGAGAATGGGTAGTGACTGCACTTATAGCCACCATAACCTTCGCAGCTGCTTTTGCAATTCCACCGCGCCGCCCCCCCCCCCCCCCCCCCCCAATCACGGTGCCACGGTGGTTATGGAGGATTTGATGGCGGTGGTGGCGGCGGCTGTTATGGAGGATTTGGGTATGTAGGGGCAATTTGGGAAGTTCATAGATATTTGTTATGTTACGTATAACAAATTGTTATAAAATTTGTGGGTTAGGTTTAGAACAGACTATGTTTAGAGAATTTGTGGTTGCAAATAGCTCGCCTTTTTAAGAATATTGGAAAAATAGGTTCGACTAGAAAAACAAACATATTATTGACTTTCCCTCGTCTAATCCATTGTTGTTTGTTTCTCTCCTCTCACATCTCTCATATCTTCTCAATTAAGATACTTTTACTTTAATTTGAGAGAAAATGTTCCAATAAATAGACCCCACAGCCAATTATGATTGACTAAGCTACTTGACTTAATAATAGGCCAGGGTTCTTTTCTCCTACTTATAAATTAAGCCTCGCAAATTAATAACGCTCTGATCTTTCAATTTTCGTCTGGTTATTATCCTGTTGAAAAAAGATGAGTAGTCACGGACTCATACAACAACTGTCCACGTATGCATGTATATATATTAGTCAATTGGGGCAGGGGTCACAAGATTTTGTTGTGTATGAATGAATATGACAACACTTGACTTGGGTGCTCGATCGATCTAGCTACCTAGGTTCACTTCAGCAGATCGATGCTCTCTGCAACCCGTTCATATTACTCTATCTACAGGCTAGCTAGTTCTATGCCTCTATGGTAGTATACCTAACTGGGCACAAATTATAATCACTCGTATATACCCAAATTTATCTCGATCTACATTTACTCTACAGGCTAGCTAGTTCTAAGCTGAATCACGAGTATTCTAGTGTTCTTTATGGTTGTAATTTTTTTTTTAATTTTTTTTTCTAGGTTTTATGATTCGTGTTAGCATGCAATACAATAGATAGCAGAAGAACTAGGGCTGATATATAAATCAAACTACTCAAGTTTGAAATAGTGTTCGAGTTGTTAATAATTTACTCTTTTTGTCCCATAATATTTGTCTGGTACGCAAAATGAGGACGTAAAAATAATACTCACCCCTTCCCTAAATAAGTGTCCGGAGCGCAAACTTAGGACTTACAAAAGATGCATATTTTTCATTAAAAAATTTAAATTTTTTTCACAATCTAATAGAACTCATTGCTATCTATTGATTTGTTAAAAAAATTTAATTTTTTTAACGATACAAATGCAACTTTTTAAAGGCTTAGATTTGCGCGCCCGGACACTTATTTAGGGACCGAGGGAGTATAGTATAATTTTTGCAAGAAATTTTTTTTTTTCAACAATTCAGTAGATATCAATGAAGTCTTTTAATTAAAGAAAAAGTTTGAATTTTTTCTTGAAAGAATCGCATTATTTTTTAGTCCTCGTTTTGTGGAGCGAACAAACATTTTGGGACGGTTTTAGTATTTGAGATCTGTTGGTAACCTAAAGAAGTCGAGGTTAAACATTTTTTAAGCTTGTTAAGATTTTGAACAAAGGATAAACAAATTATTACTCTTTCGGAGTAGTAAAAAAGATTAAGCTACAAGATAGCATCAACTAGATTGACTTGCCAAAAACAAGCAAAACTTAAGTATTATTGAAACTCATTAAGACTTCAAACCAAATTTAAACAATTATTGGTTGGCTACTTTTTATGAGCCTTATAGGTAACTCATATAAGCCAAAACAATTTTTTTTCCCCCAAAAAACAAAGGTGTTGAAGGTGAACCCATAAAAAATCATGCCGATCAGACATTAATAACTTAGTGATCTTCTTCTTGTTAAAATGGAACATAATTTTATAAATTTAAAAATTTACTTCATAATAAATTCTATTTGACCACGATATTTTCGGTTGGTATAGTCTATATAGATGTAGTACTCGTCAAATTTCACAACATCAAGTGTTCAAATCCGCTTTTTGGTAAATGGGATGAATTGGTTAGATTCAAGGAATAAAAGGAATCAAGGACTTCATGAGAGCATATATGACTTTTCATCATTTCCTTCATGGATTTTATAATTTTTTTTGTTAATTGGGTGCGTCTGCATGTTTTCACAAACTGCAGGGGGTTCGGATGCACAAAATTAAGCCTAAGGGGATCTATCCGTACATGACCCAAAATATAGAGGTATAAGTGTACTTTGCCCATAATTAAACAACAAGGATGGTTGGTTTGGAGGATTATATTATATCTATGGTGTGTACGTACAAGGATAGAAGGTGCTTATGCCAAATTGAATGCGACAAAGAAAAATCAGATATTAATAAACCTTGACTTCGACCCTCACCCAATTCACAATAATCTTCTTAGGTGTTGCATGGGTCTATGGGTGCGTCCACATGGGATAATATTTAAGTTGTGTTTATTATGTATTTTGAATATGTGATAAGTTCTAAGTGGACTCTACAACTTTAGATGATAAATATTAAGTGGATTCAACCACTTAAGGTGATGATTGTAGGACTCAAACTACCAAAGTGATAGAGATAAGTAAGTCTTATATCTCTACTCTTCTCATCTATATATTCCCATAGCCTACAATAGAAATACATCGGTTGTATTTCTCCCACATATAAAATACTGTAGTCTCTCTCTCCTAGTTCTCTCTAGGGCACCATCCAGCCCCTAAGGATTTGAAACGTGTGAAGTTAGTGGAGGACTCTAGCAGCCTCTCCACCTGCGAGGAAGGGTTTCTAATATTTCTTTGTGCAGGGTGTGCGTATTGGTAGGGCTCGTAAGACAAGTCTTTGATCCGTTATATTTGTGTAATCCGCAGCAGGTATTTTGTATTACCCGCTTTGTTTTGCTAACAGTGGTATCAGCGCCTTTGATGCTTGTTTTCGCTCTTTGTACGCATTAGCTATTCATACCAGTCGTGTCAATATATACGAAGTCAGTATCTGTTAATTGACTAATATTTTTCTTTTTGTTTTCCGTAAACAAACTTTCATGACCGATTGAATAGTATTTTTTGTGTGTGCATATGATCTAGTTTAATCGGATTAAACTATTCTGACTTGTATGGTGTGCGTCAGATTTGTGGGTGTTTAATTGACATCATTTTGCGTGGTGGCTTGGTTCTAGTGGGGGTCTCGAAGGCACAGTTTTGTTTTTGTTTTTTTTGTGGGTTCAAGCAAGAATAAAACCCATCTCAGAGTATGGTTATTATCTGTTAAAGTGCCACATAGAATTCCACTTTTTTTTGCATGAAGAACACGTTACCTATGACATGTATATGTACTGATGAGAATAGTGGGTAAGTCCCATTAGATGTTTAAGTTGTTCTTATATGCACAAATCTATTTTTTTTAATCCAAAAGGTGTAACATATGTTTGTTATGAGCTACTAGACTAGGGTATTCATCCCTTTGTGGGTCTACCATGTGTAGGTGTGTTTTGACTCGGGTTTTAAAAAAAAATAAAACATACTATAAAATGCTTAGTGCAATAACTGCAAGAATAAGAAAAATTTACTGTTTCGATAATCATCAATAACTTGTACATATGCATTGGCACATGAATCAGTAGCATGTGTCTAGCAACCCAGTTCATGCTTTGTGAATAACGATGCATTAATAATTGTACTAGTAATCAGTTTATAAATATGGGTTAATGTGACTTTGTTGTTCACGTGATTGGAAATCAATCTAATGTTTTAGCTTATTTTTCCCACAACTGCTAAGTGCATATTATGAGGAAAATAGGTTCATTGATGAATTCCTGCTATGTGCACGCAGTAGGTATGGATGTCATCTCAACTGTGTGATTAGATGAATCTAATTTTGTTTCCCCTTTGCAACTGGTTTATCATATTGGGTCTGTACGTATCTCTGGTTGTACACAAACTGGTGGAAAACATGTATCAGTACTAGTTTAAAAGAAAAACCATTTTTTCTGAGACTATCAATTCTGTTTTTATTCCGTCAGCATATTAAGATCTAGTTATTAATTAGTTCAATGTTTCATGGCTAACCTGATCATTATCGATTAGTTTAATATGCTATGTCTATCCTGTTTTGTTATTGATTAGTTCAATCCATTTATGCAATATTTGATGATGTGAATATATGATGAGCTATTTCTTTTGTACTTGAAAAGAAGAAGAATAGAGATATGTTCTGTTTTTCTTTGTTAAGCATGTTCGCATCAAGTTTATTGCTATATCTTGTCTATTATTGATTAGTTCAAGTCATTTCTGCAATATTTAATGATGCATGTGAATTAATATTGAATATTGACACATGTTTAGATAATGTGGAAAGTGGGATTTGTTCTCCATATTTTATTCTAAGTTTAGTAGATATTTAATTCTGTCTCACATTATGGGAGATGATCACTAGCACCTAAAAATGCGAAATTTTTTATTTTATAATGTGGGAAAGAATTTTACGGTCTAATTTTTTTTTTTGAGAATAAAATATTATGATATGTGCCTAATTAATTCCTTGTGCAATGAAGCAGTCAAATGGCATCCAAAAATATTATTGCTGATCTTAATAAGGGAGAGAAACTCAATGGAACCAACTATGATATCTGGCATAGGAAGGTTAGTACATTCTTAACGAGCAAGAGTCGCTTGATCACTTGACCATTGTCATGACCCCGCCCGAGGAAGGGACCACTGCACAGCATCGTCGTGACGAGCAGGCCTATGACGTTTGGTGTAAGAAGGACAAAAGTATGTGCTTTACCTTGCTAAGTTGCATGCACGATGACCTTCTTGGGGAATTTAAGAATTTCCAAACTGCTAAAGCAATGTGGGATCAATTGTGCCTAAAATATGGTGGCACATCAGCAACAAGGCTTCGTGCCTTAACATTGAGGTTCAATCAATACGTGATGGACCCAAAACATACCATGGCTGAGCACCTTAGGGTGATGTCAGCCATGATCCGTGAAATGCAGTCTACTGGCAATGATCTCACTGATGAGCAACAGATTTTGGCTGTCATCAAATCCCTTCCTGATCCTTTGTGGAAAGACATAAAAATTGTGCTAACACACAATGAAGGGATAAAGAATTTTGATGATATCTCTCGGCACCTTGAGCTGAAGGCAGAGCGCATTGACATGAACCGCAGTGTTGCACTTGTCACTAAAGCTGGACAACGCAATGGACGTAGGTCCCAGCGCAAAGGACAACAAAAGGGAGCTAGACAAGGAAGGGCTAAAAAGATGGGGCCAAAAGAAGGTAGGGTAACCAAGCATCAAAAAGGCAAGCGTGTTAAAAAGGATAAGTCGAAACTGAAATGTTATAACTGTGGACAAAAGGGTCACTTCACTCTGGAGTGTTCTGAGCCAAAGAAGGTAAACCCTAAAACTAGCTCTCTAAAAGTTTTTGTTTGCTCACATGTGTTTGTCGCTCATTCTCTCCTCGATTGGATTGTAGATTCGGGAGCAACAAAACATATAGCTAGAGATCGAGCTGGGTTTGTAGATTATCATCGGATACCAGTAGGTAGACATTACGTAATAATGGGCAATGGAGCGTAAGAAGAGGTTTTGGGAGTTGAAACCTATCAGCTCAAGATGCGCTCTGGGCATTCTTTACTTCTTCATGATGTGCTTCATGCACCCACTATCCGATGTAATCTGGTTTCAGTTTTAGCATTATTGCAGTTAGGATTTTCTTTTCAGTTTGAGAATAATAGTTTGTCTATTTATCTTGGTAAAACATTTTATGGACATGGTTATTTGCAAAATGAATTCTTTATGCTGGATTTGGATTTAGATTTTAATAATTCTATTATTTGTGTTGCATCTTCTTCTTCTTTTGATATTGTGTCTGATTCAATAAAATGGCATACGAGACTTGGCCACATTGGCTAAGAAAGATTGGCAAGACTGGCTAGAGAAGGGCTACTGGACCCTCTCGCCAAAGTAAGTCTGCCTACCTGTGAGCCTTGTTTGGCTGGTGAAACATGCAGGAAGCCTTTTGGTAAGGCTTCTAGGGCTACTCATCCGTCAGAGCTAGTCCATTCTGACATATGCGGACCAATGAATGTCAAGGCACGTCATGGCGCATCCTACTTTATAACATTCATAGATGATTTCTCACGCTTTGGTTCAGTATTTCTGTTGTCTCGCCGCTCTGAAGCTTTGAATTGTTTTAAGCGCTTTGTGGCGGAGGTTGAGAATCAGAAAGAGAGAAACTTGAAAGTTTTTCGAACCGATAGGGGTCGAGAATACTTATCTGATCAGTTCAAAGTATTCTGTGTGGAAAAAGGAATACGCAGACAATTAATGATTCCTGGTACTCTGCAACAAAATGGAGTTGCGGAAAGAAGGAATCGAATACTTCTTGATATGGTTAGGTCGATGATGGCGCAAGCCAATCTCCCAATAAGTTTTTGGGGAGATGCTCTTTTGACTGCGGCCTACGTCCTTAATCGAGTACCTTCCAAATCAGATTCTTCCATACCATATGAGTTATGGAATGGTGAAAAGCCTAATTTAGAGGGCTTATGCCATTGGGGAACTGTTGGGTATGTTCACAATACTTCCCACAAACATGGGAAATTGGGCCATAGAGCTAATGAATGTGTTTTTATTAGATATTCTGAGCACTCTAAGGGATACGTTCTGTATGATGACCACCCAGATGGGGGAATGACTGAAATTGAGTCGCGCGATGTGGATTTCCTAGAGTAGGATTTTCCAAGCATTGGTGAGGTTAAGAAGGATCTTGAGCTCTATGAGTTAGAGGAACCACAAAGAGATTTATCTCCATCACATAGGCAAGATGAGGATATGCAACCTCATCCTATAGTTGCTGGAGATAGTGGGAGTGATCCTTCACCTAGTGGGAGTGTACCACTAGCAGACTCTCAAGATCCACAGACTCGAAGAAGCCAACGTGGAACAGTTCCTCGTCGTCTCTTCGAGATTGATGGAGAGTCCTTCATGACTGTTTCGGTGGATGTTGACGAGCCAGCTTCTTTTGAAGAAGCTATCAAGTCACCTGTTTCAAATAAAGTTTGGGAGTTAGTTGATCTTCCGCCTAGGCGCAGGACCATTGGCAACAAATGGGTTCTAAAGATTAAACGCAAGGCTCACGGATCAATTGACAAGTATAAGGCCAGGCTCGTGGCGAAAGGCTATACCCAACGTGAGGGTATAGATTATGAGGAAACATTCTCCCTTGTGGTGAGATTTGCTTCCATTCCCCTCATTCTCGCTATCGTCGCACATTTAGATTTGGAATTGTTCCAAATGGATGTGAAGACAACATTTCTCAATGGAGAACTAGACGAAAAGATCTATATGGATCAACCAGTGGGTTTGAAGGTCGAGGGACAAGAGCGCAAGGTGTGCCGGTTAAAACGTTCCATTTACGGCCTAAAGCAATCGTCTAGACAATGGTACATTCGATTTCATCGAGCGATTATTAGTATTGACTTCACGATGATTGAAGAGGACCATTGTGTGTATGTTAAGAGAGTTGAGAATAAGTTTCTCATTCTCTCATTATATGTGAACGATATTCTGTTGGTGGGAAATGATTTGTAGTTAATCAAAGCCACTAAAGAGTGGTTGTCCTCTACATTTGAGATGAAGGACTTGGGTCAAGCAGATTATGTGCTTGGGGTTAAGATCTTAAGAGATCGTTCTAAGAGACTTCTTAGTATGTCTCAAGAGACTTTCATAAAGAGAATTTTGGAACGGTTTCGTATGCACTATTCCAAACCCATAGATACTCCAATCGAGAAGGGTCAAATTCTTAGCACTGAGCAAAGTCCTAAAACAGAAGAAGAGAAAAGGCAAATGGCAAATGTTCCATATGCAAGTGCAGTTGGTAGTCTGATGTATGCGATGATGTGTACTCGACCCGATATATGTTTCGTAGTTGGGATGGTCAGCCGATATCAAAGTAATCCTGGTACTGCCCATTTGGAGTGCAGTTAAGAGGATATTCCGATACTTGCGAGGGACTGCAGACCTCGCCTTATGCTACCAAGGTGGCACTCTTAGAGTGGTCGGCTATAGTGATGTAGATGGGTCTGTTGATAGAGATGAGCGTAAGTCTGTTTCTAGCAATGCTTTCATACTTGGAGGAAGAGCCATTACATGGTGCAGCAAGAAACAACAGTGTGTTTCTTTATCTACAATGGAATCAGAATACGTGGCATGCACTGCTGCTATTCAAGAAGCGATATGGTTGAGGAGATTCTTACAAAGCTTGAGTGTAACAGGACATCTGGGTGAGGTTGTGGGGCTTCATTGTGATAGCACATCAGCAATAGCTTATGCAAGAGATCCCAAGTACCATGGTCGAACAAAGCACATTGACACCCGTCATCACTTCATTCGTGATATCATTATGCAAAGACAAAGTGGTCCTAAAGCATGTCTCTACGAGCGACATGGTTGCTGATCCTTTAACCAAACCCATTGCTAGAGACATATTTCATAGACATGTTAGGGGTTTGGGCTTACATAGGATTTGATATGCTTGAGTTTGATGGACACTTTTTGATATTTTATGCAATAATGAAATTTGTCTTCAATTATTCATATGAAAATTGGAATATCGTTTAATTAGTGCACATATCTTGTAATCAAAAATTTGTCACCAGGCTTTTGATCGCCCCTCTCACAGGGAGATCGCCCCGGTGCTTAGGTAGCGCGCGGGATGAGACTCAAAATGATCACAATGTGTGATCTCCTTAGCTCTTGGAGAGTAAGCTAGAACTTATACTAAATAATTATTTATCGCCTTAGCGAGGGCTAAGATGAGACTGAACAAGTTGAACATGGAGGGTTTCCAAACTTCCATGCAGCCTGTATAAAGCCGGTGTGAGATTCTTGAGAAGGAACTTTAGTAGAACTTGTCTCAGAAACTCAGGTTAGGCGCTTGAGTAGCGTTTGGACCAAGATCTATATGGTGTACGAGTGTGACATAACCTAAGTGGAAGCTCCACCATAGCATGCAAATCAATTTGTATGTGCTTTGTGTCGACCGTGAAAGGGTGTGACAGATTAGATCCCTACATCGTCACTGTGTGAGCCCTTGGACTATGTAGTCCCTCTACATATATATCCTTTGGGACTTAGAACTATGTCATGAAGTTGAAGCATGATGTTGCTACTTTAGCATGTCATCCAAGGATCATGAGATATACGGTCTAGCGGAGCATGTCTAGGAAAGCAGTCAAGATTAGAAAGATTGACATGAATGTCTAAGAAAAGATCATTTGATATTACACTAATGATTTGTGGCTCTTAGCCCGGGCGATTGTATCGACGATAGTTCGATACAATCTTTGAGCACAAATGCATTAAGAGGTCTTGCATGGCTCTGTTATACTATGTGAGGGATCAGAGGTGCAAGACTTGGTGTGGTTAGATGATTTGGGGTAAAGACAAGATGTTGAGTGTTATGTTAGTTAGATGGTGGCTTAATATAACATTTCTTTTTAGTACTTTTCTCGCTTGGTCGCACGTTTCACTTTCCCGTATGAAGATGAGAATAGGATTAAAAAATTCATTGAACGAGAGATTCAATATACCCACTGTATACGAGTGGGAGATGTTGCATGGGTCCATGGGTGCGTCCACATGGGATAATATTTAAGTTGTGTTTATTATGTATTTTGAATATGTGATAAGTCCTAAGTGGACTCTACAACTTTAGATGATAAATATTAAGTGGATTCAACCACTTAAGGTGATGATTGTAGGACTCAAACTACCAAAGTGATAGAGATAAGTAAGTCTTATATCTCTACTCTTCTCATCTATATATTCCCATAGCCTACAATAGAAATACATCGGTTGTATTTCTCCCACATATAAAATATTGTAGTCTCTCTCTCCTAGTTCTCTCTAGGGCACCATCTAGCCCCTAGGGATTTGAAACGTGTGAAGTTAGTGGAGGACTCTGGTAGCCTCTCCACCTGCGAGGAACGGTTTCTAATATTTCTTTGTGCAGGGTGTGCGTATTGGTAGAGCTCGTAAGATAAATCTTCGATCCGTTATGTTTGTGTAATCCGCAGCAGGTATTTTGTATTACCCGCTTTGTTTTTCTAACATTAGGAATAAAATAAAAAATAATAAGATCAGGTCCTCGATCACAATTAATTGGAAGCATTAATTAATTGAGTAGTACTATATAGCAACTACTCATCAATTCATTCTTAATTTGTTCCCTGGTTTGTTTTTCAGACCCAAATGAAAACTAAAAGTTGCGTGCTCTCTCTCTCTCTAGATCGAAAACTGTTTTACTTATTTGAAAAATACGAAAAATGAAGAATAAGAAGTTCATCTCATTTCGCATGCACATTCAAAATTCCAAAACACAACCTAATTGTTCTCGGTATTAAGAAAACACGTCAATTCTTTTTCCCCCAAGAATGAAAATAATGAGTGTCTTCCATCCATCGCTGTTGTTTAAAAAAAAAAAACACGCATGAAAAGCTTTTTCTGAAAAACAAAATAAATATTAAAAAACACCACCCAAGGGGTTAACTTGGTGATTAAGACATGCATGAGATTTATACATCTCGAACCTTGCCAGTAATTTTTGTAGTCACCTCACTCTGACACATGAACGTGTGTAATGGCTACGAGGCAAGGACTCAGGGATTAGTGTTCCGAGATATATGTCCGTAACGTACATGAAGTGACCCGTGACACTTTACAATTTACATTGCATAAAAATTGATCTATTAGTGAAACTTGCATATAGCTAGCAGAAGTTGAATGTTGGTACATTAATTACATACATGGTCCCTTCCCTATCAATCACCACAAGTTCCAAAGTAAAGAACATTTTTTTTTAATTTTACAGTCCCCCAATAGAGTACTGTATTACGCATGCATGGTCACTATCCTCCATAACATAAGTAGAACAGAAAGGACTTTGGCATTTGTGTAAATATGAAGCCTCGACCAAATTTGTCAAGATGTTACTAGTATTGTCAAACGACCTACTCACAATTTTCTGATGGAAAGTCACACAACTTAATTTGAACTGTTTTCTGGTTGAAATTGCATCTTCCTCCATGCCCGTCTTACTCTTATACTTGCAAGTTTTCACAGCGACTTAGAGAGAAGAAATTAGAAAACTTGACTGTTGTACAAATAGGTATTAATGGGGATAGAATCGAAGGAGATGGATCGATGGAGATGAGTAATAGAATGCAGTCTAGACAACGACCTCGTCTCAATGCACATCTTCACCTATTGTATTGATTTCTTCTTTTGATCTTTTATGATTAAAGAAATTTTCTTCACCGTTAAAAAAAAAAAAAAAAAAAGTGAGAAAGAGAGAGTAATAAAGGACCCAGTTAACCGGTTTAGGTAGTTTAAGATGGTCAAGTTTTAGGTGTTATAATTTAAGGGGTAATTTGAAATTCATTAGAACTTGGAGTAATTATGGTGGGAAATTTTCATTTTAAGGGACTAAAGTAAATCCTAATAAATATTTCAGAGGTGGTGTGGCCCACCTTCATGCCCCTTTCCTCTGCCGCTAGGACATGTTATTTGAAGAGGGTGCATCTCCAATACAATGGCTATTTGAATTTGCAAATGTGGCTATTCATATCTTCATTGCCAAATTTTTCACCATTTCTTTTTAAAAAGACGCACGGTTCTGCTAACGTTTGTCTACTAGGCAGAGGATAATATGTCAATAATTCGAAACAAGTTCGGATATCGATACATTTGTCATGGATATTAATATATTTTCACAGATATCAATATATTTTTTTCGAATATCGATGAATCTTTTACCTATTATCTTTTGCTTTTTGGACAAATGTTAGCATTTTCCTTTTAAAATGTAATTATCAATTCAGTCTTGCTATTGGAAGCAAAACTCAATATACCGGTGAGCTAGACATATGAATACAATTTTGTTCATCCAATTCAGAGAGATTGCAATTCACCCTCTTTTTCAATTTCTCACAATAAAGTAGGATAATGATCTATATATGTTTTGACTAACTATCAAATCCAACAAGCTAGATAGCAACTATAGTATTTGCATAACAAATTTCACTGTGCTCACAAGGTCATTTAATCCTCAACATGTAGTGGCCTAAAATGATACCATCTGCTGCGGTATTATTGTTGCGTTTAAAATGAGAAATACTACTTGAAACAATAATAAAATGAAAGATAAAGTGCATAGCAAAACTTGAAAGTTGGCCCATTTGGTGGGATGTTTGTTCCAAATTCACTGAGATCTCGAGTTCTAGACTTGACGTTTAGTTAGGAGTTGTTTAATAACCTAAATTCAGCACTTAAAACTGAATTAATTAAGTAATAAGTGATTCAGTAGATTTGATAACCATATTTTACATTGCTTAACAAATTAAGTGATACTTAAAATGTAGGCTAAAAAGTTGAAAAAAAAATTAAGTAGCTTTGAACTACTTAATTTTGGCTGAATTTTTGTACATGCACTTGCATTCAACAATAACCATACTACCACCACAATCACTCCCACCACCACCACACCAACACTTTTACAACCATTCCACCACTCCAACCCACCACCACTACCATGCCACTGCCACTACCACCACCACAATGCCACCATTACACAACCACCACTACCACTACCACGCCACCACCACCACGTACTCCAACCCACCACCACCACTACCACTACCACACCGCCGTCGCCGCCGCCACCATTGCACAACCACCACTCCACCGCCACCACTTACTACCACCATTACACCACCATCACTCCACCGCCACCCCACCATTACACCACCACTGCCACCACTCGACCACCACCACGCTCACTCCATCCCCACCCTCACCACTCCACCACCACCACCACCCTCGCTCCATCACCACCAACCAACCACCACCACCACCACAATCACCATTACCATAAGTACATTGTGACTATTACTCCGTAGTAAATTAAGAGAGAATTGAAACTAAAATTAATTCATTATTTTTTAATTCAGTGCTTAATATATTTATCAAACAGCTTTCAGTACTTAATTTTTCAGCTTTCAGTTTCAGTTTTCAGTTTTATCAAACAGCTCCTTACTTATTAACTTTTTAACCTTCTATTGTGTATAAGTTTATTCACTGGCGGCTCCAAGATTTTGTGATAGGGTGTTCAAAAATTAACTTGACTCTAGTAGCTTTAGTAACAAATAACACGTCCACCAAAGCTCACATTTTAATGCGAATAGTGCGATCAAAATTCATAACGAATACTTATAATTTTATAATTGTCCTCGATGACTGTTCATATTTTGAGCCAAATACAAGTAAATCAGGGTATTGATCCAGTAATATCACTTGGAGAGAAACTATGGTGAATAAACTGTTTATTGTCATTCATTAAAGAAAAAGTGCACAGCAAAAATCACGACAGGAATAGGTTCTGTTCAAGCAATAGTTGTTAGCAGGATTAATATTTTAATGAGACACGATTTAGATAGGCCCATACTAACAGATGTGTACCCAAAAAAAGATTGAGATGGGCCCATACTTTCTTTCGATGGCCTATATTCTGTCTAGTCCACTCGAGAAGCCCACCCTTGGAGGTATTAGCTCGGGCTCTCAGGGATATGCCCAAAAAGAGAGTCATTTTTCGGGTGAGAATTTCCAACACCACACGAGAATCCGACATGAACCCAACATGAAGTTAACGGATTAAGATCAGCTATTTCTGATACAGAACAGGAATATAACACGACACGATAATACAAAAAACTAAACAGATTGGGCTAGAGTTAAGAGAATTCTGAAACTAACATAAGATGACACAACACGAACACGATACGACACAACGTGGGGGTGGAAATTTATGAAATGACACAATAAACCGCACACAAAGTTAGCGGGTTAGGGTCGGCTATTTCTAGCACATAACACGAATATGACACGACACGATAATACTAAAAGCTAAACAGAACAGATTAGGATTGAAAAAATTCTGACACGAACACGAAATGACACGACGCGAACATGACACGATGCCCTCCCCTAATTTTTCCCAAAACGGTGGAAGAACATTAATATTCATGTTGGTCTATTTTAGGGGGACGCACTGTCTTCGTAGTTATAGAAATTAAATTACAATGTTGGGCTGTATAGTGGGTTTACAATTTTTTCCTTGCAAGAAAATGGGGCAAATCCATTCCGGGTATCAAAGTCCCCTCAAGCAAGTTTCAAACCTATAAGTTCAGGACCAGATGTCCCAAGATCTGGTGGCTACCCCAAGGGTTAGCATATTAATATTATAGAACCAAATTGACCAATTGGCCCCAGAGTGTTTTTCCAGGGATGCATGTGCCATGCTCTTGTGATCGGCGTCGTTTATTTGTAAGTCATCTTCCGTAGATTGGTAATAAAAGAATTAAATCAATCGGCTCAACACAACCACCCGATTTCTTAACATTTTTATTTTGCATGTCTTTTTGTATAGGTCTTTGATCAAAACAAGTCAAATCAATCTGCTTAGCATAACTACCTGATTTCATGACATTTTGTTCTTCAAAATTAAAAATGGACAAAAAAGTAAGAATTTGCAATAAGACCATGCAATTATTGCATTTTGTCAGACAATAAGCAATTTCAAAGCTGAAATGTGTTTTGGAATTAAAAAAAACAAAGAAGAAGGGTCGAACTTCTGACCTTGGAGGCTGAACCATGCATGTGATGACATTGACCTAAACTTGGGGCCCTTATACTTACTACCTCCATCAATTTGGGGTCCTAATATTGGGCCAAGCCAAAAACTAGGACCCAAGGTGGTGGCTTGGTTAGCCTATTCTAAGGGCCGATTTTGTCTTTGATCCTTGAAAATTTATAAACTTATCTTGGGTTTTTTGATAAGCAAGTGTTCAGGCCAGTATGTACAAGCCTCTACCAATCACTTAGTCCTGAGTTAAACGTAACCTCCAGTCTTAAATACTCAACTGAAATATTTAGGCTCTAAGCACATGCAGGTAGCAGCAAACATAGGACTATTAAAAAAAAAAACCCCCAAATAGGTGCATGCAAATATCGAAAAACGATCGTTTTCTTTATGACCATATAGGGAACTATTTGAATATCTGCTTGAGTAACCATATATGAACTTACCATTTACGAGTTAATTCAATGTGACATTTGTTAGGAGAAAAGGTACTCATTTCGTCCCTTAATGAACCTTTTTTTTTTTTTTTTTTGAACTAAGGAAGCGGATTGCATTCATAAAAAGCCGCCCGATTTAGGGTAAAAACCATAGGGGGGACGGAGGGGAGGGGGAGGGTATTGAAGCAGCGGCTAGGGTTTAGACAGGGCCGGCCAAGGGGTAAGCCCCGCAAGCCGGCCGGCTCGGGCAACCCCCAGCAAGGGGCAACAAAAAAAAAAAATTTTGTATGCATACAAAAAAAAAAAAAAGAAATCCAGCAAAAAATATATTTATGGGCATCATCCAAAAAATTTTGTACAAATTTTTAAAAAAAAGTAAATATGTATGGTTTCCACCTATTTTAAAAAATTATGATACTTGAGAAAATTAGGAGGGTAAAAGAGAGGTTTTTACATACCTGGGGTAAATAACAGATAAAAAAAATTAGAAGGACAAATTATTAAGAGAGAAAATTAGGAGGGCTATCAGATAAGAAGAAAAAAAGAAAAGGGATGCTATAGCCAAAACGAGAAGGGACGGATGATGTAATTTAAGCTAAATGGACAATATAATCTTGTTTTTGTCCCTTTTTTTTGTTGCTTGTATGTCTTTTTTTATACTTAACACTAGTGGGCAACAAGCCCTGTTATTCGCAATAAAGATTTGCAGACAACCACATAAGGAAAAACTCGTTTGGGCCCATTCTAGGTCCCACAAAAATCTAGAAAAATATCCATAAATTTTTTAATATTATTTTATGGGGCCTTTAAAAAATCAGCTTCAATGGACATCAGTAAATGTTACTTTTGAATTCATATGGGTGAATTGAGCAATTTCGCCCCAACGAATCCAAAAGTAATACTTACCGATCGATATCCCTTGAAGCCAATTTTTTACAGGGCCATATAAAATAATATTTAAAAAAAATGGATATTTTTCTAAATTTTTGTGAGACCCGGAATGAGCCCAAACGCATTTTTCCTTGCGTGGTTCCCTGCAAATCTTCCTTGCAATTAAAATTTTCGAGTGGGCAACCAAGCGGAAACTCGGGCTTGGGCAGCCCAAATGTCAGGGCCGGCACTGGGTTTAGAAGGTTAATATGAGAGAGAGAGAGAGAGAGAGAGAGAGAGAGAGAGAGAGAGAGAGAGAGAGGCATGTGCTGTCTAAAAACAACCAAAGATTGTTTTCCCTCAATGAACTTAGACAAGTAAATTGGAGTATAATTCATGCTTCGATCCATTTGTTTTGGGCGGAAAATGAACGCTTTCTAAAAAAGACGACTTCTATAACAAAAGATTTTCCAAATAAAAATCCTCTAATCGCTCATCTGTTGTTTTCATAGAAATGGAACAAGTGAAATCAGATTTGCGATCATAAATAAACTTGCAAACTACAGTACTAGTGTAATTAAATTGATGGATTCTGGTAACTATAAGTACTGCATCTCATTCACATTAGTAGTATTAAGTAGTACGTGTACCTTTTCCTTTGAATTAGAATTGGAAAAGTTTAAAACAAAAAAAAATCACAGGTGGAATTGAAGTTCCTGCATTTGTAAATAACAAATCCATTACTAGCCAGTGACCATTAAATAGTTAGAGTCAAATTAATATCTTGACCAATTAATTAAGGTGGTCCAAATATTGATTGGAGTATTTCTTTAATTAGTCTTGATTTGACTTGACTTCTTAGCTTTCCTATTTGCAAGCTATATATTCCCTTCGTCTCAAATTCTTTGTCCGGTCCGTAAAACGGAGTGTTAAAAATAATGCAATTTTTTCAAGAAAAAATTCAAACTTTTTTCACAAATTAAAAATACTCATTGATATCTAGTAAGTTGTTGAAAAACTTTTGATTTTTTCTTGCAAAAATTGTACTCCCTCCGTCTCTTTTTAAGTGTTCTGCTTCGTAACTTCAACTTATTAAAAAGATATCATCATTATACCTTTCACATCAACTTTTTCATCTACTTACTCATCATTATTACATTTTTACTCACTAACTTTTCAAAATGGAATTTACTTTTAGGGACAAAATAAACAATGCATCAATTTTTATCTACTAACTTTATAAAATGGACATTTATTAAGGAACAGCCCAAAATAGAATACTGGACTCTAAATAAGAAATGGAGGGAGTACTATTTTTAACACTCCATTTTGCGGACCGAATAAAGAATTTGGAATGGAGGGAGTATATATCTGACTGCGCACGGGCCGAACTAATTATATCGTATGCAGAGGTCTGTGAACTTGTGTGTTGATGTGTGTATGTACATTTTGCTTTGAAGTCTAGAAAAATTAATTGACTCCCATCTCTATTGGAGTATCTCTTTCCCCAGCCTTACCATGGGCTCCACTTGTCCTCCTCCTTGGAGACTTAGGCTCGTTCCACAACAATAAAAAAATTCTTATTTTTTAAGAAGGCAATTTTAAGATTAAAAATTATAGGCTTATTGAAATTTAAAAATATACAATATGAATTTTATTTGAAAGATCTATTTTATACGATGCAAAAAAAATTGAAAATTTATTTTTCATTTACATTATTTTTAAATTTGAAAATATGAAATAAACTTTTTATTTTTTAAGAAGATTTCTGGAACGAAGCCTTACGAGTTACAAGCGCTCTCTCATTGTCAAAACTCTAACTCTCTCTCTCTCTCTCTCTCTCTCTCTTTTTACTTGAATCCCTACTTTCACTTTCACCGTCTCCACCACCACCAGAGGAGATAGCTAAAGCAAACTGTCTGTCTCATTCTCTCTCTCTCTCTCTCTCTCTCATTTCCTTCCTTAGCTAGCACTACCAACACCTCCTTAGCTAGCACTACCAACACCTATAGTACTCCAAATGTCAGCTTTAGCATGCGCACTACATACTTTCCTTGCTGAGGTTTTCACTTCTTAGCTCTCAAGTTGTTTCTCCGAAATTATTCAATTGTTGGATGAGCTAGCTCCATTCTAGTCATTTAATTGCTATATATATATATATGGCTATTGATCATGGTGGCATTTTTTCAAGTAAAATGACCCCAAGCACCTCCATTTCTCCACATACCGCAGCCTCCCTGGTCCTTGTCTTCGTACTTCTTCTTTTAGTCCGCACAACTTCTGCAGCCAGATATCACCGTAGCAACACACCGGGCACCTCCTCGATTGATATTGAAGAATCGACGAAGAGAGACATGGCTCTATTTAGTACCCAAAGACCTCAAAATTCAACGACAAACGGAATCGAAGTTCACCAATCGCCGCCATTACCCACATGGAGGAGAGGCCGAGTCTTTAGTGCCAGTGCCCATGAAGTCCCCAGTGGTCCAAATCCCATCTCAAATAGGTAACATAAAAAAAAAAACCCAAGTCACCAAATCAAAGAAAATATCAGTTCCATCTTCTTGTCTCTTGTTTAGGTTTATGATCGAGACTATATATTTCCAGTGCGTTGGTTACAAATTTTAAATCGCTGGTACAAGCTAGCATTCTGATCGCGCGATTCAGATTATTATCTTTCTTGTTATTTGTATTGCAATCAGTTTACCATCCATGATAATGTACATATGATATGGTGATATTCACGTGATGATATTTGGTACCCATATTCATGATTTGGGTGTATGTGTCTAGTCTTGTCTTGTCTTCTATTTGGTACAAGGGCCACACCACCAAATAATTGAATGTCGAAATTTTAACAGCCCAAATAGGTGATTCTAGCTAGCTAGCTAGCATGCTTTATACATATATATGGTTGGGATTCTCTCCGGAGACCGTCCAAAAATGTGAAAGTGTTGTGGGTGACATGGATCAGTGATTATTAGTATGATGCTACAAAAAATGGACAACAATTTAAGAAGGGAGAAAACAACAAGCACACTTATTCACACACACACACATCCTAAGAACCACCTTATTTTAAGGGACCCGGGGACCCTGCCGAGCGGCACCTTTGCTGAGCGGGTACCGAGTGGTCAATCCGGCCGTTCATGTCAAAATCGACGGCCTAGATCAAAACATCTTTTCTTTTTCCTTTTCTTTTTTTTTTAAATTCATTCGGTATCTTTGCATCCGGACCGTCCAAAACACTTTTGGACGGTCGAGATGCACTCGGCACCCCTGCCGAGCACCCCTGCTTCAGTAGTGTGCCTAAGTCCACGGAGAATGGAAGAATAATTCACTACCGCGTAATTAATAAGAATTACGTACAACCCTCCAGTGGCATACTCTCTCTGCTGTATCTATTTGTTTGTGTTAAGTTCTAACTCGAAAGTACAAATATTGCTTCACATATTTATGCCACCAAATTTTCGAGTGGGTTAGGGTTATCCCATGCTCGCAGCTCTTGGCGGCCTCAAGTCGATCTTCCACCTCCGTGAGAAACCTGCTTCTTCGGTATGTTTGATATATATATCACCGACCAGTAAAAATCTATAAGACACGGGTGGGTTATGGGTCATCATCACCATATATGCCCGCCCGTAAGAAACCAGCTTCTTCGGTAACGTCTCTCTCTCTCTCTCTCTCTCTCTCTCTCTCTCTCTCTCTCTCTCTCTCTCTCTCTCTCTCTATATATATATATATATATATATATATATATATATATATATCCCAAGTAAATTAATACAAGCTAGACAAGTTCCTCGATCGATCACAATTAACACAGACATTCAAGACAGTACGTACTCTAATTGTTTGGAAAGGAAGGACACTCAGTTACTGGAAATTAGCCGGACGTAAGTCTGTGTGTGTGTGTCGAATTAATTAATTAATTTATATATATATATAAAGAGATAGAGTCTCATTCTCCTAAAAACTACATTAACTTAATAAAATAAAGACCTTCCTTTCTCGATAGAATTTCGATGATCAAAGTCGCTCAATGTGTTCAGAACGTGATTTTAAGGGTACACGCGAGAAATCAGCAAAAAAAAAGATGACCGGAAAGACTTCATTCGAGCAGTTTTTGTTTATTTTTTATCGAACGGTTCAAATAAAAACTGCTTGGATGAAGCCCTTCTCGATCATTTTTTTTGTTGATTCCTCGCGAATACTCTTAAAATTATGTTCTGAACACATTGAGCAGCTCAGATTATCAAAATTCGAACGGAAAATGGGAGAAATAGAGAGGTCTTTATTTTAACTAAAATAAGGACCTCCTCATTTGAAAATGGCTATATATATATATATATATATATATATATATAGAGAGAGAGAGAGAGAGAGAGAGAGAGAGAGAGAGAGAGAGAGATAAATTTATGCATGCGGGAGGTCCAAAGGTATGATTTTTAGTTTTTTTCCTTTAAACCCATAGTGGAGTATATAGGAGATAAATTTATAGATAGATATCACCGCGCTGCTGATGGATATTATGAAACTAGACGGCAAACTATGTACGTAAGAAAGTTTAACACGGTACCACATATATATTCATTAATTCTTAACCGCACAATTAACTAAGTCCATGGCCAGCCCAACAATTCTACTAATTAACTACAAAGAAAGAAAGAAACCCCATGCATAACAGGAGAGAACAATCAAATCTTACTCTGAAGTAAGTTTTGCAATTTACCCCCTTAAATGTATATACTTTTGCAAAAATATCAATCAATCACACATTTCGATAGCATGAATCAAAATTTCACTAGAGGCTGAGGGCAACCATGATGGATATATCAAGTAAGGCCCAAAGTTGCATGGAGGGGAGGTAGATATAATAACCATTTGGTAGACAAACAATATTTACCTTAATTGTACCTCAAAGCCTAAAATCTTCATCCTGCTACTTTGGCTAGGCCTTTATGAGTTCTGACAATTCAGTAATAGTTTTCATTGAAAGAGGTGGTGGTGGGTTTTTTCAATAGACGACCGACATATCAAAGACCAATAAATGTAACAGTTTGAATCATAAATCGTGATGGACAATGGTAAAGTCGGGATTTGGTTAAGGTGGTAGCTCTGTTGCATGGAAGTCCACTAATATTTGTTCCACGGTGTAAGGATGTAAAAAAGCTATCTTGGGCTTTATTTTATTTTTTTTTCTCCGAAAATAAAAGCTTGATTCAATCATCTTACAGTCTTTGGATGAAAGTTATTTAAATGTTATTTTTTATGATCTGAAAGTTTTATTTTTTAAATTGCTATTTTTCATCATTTATGTAAAAAAAATTAAGTTATTTGGGTATTGATAAGTAACTACTCGACTTCTTTTAGAGCATGGGCGAATTCAGCTAAGGCAAAGGACGGTCACGTGACCCTCCGGAACTATCCGAAATTTTTTTTTTTGAAAAGAAAATGTAATTGGTAATATCTATTAAGTTACACAAAACATAGCAAGGATGGCGTCTTGTCCCAGCGGTAAACGTTTGGTCCTTAGCGCCATTGGCTTTGGTTCGATTCTTGCCAGAGTAAATTCCCAGCTAATGGGAGTTGAATGCCTGCCAAATAAGCACTTACTCTCTCCGATCCGGTTAGTTTGTTTTTTTTTTTTGACTTTTTGAGAGTGTTTGACCTCTCAAAAAATTGTCTATAATTTTCAATTCGTAATGTTTTTAATATGTAATATGAATCTTGTTTGATAGATTTCAATTAGTTTTATTATACAAAATCTTCAAAATCATAAAAAAAAATTGTTATAAAATGTAAGATATAAGTATATTTTTGAAAGACACGAATTTCGCCGATTGGACAAACAAATTGGGACAGATGGAGTATATAATAGTAGTATCACAAAACCACAAGTACCTTCGTATTTAATACGAAATTAACAAGGCGGTTTCGGGAACACTTAAAAAAATACCTAAAATCTCAATCTCACAAGTACCTTCGTATTTAATACGAAATTAACAGGGCGGTTTCGGGAACACTTAAAAAAATACCTAAAATCTCAATCTCATAGTTTTCGATCAAATTTTTATAATCTGAACCGTTCAATATGTGCAAAATGTGATTTTAAAGGTGCCCGCGAAAAATTAGCAAAAAAAAATGACCGAAAAAAGCTTGTTTGAGCAGTTTTTATTTGAACCGTTCAATAAAAAACTGTTCGAAACTATTCAGATCAAACCCTTCCCAGTCATTTTTTTTGCTGATTTACCGCGAGTACCCTTAAAATCACGTTCTGATCACATTGAGTGGCTCGGATCATCAAAATTTGATCGAAAACTATAATGCATTTTTTTTGGTATCCCCGGAACTGCCCCGCAAAACTAAATATAACATATAATGAAGTACAAATACAAAAACATAACATTCCATTAATTTTATTCACTATCCTTCGTTTAAGTATTTTTACTGAGGTTTTGCTTGAGAAGTGACCCCTCTCTATAAAATTTCTGAATTCGTCACTATTTAAGAGTAGAAGTAATTATGTGCCACACAGATACAGTTGACAGTACCCCTCGGTCCCTGATAATGGGGTCCCATTTGCATCACATAATAATAAAGAAGGATCATGTACAGGAGGGGATTATATATGAGAGAGATGATGTTATTCATGAGTTTTGGGGTTAGATATGATATGATATGAAGAAAAGAAGAATAAACACAATGATTAGGATATAGTAAGAAAGTGGATTCTGGGCCTTTACGTGTTACTAGTAAGACTTGACTGCATGAAATAATACTAACAAAAAAAAGGGGGCAAAAGTAGAGCATAATTTAAAGGGATTCCATCAGAAAAGAAAAGAAAACATTGTTCTGCGTGCGTGTGAAAGTGGATTTTATATATATATATATATATAGAGTTAGGTTCCGGTGAGGGATCCCTCATTTTATTAAAATGCGGGACTCTCCTTCCCAATTGAATTTCGATGATCCGAGCCGCTCAAAGTGATCAGAACGTGATTTTAAGGGTCCCCGTGAGAAATCAGCAAAAAAAAGGACCGGGAAGGGCTTCATCCGATCAGTTTTCATTGAACGGTTCAAAAAAAATTGCTCGGATGACGCCCTTCCCGGTCATTTTTTTTGCTGATTTTTCGCGGGGACCCTTAAAATTACGTTCTGCACACATTGAACGGTTCGGATTTTCAAAATTTGATCGGGAAATGAAAGTCCCTCATTTTAACAAAATGAGAGATCCCTCACTTGAAAATTCCTCTATATATATATATATATATATCCGGATCCAATGAGGGATCCCGCACAGTGTTACCGTGCGGGACTCCCCTTTCCCGATCGAATTGCGATGATCCGAGCCACTCAAAGTGATCAGAACGTGATTTTAAGGGTACTCGAGAGAAATCGGCAAAAAAAATGATCGGGAAGGGCTTGATCCGAACAGTTTTTTATTGAACGGTTCAGTAAAAAAGTGCTCGAATTAAGCCCTTCCCGATTATTTTTTTTGCTGATTTTTCACAAGTACCTTTAAAATCACGTTCTGCACACTTTGAGCGGCTCGGATCGTCATAATTCAATCGGGAAATGGGAGTCCCGCATGGTAAGGTCGTAAGGGATCCCTCATTAGATCCCGAGTGTGTGTGTGTGTGTGTATATATATATATTAAGCTTCTAATGCGGACTTCCGCATCCAAGCAAAGTGCGGACCACCCCATTTCTTCCATTTTTTGATTGAATTTTGATGATTCGAACCGTTCAATGTGTTCAAAACGTGATTTTAAAGGTAATCGCGAGAAATTGGCAAAAAAAATGACTAGGAAAGGCTTGATTTGAGCAGTTTTTATTTGAACCGTTCAATAAAAAATAAACAAAAACTGCTCAGATGAAGCCCTTCCCGGATTTTTTTTTTTGCTGATTTCTCGCGAGTACCCTTAAAATCACGTTATGAACACATTGAGTAGCTCGAATCATTAAAATTCGATCGGGAAATAGGAGGTCCGCACTTTGCTTGAATGCGGAGGTCCGCATTAGAAGCTTACTCTCTCTCTATATATATATATATATATATATATATAGAGTCATTTTCAAATGAGGAGGTCCTTATTTTAGTTAAAATAAGAACTAAGGACCTCCTCATTTCTATCATTTTTCGTTCGAATTTTAATGATCCAAGCCGCTCAACGTGTTCAGAACGTGATTTTAAGGGTACCTGCGAGGAATCGGGAAAAAAAAAAGACCAGAAAGGGTTTCTTCCGAGCAGTTTTAATTTGAACCGTTTGATAAAAAACAAACAAAAACTGCTCAGATGAAACCCTTCCCGGTCTTTTTGCTGATTTCTCGCAGGTACCCTTAAAATCACGTTCTGAACACATTGAACGACTCGAATCATCGAAATTCGATCGGGAAAGAGATGTTCTTATTTTATTAAGTTAAGGTGGTCCTTAGGAGAATGGCACTCATATATATATATATATATATATATATATATATATATATATATAGTAGTAGTGCATTCCTGCGTGTACGGATTATAGCAGAGTATCCAAAGAAGTGAGGGGACCGGACCCTATTAGTCTATTACTAGTATCAATAATTCTCTAACCGTACGCACTTATATTTTTTCCCCTTGATTGGAAAGCAGGTTATGTACTCTCTGCCTAGCTTGTCCCTTCCTTTGGAAAGCAGACTCGCCATAAACACAGCTCTGTGGTTTTCTTTTTGGGATTCTCCATGTTTGGCACCTTCTCTCTGTTTGTATTTGTGTTTTTTAACATGTTCTCTTTGTTTGTTTTAGATTTTGTATCATGTCCTTTTGTTTATTCTATTTGGACAACCAAAATTGAATGATATATACATGCTCTGCAAGAAACTGCTGCAAGTCTATCACATTGCTGTTTTAATCCAACACCTTTTTTCTGGTTGATTTTGCGTATTCAAGATACAATAATATTACAATGCTGATATTTGTTACTCCCTCCCTCTATCTCTCGGTCCTGTGTGACATTTTCAATTGTCTATATTTATTAAAAATATGTGATTCAGATATTGTTTGAATGACACGCAAAACCTTAATAGACACTCAAAAAGAGACAGAGAGTAATATTGCTCCTGGGGACCCGGGGGCTCTGCTGCCCAGGAGGCGCAGCAGCCCCTACCCAGTACCAATACCATACCCAGTACCAATAAACGTCGCCGTTTTGGTGAAAAAAAAATCCAACACCTTCCATTTGCAATCATATGGAGCAAAAATGTGATTATGAAAGCCTTAAAGATAAAATTTAATTATGGCTTTTTGGAATAATATGATCAGAATAATAACATTTTTGTACCAGTTCAAACGGAGTGAAAATTAGAGTACTTAATTTTTTAACCATATTTTTAATATATAACCGTCTCAAAAAAATTAAATGTTAAAATTTTCACTCCGTTTGAATCGGTGTAAAAATCTTATTATTCTGATCATATTTTTCTAAAACGTCGTAATTCATTTTTGTCTCTAGGGCTCTTATATGAAGTATATGCTCTTTTATTTAGGACTATGTAGAGCAGAAATGTGATTATGAGAACCTTATAAACAACAATTAATTATGACTTTTTAGAATAATATGATAAGAATAATAAAATTATTGCACCGATTCAAACGGAGTGAAAATTTAAACACTTAAGTTTTTTTAGACGGTTATATATTAAAATATATGGATAAAAAATTAAGTATTCCAATTTTCACTCCGTTTGAACCGGTATAAAGATGTTATTATTCTAATCATATTATTCTAAAAAACCATAATTAAATTGTCTTTAAAGCTCTCATAATTACGTTTCTGCTCCATAGGATTGCAAATGAAAGGTTTTGAATTTTTTTTTCACCAAAACGGGAACGTATTGGTACTGGGTAGGGGCTGCTGCGCCTCTCTGGGCAGCAGAGCCCCCGGGTCCTGCTCCTGGAGCACGGGAAATCAATTGTGAGTTAGGCCAGTCATTTCTTGAAACCTTTTAGTTTCCTTTTTGCTTAGAACTTAATCAGGATCAATTTCTACAAGTTCTTTATGCAGCTTGCTTGTATGCATGCCATGTGCCCCAAAGATGGTATAAGGAAAAGGAAAAGGAAAAGGAAAAGGAAAAGGGAAAAATAAAATAAAATAAATCCAGGGAGTATATTACATTTATTATTATTATTATTATTATACTACAAATCAAGTGGAGTCGGTTAAACTCTTATAAGTTCACTTTAAGCAAGACAAAAAGCCTAAATTGGTTACTTTATTTTTTTTTTAAATAAAGAAAGAAGACAAGCAAGCACTCTCCTTTTTCTTCTTTTCTATCTAATTGACTGGACTAGACCGCTGATGTTTTCAATGTTAGTTTCGGTTTCGCCGCTCCAGACTCTGGTTGGGTTGGGGCCTTGGGGGATAGGGTTGGTGAAAAGTAATTGTCACAAAAGTAGAATACTACTACTGTATATCTTAAAAGGAATGAAACTCAAAAATCAAAATAGTGACAACAAAATGATGTTTTGATTGCCAAAAGCAACCAATTTGTTACTGCTTTATTTAAAGGAGACAAGAAATCCTCTCTTTTTTCCCTGTTGAGGAAATAGGAACAACGTTATATCAGGAATTCCAAGAGTTTACCGGAACAGTCGGCAAGATTAGGTACATAATAGATAGACAGAATAAATACTAGGAATCCCTACGACGGCAAAGGTAAAAAGCCAAAGTGCATGCACCGTATTTACTCCTGGATTCCCGAGGACATGAACAAAAAGTTGGCAAACTCCGGTAACTGGGCATCGAATGTGAGGTGCTACAGCCTGTTTGCTAGATGATGAGCTGGGCGTACCACATCACGAGGAACATTTGAGATCCCGCAACCTTGGTAATGATAACTTGGAGATCTCAACAAAATTTTGGTAACAAATAGACTCTCAGTTCTCCCGCCGTCTGCAGAAAGACGTTAATGCAATCAGAATAAATAAAACCAGTGTTACTTACATAAAGAATGCCCTATATAATTGCTAGATAAGTATCCATAAATTCCATTTGCAAAGGACTAGAGGTGTAGCACAAGCTCGAGACACGACCGATGAGAGAACCATCACGGCAATTGGCAATAAAACCCACATAACTCCAGATATTGTTCTCCCAACATAAACTGGTGAAGTTTGGTCGATGACCTAGTTTAACTGAATCTATATACTTCAGACAACGATATGTCGATAACTACAAGGCTTTATAACTCAGATTGAGACCACAAGTATCAAAGAAACTAGGTACTTCCTTTATAACTATCATACTTTTGCGCCACATGAGCAAGGATGTTCAATGTTTCAAAATAAAAACGTGCCACATAGGAAATTGGATGGACAGTTAATGCCATGTACGGTAGTATTTAGTAAATGAAACAGGAAGAGTAAATTGTTTGGTTCATTGAGTTTACAGTGAACTAGCTAGATTGATTCTTGAATGAAATTCTATATTAGTAAAATATAGATTATTTAGGCAAATACACATCTCAGTAAGCACAGATCTGATTGACTTGAACAACCATCGAACCAAACTTGGACAAAAATTTAACTAGTCTGGAATTTCCAATAAAAAGATGGTATGGAATTGAAAAGAGTTAAAGAAGACCATTGTTACTTCAAACACAAATTTTGTATTAGCAGTTAGAATCTGATACCGAGAAATACCCAAGATAATCCCAAAGGTTGCTTCGATGGTCAAGGCCTAGGACTTGGAGTTTACTCCATCATAAGTCTCAGATTCGGAACTTCCTATGTGCTATCAACTCTCGTGGGACGAGTGAGAGCAACTATGTAAACGTTGAGATGTAGCTAAACCAAAAAACATAGTAATAGTTTCTATTAATTTATAACTAAATCAAAAATCAAAAAAAAGAAACCAATTAAGGATAAACTTCTTTACCTTATTAGTAGAAGTAGAAAATTTTGCATAACAATTTTCCAATGTCTATAACAAAAACCAAAAGACAGCAAATTTATCCTAATTTATGGTGTTAACAAAGATCTAAATGGTAAGCAACACTTTGCTTGCACTATTTTTCATGTTATATGCATGTAGAAGGGTAAAAAGTAAAGCATTAATGATCCTGAAGGCACCAATTTTCAGAGGTATACTTCCTAAAGATGTCTAGTATGTTCTATCCCAGCTATCAGCATGTAGTGTTCTTTGATCCGAAACCAAACCCCAGAAACTGCTCAGTACTTCATTAGAAGCAGTGAGGATGCAAGCCCTGAATTGAAAGGCTCTTGCAATTGAGAACTCTATTTCACAAATTTATGCCTTGGAAAATCGAACTTCACGCAATTGCAGTAAAATTAAAGAGTGCAATGACCAACCAAAACACCTAACCTGATACATTTTTCGTATTCAGCTATTTGAAAGCTACTTTTGGAGAGTGAGAATCTTAATCTTTTTTCCTTTCTTTCTTGGTGGACTTATTTTCTCCCAATTTTGTGTCTTGTTATTATATACATATGTCCTATTTGTTGCTGGTAAAAAAAAAAAAGAAGATAAACTAACCGCTTATTTTGTTACCATTCAAAATTCATGACCAGCGTACATGAAATAGCCCTTCTTCGGATCCAAGCCAAGCTCCCGAACCATGTTCCTGGCCGTACACATAGTCTCTGTCGTTTTCGCTTTGATCTTGCATTCTTGGAAGTTCTGTTGAAAAGTTGAAGATAATATGGTTGGAGAGGGAAAAGAGAGAAGAATAAATGGAGGCCAACAGCTGCAGTACCTCCCGGCCAACACACAACTGAGGGGACAGAACTCATAAATTTATCTTCATATAGAAGTTCACCAGACTTGATACCCCATAACCGTAAATTGCAGTCCTCTCCACCTAAGGTTAATACATCCATTGGTATATAAGCTCATAATTTTAAGATCTGCCCGCAAAGAAAGAGCATAAATTAGCATGAAACACACCAGACATGAAAAATCTCCCATATGGGTCAACTCCAAGCTGTATGCGGGTATGGGAGTTGACATTGCCCTCATAAAATTGGACAGGCCCCCTCTGCATGAGACGATGATCATAAAGCCTGATCTGCATATAAAAGAATGTCCATCAATTAGCAATGCTAAAATTGATGAAATTCAACTCCGAGATATATCAGAAGCAATTAATGATGATCCTACTAAATCAGCAAACAGACCGTTACTACCAGCTTCAGCAAAGAGAAAAACAATTACTGCATCCTCGATTATAACAAGTTTCACAATTGCAAATAGATTTGGGCAATTTCTTTTTTTTTTTTTGGATAAGTAAATAAATATATTAGAAAGAAGGCATTAAGGGAATGCCACCCATATACAAAAAAAAAGCCACACGACAAAAAGACCCTATACACTTCCATGCGAAAGGAAAAGCTAAAACCAATCTAAGAATTGGTCAAGAGATGGATATCAATCTCTCTTGTCCCAACTATACAAGCTATTCACCACAAAACTTTTGATACTATGCAACAATTTTTCGACCCCTTCGAAACATCTAGAATTTCTTTCCCGCCATATGATCCACATCAAACAAAGAGGAATCAAATTCCAAACCCGCTTCCTCTTCTTTCCCACTTTAGCACCTTTCCAAGCAATTAGGAGTTCCATCACATTTCTCGATAAAGCCCACCGAATCCCAAACCAAGAAATCACAGTGGTCCAAAGCTCCCATGCCACCAAGCAATGAACAATGAATAAGGAGATGATCAACCGTCTCCGCATCCCTTGTGCACATACAACACCAATTGACAATAGTAATCCGCCTTAGGATCAAGTTGTCAATGGTGAGAATTTTAACTTGAGCCGCACACCACACAAAAAAGCTCACCTTTAATGGCGCCATCGTCTTCCAAATTGCTTGCCAAGGAAAGGAAGGATTACCCCTCCCACAAAGAGATTGACAGTAGGATTTCACATGAAAAGAACCATCTTTTGATAAATTCCACCGCACCTCATCCTTCCCTTCTCCTATCCTTCTAATATCATACACTCTAGAAATCAAAGCCAACAAATCCTCTTCCTCCCACTCATTAACATCCCTACGCAAACAGATGTCCCAAACTATAACTCCTTGAAAATGGAGATAATCAAATACGCTAGCTTCTTTGTCACAAGCCAACATAAAAATACTTGGGAACGCTTCCCGCAAACTCACTTCCCCACACCACACATGCTCCCAAAACAAAACTCTTTTCCCATCACCTACCGCCAAATAAGTATTCTTTTTAAAAGCATCCCACCCATTCATTATTCCCCTCCAAAGCGCCACCCCATAAGGCAATCGCACTTGCAAAGATGACCAATCCCCCTATTCACAGCCATACTTGCCTTACCCCCTACCCAATCAACACTTATCAAATTTAAACCTAATTGTAATCTAAACATGTCAGTAGTAAAACAAACTTAATTGTAATCAAAATTCAAAGACAGAATTGGTATACATACGCAACGATAGAAGGATTTATGTTTTTTAATTTTTCCGCAACATGTCATCAGGAGTAAACAATGATAGACCTGAACTCATCTAGCTTTCTATAAGGGGTCGGTTCGATACGGAAAATTGAAATGAGAACATGGATGCCTACCGTGCTTTAAACTATATTCCAAAACATGTTCTTCTGAAAAAAGAACTGATTTTTTGATTCACAACCGTTTAAAAAAGAAGAGGAAAAAAAAAAAGTCATACCTGTGGAGAAAGAACTGGTGCGAGGGCGAGAGTTAGAGAGACATGAAAAAGTACCGCAAAGAAAACATTTAGGGAGAGAGAGAGAGAATACTCAGAATAGGAAACAAAAAAATGAAAATAAATCATTAAAAAAATTCGACTTAACTAAATATTCATTTAGCACCGAGAATTCCTTTACCAGCATTCATTACCAGAATTACTTTAGTATTTCAAGCATGTCTTTCAACGCCAATTCAATCGATAGTCAAGCATGTCTTTCAACAATCCAGAATTGCTTCCCGTAAATTAAGTGACTAATATAATGACGGAACATTTCCAAAAATTAAACATTCAAACTGAAAAAATCACTCTCAACTGTCAGATGAAATCAATGTGAGCCATCCAATACCAAGGGTTGAATGAATGGTGGAGATTTGTGTAGGAAAATGTGTGTTAAGCCAACGGTCAAGATTTCTGAAGGAAAAATGTGTGGGTCACCATACCGTCGCGAATTGTATTATAGATATATCCAAAATAAGGTTTGTCATCCCCCTCACATACTCCCACGTCAATTAGGGATCATGGGTACAGTATATTTGTTGATGTGTTGTAAACCATATCTCCTCTTTTAATCCACAAGATATGGAGTAATCATTAGTGGTTGATTACATTTACAAAAAGTACATGAATTTTCTAGAACAGAAAGGCACAATTATTGCATACAATTGTAAAATACACATAAAAGTGTACAAACATTTGCACATAACAAAGCTACTAGAACCATGAGCAAACACATTTGCACAAACAAATGAAGAGTTCTCCTGCGCGTAAATTCGCATCGGGTTTGATTACCTTGAATTGTTGCATCGAATTGTCCCCAAAATCTTATACTAACCTCTCCAGGCAGTAACATGCAAACGGGCGAGGCACGATTCTCTGTGCCGAAAACCCCTTGGCAAATAATTCAACGTCCGGAAAATCTCTCGACATAGAGGTACATGGATTTTTGGGACAAAAGAGATCGGACTCTGCAAATGGCCAGCTACTATCTTCCTCCATCTCTCTCTTTCAAACGCAAATCTCCAAAGCCATTGCCTCCAACAAAGCTTGATTGAACAACTTTAACTTCCTCACACCCAAACCTCCCTCTTTAATGGACGCACAGACGATGTCCCAATCAACGAGATGGTATTTGAATTCCTCTCCCACCCCTCCCCAAAGAAAATCTCATTGAATCTTTTCTAACCTCTTTGCCACCGACACCAGAATAACAAACAAGCAAACAAATTTGAACAATCATATAACAAAGAAGAAATTTGTTGTGCAAGGAAGACCGTGGTTTGAAGATGGGGTGTAAACCCCTTGAAATCATTCCCATCAAACCTATCTACCGTCTGACATGGAACCACTTCATTTTTCATAGACCTGGAATGGCATGTTTCAGCTGTAATGTAAATTGCAGACACCATGAAACTGTGCACTCAAACGAAAAGTGAAAGCTAAATCCCTGGCTTATACCATCCGTCTATGTTTAGACTTTAGGTTGTTTAATTTTGTCATGCACAATGCAATATAATGTGGTTCACCATTTTACCCTTCAGCATCATCATTAGTTTTTTTTTCCCTTTATAAGTACTTCAATTGTTAAAGACCAAACAAAAAATACAAATTCAAAGGGGAATACCCTAGAATCTAACCAAACACCAACTTACCATATTTACACACCCAAGCACCAGTAACCAGAACCAAACTTCCCAGAAAAAGAAAAGACAACACCACCCTAGGACTACTCTAGCTACACAACAAGCAGCACACACCACACCATAGCATAAAAGATAGAAGGATGAGAAACATAAGAAACTAAAACCCCTAGCCAGCAAGCACTAATGACTACACTGCTAGATAGGCTCCAAGTTTAACAGAAGTTGATTCTGCTGAGAGGGCTTAATCTTCCTCAATGAACTGAGATAGTCCCTTATACTGGGAAGAATATGTATAATCTGATCTTGATCTGCAGCCCTGTTTAGGAAGATCTTCAGATTCCTTTCCTGCCAAAATTGATATACAGATGCTACCAGGGAACACTTCCTTATCAAGGAATCAAAACTCCTCCCCTTAACATGATGCCCAAAACCAAGCAATAATCTCATCCACCCCAAATTGGTAAAATGTGGTTCTTAGCCCTCAATTCCTGCCAAATAGCATAGGAGAAGGAAGATTCAAAACAAAAGGTGAGAATGGGATTCCCTAGCATTGTTACACAGCTGACAAATATTGGCACATCCAAACCCAAACAGATGAGAATGGGATTCCCCAGCATTATCTGGGTGTCAACACCTCCTCCTTGATAAACCCCCTCTCCAAGTGCTCCTTGTCCTCATCCGAGAGTGTCAAAATCCATACCATCAACACAAGGTCTATAAGACCAAGACTCAGTGTATAGATTTTCATAATACTGGACCCTTAGTAGCAAGATCCTTCTATCGAGGAGGTGAATCCGTCTCAAAACCTCCAACCACATTCAAATTTAATGCTAAATTAGAAATTTGGAGAGAAGCACTAGAGTCCAAAGGATTTAGGATAAGTAGGAGCAAAACTGAGCATATGCAGTGTAAGTTTAGTGACAATAGAAGAACCTAGGTATAAAAAGTGAGGATTCAAGATTAGGAGATACCAAAAAGTGAGCTTTAGGTATTTAGGTTCAATTATTAGGAAGGGTGGAGAGATTACGGACGATGAAACCCATAGGATCCGAGTTGGGTGGCTCCAGTTGAGAATCGCTTCTAGTGTGTTGTGTGATCGAAAGATACTTATAAAATTGAAAAGAAAATTTAATAGAACTGCAATACGACCAACAATGCTATACGGGACGGAGTGTTGTCAAATCAAGAAGCAATAAGTGAGTAAATGAGCATAGCTAAAATGAGATGAGATGGATGTGTGGTAAGACTAGGACAGATAGAGAATTAGAAACGAAACTATTCGCGAGATGGTAGGAGTTGTATCTATACAGGATAAATTGAGAGAAAATTGGTTAAAGTGGGTTGCATATATTTACCGTAGACCTGCAAACTCAGTAGTCAAGAAGAGTGACATTATAGTATCGAATATTAGGCTAGGGGAAGAGGGAAGACCTAAACTAACTTTGGATGCTGTGATACAGAAGGATTTGGGCGCACTAAACTAAATCTAAGTGAACAGGTAACCCTGGGCCTAGACAGAGCTCGATGGAAAAATAGGATTCATGTAGCCGACTCCAATTGATCAGGACACAAGGCTCAGTTTGGTTACTGGAACTCGTCATTCTCCACCTTGGCTAGGGGCGGCTCCAGAAAAATGTTTCAGTGGGTTCAAATATCTTGGTTGATCTTAATTAGAAATTTGTGTTCATACCTGAATTTGGTTTGTATGTAATTTTTTGTTCTTTAGTCAAACAATATAGGAAACTAATAGTAGAAGGTGAAATCAACTTGATTTTGTCGCATTCAACTTAAAATCTTTGTACTAATTTTATTTTATAGTAGTTATTTTGTGCTATTTGTTTAGTTTGTCAAGGAGCCCAAAATTACGAACTCTAATAGTAATTTGAGATAGAGATGTAAGCAGTACAATTGAAAGGTGTAGGCTAGTAGTGGTAGTGATAGGACACAACCACCTATAACCCTACAAGTTAGATAAAAGAAGGGGGTTCAGTGAAGCTAAGATCCTCATGCGTATTGCAGATTTCATACATACGTGAGAAATATTTGGGGCTCAGGTGACCCTTCCTCAAACCAAGCTAGTGCCACCCTGCTCTCGGCTCTTCTCAACCCATAGCCATATAAGGGATAAAGTTATGCCTCATAGCAATTGGTTACTTCATTGACGAACTTAAGCCTCAAACCCTTGCATTTTCTCCAACTAATCTCGTCGATCAGAACAATGCTACTCAACTCTTATTTTGTTTCTTTTCCTTGACAAAATTTCCTCTTCTGACAAGTCCAATCTCTTTGCGATCCCACTTCTCAATACATTTCGTAGCTTTAGCTTTCCTAGAAGTCTGTCAGGTCATTAAACACCTGTTCCACAACCTTTACCACAAAAGCTTGGGTCCCCTTCAACTAAATAATGGTTCCACCAGTACTCAGCGTTTCAAAACGGAAGGGACTCCTCCCGCCATGTATAACACCGTAATCATTAGTATTTTTGTTCAAAATAAATACTAAAAACTTGTCCATGCCTATCACCCAACCAGTTTGAGATGCAGAAGAATCCTTTTCCAACATTCCACTCTATGTAGAACCATATACTTCAATTATCATGCCAACTACAGAATCCGAGTTCGCTGAACCTTCAGTGGTAGAGCAGCAAAAATGAAAGGGAGAGAGTAGATAGTTATAGGAGAGCTCGCATAGTTATTTTCCACGTTGGCACAATCTAAACCTCTGTTTTGGGTGACAACTAAGATTTCGTCAACGCAACTGCCGAAGTTGAAACTACAAATTCAGCAAACCAAGATTCCCAGTTAAACCCTCCTCAAAGAAAAGGCTGCGGGAGTGGGAACCATCCGTAAGCCCTTCATTTTCAAAACCATGACTCCATGTCAAATCCTAAAGACACTCCATAGTAAAATGGATTCCATAATTTCTGACAGAAGTAATCACAGTTAAGTAGAGGTAATTGGAATAACAGACTTACTGATCCATCCATAGAGCTTGCCAGGAAGCACTGATCATACAACTGAAGTGATGCCAAACTACAATTTCAGAACCATATGTTACGATGAAAGAATTGAAATAAGAAATAAAACATAAACAATGGAAGGAAAAACAAGCCTACTAAACTGGTGCCAACAACCACTAACCAGGAGATAGATGAAGGCATAGAGGTGATATGCGACTGCGATATGTTGCCTCGCAGCTGCAGAACATGAGATTATAGAGACATTTCATACACAGAGTTTCATATAATAGACAGATTGCATCAACATTCACAAGCACTAGAAACTTTAGAAATTGGGAGAAGAAAGAAAGGTGTTATTTGAATATGTTATAGATTTTGCTGCTTTTAGGAAACTAGCGTTGGATAGTAGTATCCAGCAGTTAGACCATTAGATGTGAAGATGCACATAACAAACTAATACCTGGAACAGAGTTGCCATCTCCAATTAAAGAATTGTAATTGCCGTGATAACTCAAAACTCAAGATTTAACTTGACCATATGACAATTGGACTCCTCAAAAGCCAAAATAATGTTACATGTATTACAAAACAATCTGAAGAATAAAAGACTAAATAAAAATAGACCAAGAAAAAGTACCTCAAAACATCGTTTAGTTAAATTTCGAGGAGTTGTACTTGAAGGCTTACAAGTTCCTTGAGAAGCGTATGGAATTTGGTGTCTAGCAAGTCTAGCAGATAATCCTTCAGATTTTTCCCGAGTATCAACTGTCACAATTGCTCCATTTCTTAGACCACATAAAACAATCTTTCCCTGCAAGAAGAAAAACAGTTAGCGAAATTGCAGTTCTGTGCTAGTTAATTAGCAAATCCTAGACAAAGAAGATGCTGATTGATATTTCATGTGTGTTTAACGTGTTTGAGGCACGATGCCGGGGGGGGGGGGGGGGGGGGTGTGTGGTGGTGTTTGTGGAAAGAGGGTTAAAGCGGAAAGGAAAAACATGGCGGGACTTGGGAGCAATAGCAGCATGTAAGGATGCAGTAGCTATACTTAGTACGGGTGACAATACATAGCCCACCTGAAAACCAAAATTACTTTTTCAGAGATGGCATCTGGTTCAGCCTCCATTACTGATTAATGTGACAAGGAAAAACTTTAACTTCAGGCAACAAGGGCAAAAGCAGCAAAAGACGGTTGGAATCATGTTAGTCAGGATAAGTGAGCTAAAGCACTCTATTGAAACTTTCAAAACTTTAGTAGAACTTGTTATTGTTACCTGCCAAGTTCTCTTTTCTTCTACAAAGACAACTCGTCTGACCTCTAATGCATTTCTATTTTTCAAACCAATATATGTTCGTATAATGGTAAAAGGCTGCAAACATTTTAGCTAAACCCATTGCCTATTCATGCTACAAAAACAACCTTTTCATCAGATTGTCAATTAACCACAGTTAACACAACCAGTATTCATGAGGAAGCAAGTACTAGGTTGTTACTTTTGGACATACCAAAAACGAAAAAGAGTGATCGACTAACAAAATCAATAAAATGGGGGGAAAAAGTGTAATTGGCAGTGTTATAAAAATAGGAATTCCTCGGCGATTAATAATCGCTGGCGGGGATTATCCGACTAGATCAGACTAATTGCTATACGCCGATTAATTGCCAATTACTAATTGCTATGCACTGATTAATCGCCAATTACCAAGCCTCAAAGCTCGAAGGTGGCTGACCGCCCAACTAGTGCCTAGAGATTTTAGAACATTGGTAATTGGTACCTTAAATATCCTGCATACTTACCGGGTGATCAAGTTGAAGTGAAAGAACATCACTTTTACAGCGAAACACCCATGATGGCACTCCAGTTTCCAGATTTACCAAGGCAGCTCCAAGATTGGTGCCTATACGTGCCAAAAATATTAATGAAATAGGTTGATTAGTACAGGGTCCCAATTGTCATTTTCACCCCAGCAGCAACCTGGTAATAAGTGCTTATCACTTCTTAGACGGGACCAAGAATGAAGAAAAGATTAGCCAATTCAAACCCCAATACCAAATTACTATGACAGGGAAGAGTCTGGATTAGTACATGATATGAGCATAGGCATGCCATACTAAGAACTTGAAAGATTCACTATAGTAGAAAAACATAGTTTCAAACCAATGGAGGAAAGGTGAAGAGAATATAATCTCAACATAATAGTAAATAACCAGACAAAAGTAGCGGTAAAGAACTTGCCAACCACAGCTTGGCTCCCATCAGAGTTGCAATCAGCAGTCCAAACTGTACAATTGAACGAAGCAGCTTTATATATTCTTCTTCTTAGCATAAGGCTGCTAAGATCATAATCCAAGGGTTCACCAAGGTTCAAAGTATAGACAGATCCACCAGATGTTTCTGAACCCAGAGAAGTTATCCTGTACTTAAGTTAAAGTATTCAATATCACCTGCTTTCCTTTATCAACTTGTACAACTAAAGGACAAATGCAAAAAGAAAAAAGAATTAAGGGTACACCATTTTCCTAAATCTAAAATATGGAACATGTATGAATCAATTGAAATGCCAGGAATCGGGGATCGGGGGGGGGGGGGGGGGCAACAAAAGAACCTTTGCAATTAGTAATACCATATATATACACACACACACACACAAAGTTCGGATCCAGCCAGGGATCCCGGATTTTGGTGAGGACCATTAGCATTTAGCTCAGCCGTTGGATTGTGTTTTCAATGGTCAAAAATCGTCCGCGGATCCGAACCATTGAAAACACAATCCAGTGGACAATTTTTGAATGGATTGTGTTTTCAATGGTCAAAATCGTCCGCGGATCCGGACCAATGAAAACACAATCCAACGGCTGAGCTAAATGCTAATAGTCCGCACCAAAAGCCAAAATCCGGGGACACCCAAAAAAACACCTCATAATTTCCGATCAAATTTTAATGATCCGAGCCGCTCAATGTGATCAGAACGTGATTTTAATGGTACCCGCAATAAATCAGCAAAAAAAATGACCGAGAAAGGCTTGATCCGAAAAGTTTTTTTTTGAACGGTTCAAATAAAAACTGCTCAAATCAAGCCTTTTCCGGTCATTTTTTTTGCTAATTTCTCGCGGGCACCCTTAAAATCACATTCTGCACACATTGAACGGTTCGGATCATAAAAATTTGATCGAGAACTATGAGATTGAGATTTGGGGTGTTTTTTTAGGTGTCCCGTGAACCGTCCCGTATATATATATATATATATATATATATATATATATATATATATATATATATATATATCGGGGCGGTTCCGAAGACCCTTAAAAAAACCCTCCAAATCTTAATCTCATAGTTTCCGATCAAATTTTGATGATCCGATCAACTCAATGTGTTCAGAACGTGATTTTAAGGGTGCCCGTGAGAAATTGGCAAAAAAACTAACCGGGAAGGGCTTGATTTAAGCAATTTTTTATTGAACCGTTCAATAAAATTCAATAAAAAAACTGTTCGGATGAAGCCCTTCCCGGTCATTTTTTTTGCTGATTTCTCTAGCACCCTTAAAATCACGTTCTGATTACATTGAGCAGCTCGGATCATCAAAATTCGATCAGAAACTTAGGGGGGGTTTTTAAGGGTCCCCGGAACCGCCCCGTATGTATATATATATATAAGAGAGAGAGAGAGAGAGAGAGAGAGAGAGAGAGAGTCCCCTTCTTATAAGGACTACCTTATTTTAATAAAATACGGACCTCCCTTTCCTGATCGAATTTCGATGATCCGAGCCGCTCAATGTATTCAGAACGTGATTTTAAGGGTACACGTGAGAAATCGGCCAAAAAAAATGATCGGAAACAATAATTGCTCAAATCAAGCCCTTCCCGATCATTTTTTTTGCCGATTTCTCACGGGTACCCTTAAAATCACGTTCTGAACACATTGAGCGGCTCGGATCATCGAAATCCGATCGGGAAAGGCGAGAAATGGGAGGTCCGCATATAAGGTCCTCATTTTAAGATCCTTACCTAAAGATTTCTGTATATATGTATATATATGTAGATGTATATATGTACATCTATACATGTACATATATACATCTATACATGTACATCTATACATGTATAGATCTACATATACAGATGTACATATACATATATATATGTACATACGTATATCGGGGCGGTTCCGGGGACACCCAAAAAAACACCTAAAAAAACTTCTCATAGTTCCCGATCAAAATTTGATGATCCGAGCCGCTCAATGTGATCAGAACGTGATTTTAAGGGTACCCGCGAGAAATCAGCAAAAAAAATGACCGGGAAGGGCTTGATCCGAACAGTTTTTTTTACTGAACGGTTCAAATAAAAATTGCTTAAATCAAGCCTTTCCCGATCATTTTTTTGCTAATTTCTCGCGGGCACCCTTAAAATCACATTCTGCACACATTGAACGGTTCGGATCATAAAATTTTGATCGGGAACTATGAGATTGAGATTTTAGGTGTCCCTTGAACCGGCCCGTGTGTGTGTGTGTGTGTGTGTGTATATATATATATATATATGTATATATATATATGTATATATATATGTATATATGGGGCTGTACAAATTCCATTCCAAGAGGGATGCTTCTACATCAAAATAATCTGGATTGCATTTTTTTGTTTTTTAAAAGCAACCAACTGTATATTAGAGAGGAAAAAAGAGGACAGAAAATTCAGGGGATGTAAAACAACAGAAAGAAAGCAAAATCACATATCACACCCATGGCTCTCCAATCCCTTCCAATAAAAAAAACAAGGTAAGGAGATCGGAATTATAAAAAGCGGTCAAAGAACAATCTTATCCCAAAAAACTTCCTGTGACTTCATATATATCCTCAACAAGTACTATGTTCCCTCAAAAAAAATAAAGCACCACAAAGGCCCTCTTTTCAGAGTTATATCATTAACATGAGTTTTCTGGTGAACCATTGACCAAGAAAAAAGCTTTTTCTAGGGAACAATGTGCACTCCAATTCAACTGGTGAGGAACTAAAATTGGAAGGGGTCATCAGTGATAGGAATAAAAAAAAAAGGACTCACAAGAAATGGACTCCAAAAGAATGAATGGACCGCTTTCTTTCACTAACTGTACTCAAAGAAACACCCGAGAATAGATAACAGATGAGCAAACTCATTTGGCTTACAACCATTGGGGTTTTTGGGAGATGTTATTCCAAGATTGGAACAGAGTTCAAAAAAAAACCTGGACGAAAGATGCATTATTTTTCTGGGATAAATGAAAAAACGTGGGAACAAGTTCGAAAGAATAATTTACTCCCAAAAAAAAAAAAAAAAGTCCAAAGAATCCTCACCCCTCCATATATTGACCCAAAAACGGATATTTGCCACATTTCCAACAATCATTTGAAGCTTTTCATAACAGAGTGACATAAAGTAATCATGCTCAAGGGGAAACCTACACCGTGGTTAACCCTATCAATGAGAGATTCTCAGCAACAATGCTCCCTATGGCCTAGTCTCAAACCCTCTACCTCCTATGGTAAGTCTTCCTCCTTGAAGGTATCACCACCCATTTGGCATTATTTGTAACTGAGAAATTACAGGAAGACTTAAGTACACCAAACCCCTTTTTGTCATAATAGAACTCCAAGAACCCCAGTCCATACGATGATTAACATTTTCCAGAATCAGCTTTCAAGAAACATTACCTTTTGGGGTTTCCAGCCCAAACTACTAATCTGAAAACACTACCTTTTGGGTTTCCAGCCAAAAGTATGGATCTACATAACACTACAGAAGAATGGAGATCGGAAATCTGATTTTCAATTTGGGAATTCATTTCACAACTACAGAAGCAACAATCAACAAGGCCCAATCAACTGTATATCTCATTCGGACATGATAGACAAGCTGAGAAACCTCCAGTGTCAAAAGATGGGCTGACAAATAGAGAAGTAAGAAGCTTTCTGATTAAACTAAAAACAGAACATCCATCAAAACCAATAACGGCAATGATATACATGAAACGTTTCAGAAAGGATACATAAGATGCTGCCTTGGTAAACCATCTGAATCAGAATGTTTTCCATGCATCTTCATACAAGATATATTCGATGACATATTTACTGAAGCTCCTGAAGGTCTCCAAAGATGTCCAGGTAATTCCACAAACCTTTCTCGTTCTTCTATGCTGAGCGGCCATACACGATCTGGCATGCATCCTATCCCGTAATCAAATTGTTGTTGAACTTTCCCAACCACATAAAAACTGCAAGATCACTGAACTTTAAAGACGATAACTTATAACGAAGTCCTTGGAGAAAAAGATGTGGTTACAAAAAGCATTTTCCAGGAAAAACATGACATAACATTGATAGGAAAACAATTGCAGCAAGAAATTTAGATATTAAAACAAGAGACAAGAAGAACAGAATTATGTTATTTCGAAAGAACTAGAAGCAAAAAAAGAAAAGAAAAAAAGAGCAAGTCAATAGGGAGTGGTTTAGATAAGTGGTAAAAATGAATAACTATGACGATGATCATTTGTTTTCCTCCATCTGCACTTGTTGGTATGAAATAGAAAAGAACTGTGCTGAAAGAGCACTTGCAAACTACGCTACCTAGAATCCGAATGTGGCTCGACAAACGGGAATGTGGAATGATGCGTGTCCTACATTAAGCTATAATAAAAGTAGGTTTGTATACGTCAATTTATTTGAAAGGAAACCTCTTTCAAGCAATAAACACCCAATGAATTTAAGTCTTTCTATTTACCATGCTTTGGACACCTTGTATTTTTTCAAAATACTAATCACGTAAAAGTAGGTTTCTGGGAGCATTACAAACCCAAGTTTTTACATTTTCCTTTCAAACCTCCTATATATCTCTTGATTTTTGTTTATTTGAATATTTCCCCCTAGATTAAATGACACAAAAACAGAGTTTTAAAAAACGGCCGTTACGTAACGTTTTTCAAAGGTCCGACACCATTTACGGGGGTGAAAACGGTGTTATGAAAATTCACATGCGTATCGGCCGTTATGTATCGCATAATGGCTTTTACACCCCATTACGGGACAATTACGCCTACAGAACACTGAGAACAGATTTTCTTCTATTTTGTCGGTTCCTTTCTCAGACCTCCATTTGATCCTACAATGTATTATTTGTAACTTTGTGAGATTCTCCTGCCCTCACGTGCCAAAACAGTATTTTGAGAACCAAACTCTCATTATTTCAAAATGGGTCAGAGAGAATTTGATTAAAAAAAACAAAAAACTTCAATTTCGTTCTTAAAACACAACATTTGATCAAATCTTACTTAAAACTACTTCCAAAAGTCAAATATTGCTTAAAAAAAATTCAATTTAGTCATAAATAAGGTTACGGCATGTGTATACCAAACCGAGCCTTGTATTCCAATCAATTGGAGTCAGCCATATGAATCCTGTTTTTCTATTGAGCTTTGTTTATGGCTACCTCTTCACTTAGATTTAGTAAGCCCAAGTCCTTCCGTATCACAGTATTCAAAGTCAGTTTAGGTCTTTCTCTTCCCCTAGCCGCATATCCCCTACTATCATGTCACTCTTCTTGATTACTGCATCCACAAGTCGATGATAAATATGTCCAAACCACCTAAATCTATTTTCTCTCAACTTATCCTGTATAGGTACAACTCCTACCGTCTCACGGATAGTTTCGTTTCTAATTCTATCACTCCTAGTCTTACCACACATCTACCTCTACCTCCTCATTTCAACTACACTCATCTTACTCACTTGTTGCTTATTGATAGGCCAACACTCCGTCCCGTATTGCATCACTGGTCGCATAGTAGTTCTATAAAATTTCCCAATCACACAACACACCAGAAGCAACTCTCCACTTGAGCCACCCAACTTGGATCCTATGAGTTACATCATCCGTAATCTCTCCATCCTCGCTAAAAATTGAACCTAAATACCTGAAATGCTCACTTTTTGGTATCTCCTGATCCTAAATCCTCACTTCTTCTGTCTCGTCACTTTTACTGTCGCTAAACTAATAGTGCGTATGCTTAGTTTTACTCCTACTTATTCTAAATCTTTTGAACTCTAATGCTTCTCTCCAAATTACTAATTTATCATTAACCCCCCTTCCAGTTTCATCAACTAAGACAATATCATCTGCAAACTACATACACCAAGGAATATCATCGTGAATATGTCTAGTCAGCTCATCCATAACTAAGGCAAAAAGGTAAGGGCTCAAAGTTGACCTTGGTGTAGCCCTACTGTAATTGTGAATCCACTTGTTTCCCCTAGTGCTGATCTAATAGTAGTGACGGCACCTTCATACATGTCTCTAACCACATCTATATATCCTTTTGTCACTTCCTTTTGCTCCAAAACGCACCATATGATATCCATGGGCACCCTATCGTAGGCTTCTTCTAGGTCTATAAAAAACATATGGAGATCTCTCCTCTTCTTCCTATACTTTTCTACCAACCTCTTTAACAAATAAATTGCTTCCATGGTCAATCTCCCCGGCATAAATCCAAATTGCTTCTCTGATTCCGTTGTCACCATTCTCAAGCGATGCTCAATAACTCTTTTCCACAACTTCATTGTATGGCTCATCAACTTAATGCCTCTATAGTTGTTGCAACTTTAAGGTTAGGCCCGTTAGCGCATATGTATCAATGATTTTTTCAACATTTGCTAGTGCTTGAAAAAAATTCACGAGTGCGGTGTCTAATTCCCATTACAAATTGACCAATACTCCCGTTATCTGTTACTCGCGACCGCGACCGTTACCCCGACCGATACCACAATTTAAATGCAAAAACAAATGGAAAAACTTTCGGGGATTGCATTGGACTGCTAAATATGCGTTTTGGATCTAGAGTGTACCATGATCCCTAATGTGCGTTCCAAGCAGTAAGTTAGTGGGCCATTCGCTTTCTCTAGTAACACAAGTCCTACCACACCGCTTCCCCAATGCAATTCAACAAGATTGGATGGTCTCGATTGCGATAAATAGCACAACTGCACAAGTAGTTAGGGTTTACTCAAACTGAAAAGGTCTTTGGAGGAAAGTAGTTAGGGTTTACTCAAACTGAAAAGGTCTTTGGAGGAATGGATGTTATAACAAACCGAAGAGACCGATATTCACAAGTATACATGCTCAAAAGCATAGAATTATATTATAAAGGTTATAATGATAGGATGATGTCGAAACCTTGCAACGAAAACAGAGTTATTGGAAGAGATCAGAAATTCCAATCATAAGGCCTTTCTGCCCTTATATCATGTGTAATAAGTGCTCAACTTATACAGGATGGAGTAATCTCCAATTGATAGTCTCTACTCTTCCCATTCAACAATCCTCTCCCCAATCCCCGTGTTAGACACCACGTAACAAACCCTATGACCTCACAATACAGGATCGCGTCAACTTGAAACTGATGCCCCGTCAAATAGAACTAGGGATGGCAATCCTACCCGCCCCGCCCTGAACGGGGCGGTTTTCTACCCCATTTTCAGGTATCGGGTCGGGTCGGGTAAAATTTTTCAAACCCGCCCGGGTTCGGGGCGAAAGTGCCCTGCCCTGAAATACCCACCCTGAACCCGCCCCGGCGTATTTATATATATTTTTATTTATATATGTATATATACTTATATACACGTCCATTCATTTTTTTAGCATTAATTCAAAAAACAATGTCTCTTCACTATAAGTAGGCTAATTAAATTTAAAAAAGAAATAAAAATTGATATTTATTGGTGTTTAGTGGATTTTTTAAAAAGTTTTCTTAAAATATTTATAATAAATTCTACACATAAAGAAATGGAATGAAGTATCTAAAATATTGATTGCAATTAAAAGTTTAGATAAAACCGCGATACCAAAAGACACAAAATAATTTCAAAAGTTTTATTTTTTGGATAATTTTTATTCTTATTTAGCATTTTTTTTTACTTTTTTACTTAATACTTTGATTTTTTAAATTTTTACGGGGCGGGGCGGAGCGGGTAAACCCGTTCCCCGATCGGGGCGGGAATGGGGGTACCCCAAAAAAACCCGGTCGGGGTCGGGGCGGGGCCGGGGTCGGGAAATGATTTTTGGGACAGGGTCGGGGTATGCAAAAACCCGCCCCGCCCCGCTCCGTTGCCATTCCTAAATAGAACATATAATTCCCAGAATAAATAGTACAAATGATCCCATTCTGCAAGTTATTAACTCTATCAATGCATAATTCTTAAACAAGGCAAATATGAATGGCAACTTCCCACAGCAACCTTAAATATACCTTAAGCAGCCATTCGCACTTGCTGCAAATAAAATGTCTGTTCCAGTTATGCCAATTGGCCTGTCTATATTCACATGTATCAGTTCCATAGCACTATCGCCGATCCTTTCTGTCCCCTGGAACTTCCAAACCTGTGATGTTTAGAATATCATTAACAAGATAAATATTGTCAGACAAAACAAGGAGACGGGTATATATTTCAATTATCAATCTGACATCACCAAACACTGACGTCGGCAATAAGAAATGAAGACAGTGCAACAACCATGTACTATTCAAGGATAAATTAGAAAAGTGTTCAAGGAAAGAAAAAGGGAATTGATTTTGGCACTCCCCAAATTGATAACCACACTCCCCAGGGGAGTGCCAAAATCAATTCCCCTTTAGGAGTGTGGTTATCAATTTGGAGAGTGCCAAAATCACTCCCCAAGAAAAAAGCGTAAATGAGAAACTCTACCTTCGCCATCGACGATTTAATGAAGATTGATCTCAATACTTGAAAGAGGGCATAATGTAATGTTTTCTAAGTTAAAGGGAGTAAGTGTCATGCACTATTTTAAGGGGGTAAAACAAAATTTATCTACAACAAACGTACAATAGGCTGAGATGCTTGTATCTTTTGATATTCCTCCTGAAAGCTGCACTTCCCTCTACTGCAAGGAATTAGATCACCACACAACTCCCTGAGCTGGAGTAACTTGGCAGTCTTTTTCCTGATTCTCCTACATGACTTATCAACCTGCAATGAGAGAGAGAGAGAGAGAGAGACAAAGCCTTCACGACATAATTGAGGCAGAACTCAAGTCAAAAAATAAATCAATAAACGTTGGATGGACAAGGGTATGACTATCAGGTTAGCCTGAGTAATAGGCGCCAGACCTCATTTAACCTACATCTAATTGTATATAGTATGTTGTACAGGTACGTGCATACAGCCTAAACATATAGCTTCATAGTATATTACTATCTCATATCGTATTTCAATATTAATAATGATTATTGCTTAGGAATTTAGTTCAAATAAAGTAAGTCGCAGGGGCAAAAGGGCTATTTAAATTACCCGTCCACATGAGAGGTAAAAAAAAACATTCTTTACTACTAAATGTGAGCTTCTTCTACCACTCCTACACAATTAGGGATAAGTGTCTAACTTTGTTGCGGGGGTTGGACAAATACTTCATAGCCTTACATTTGCCATACCCTAAGACTCGGAGGAACAATCTCCTCATAGGTAGACACAAGTACTTAGAAGGACTTCGGTAAATTTTGCAGATTTAGGTAGATAAATAAAAGTGGAAGGCACCATAACTTCGGAAAGAATTGTAAACATCATCCTGTAAATATTAGCATAAACCTTGAGATCAATGGTGAGTAGCATCTTCAAATGCATTTTCTCTTGTGTTATCTTCTCTCTCTAGTATCATATTTTGAACACTAGAGGTTGTCATAACAAACTGATAACTATGGATTAGAGTAGAGGTTGGAATTCATGACAACAAGGTAACCAAACCGTAAACAAAGATAGCAGGATAGAATGGATATCTACGATAGAAAACAAGCATATGGCAGGACTGACAACCCAGTTATTAAACAGAAGCCCGGAGTAGACGCAAGTAACCCATTTACTACTTATGTGTCACCGGTTAACAAAAACATGACACAAGATCGACACAAGCAACCTACTGATTTCACATGTTTTATGTTTATAGGCTAACTATGTGTATATGTCTTACAGTGCATCATGCTTTATATGTATAATCATGTCAACAGTGCCATATTCACGTTAACACAATTACTAACACATCGTGTTAGGGTCAGCATAAGTAAAACATCTAGCTGAACAGCTCCGTTGGTGTTGAGGATTTTTTTTTTTACACCAACTGACTTGACACGACTAAGCAAGATGCCCATCCCCAGATAGTCTGATTGGAGAAGTAAATTGCAATTCCAGACTGAATAAATCTAAGGATGTGTTTAGCCACAATGTAGATAGATTTCACAATAGTCTAGTTGTGCAACATCCTTGATGCAAACTTTCTTATCTTCTTAGGGCAAATCACTTTCATTCTCCTTGTAGCAAGATCCATTCCATTGGTCTCCTCTCCTTTAATGCAGAACCATAGTTGTTAAGGGCGAGAGGCGCACCGAGGCGCAAATGTTGGGGCCTAGGCAAGAGACACAAGGCGAGGCGCGCGAGTTTTGAAGCGACGCACACCTAGGGGGAAAAAATAGGAAAAATAGCATGCACCAAAACTATATAGCCTAATACACATAGAAAAACATAAAAAGTGTACTGTTTCTGAAAGCATAAAGAAGAAGCTTTTCATTTTCATATGCACTATAATCATATGTATACACAAACAGACACACATCATGTATATATTTCTGAAAACATTAAAACGAAAAAAAAGCATATCCGATATAATACATGTCGACTATATACGTGAAGAGAGAATATCGACTGATGATCGAGAGAGGAGAGCAGAGAGAGGAGAGATCAACCAATCATCAAGGCGATACATGTGCTGTTTCGTTTTGGTGATCAAGAGAGGAGAGATTAACGATCGACTGAAGTCAAGGCTAAAGGAGCGAAAGTAATAGGTTTAACCTAGCTTGGATCCAATGGTTTTGATTAAAATTGATAGAGGCACGTCTTTTCTCACCTTTGCGCCTTTCTCGCCTAGGCGCGCCTTGGTTGCGCTGCATTGAAGGCGCCTGCTCTGCGCTAACCCTGCGCCTTGATGCACCTCGCAGGCGCGCCCTTGACAACTATGTGCAGAACATAGGAAAAATTTATTCTCCTCAAACTCTAATTAATTGTTTTTCAAGTCAATGAACATCACTTCATGAATCCCTTCACTTGGGCATGATTCCTTTAAAATTCAAATTTCCCGAACCCCAAGAAAGCTACACCTCCACCAAATATTCTCCATCAATTGTATAGAACTCTTTTGGATTGATCATCCCAACAACACAAGTATCGAATGTTTACCATTTTCAAGTTTTGTCTAATACATTGCACTAAAGCAGATCCACTCCAACATATACCAAAGAAAGACACAATAGATATCAACAAAGTGCCTTATGGTCCATCCATATTTAAATCCAAACCCATTATTCCTTAGCACAAATAAATGCTAACTTTTTACCATAAAACTTCTATCAAAGGCTTCAAACTAATTCTACAAATATATCGAAAAAGCATTAGTCACTCGCCTAATCGAACTTGGTAAACAACTACAGGATCCAAGATTCTTCAAATTTGAAGCCTTCATAGGCATTCCTGCATGAAGGAGGCATTAAGTTTATGCTCTAACTCCATGTGCTTAAAGAAGCAGTGCAATGCCAACATGACACCGACTACCAGGCCACTGCAGTTAGTCATTCTTATTTGAGCAATTGAGCCTTCACCTATGAATCTCAACTGATTGATTCATCAATATACTACATCACACAAACTTTAAGTTACCAAATTCATACAACAAAAGTGGCAATCTCAGTCTATAGTAATCCATTTCTCTTCATAGTAAAAGTTTACAAGTTCACTTTACTACTTCAGAGATGAAGAATAAAATTATCTTAAACGATCACTCCCATTGCTTAATCATAAAGCCTACAAAACAACTTAAAAGGAATGTATTCTATACTCCAATCCACTCCACATTCTAGTAGTTTATTCATCTCCATAAATTCCTATTTTTTGTTTTTTCCCTCAAGAGTACTACTTCTTGTCCTTTTCAATACACACACTCATCAGCAATAGACACCTAACTTACATCATTATTGATCCCAAGTTCCCAACTCGTAGGCTCCGTTTGTTTTTTTCAATGTAAACTATTTTACAATGTAAAATGCTTTTTCAAAAAACAAACTTTAAACTTTTATTTTCCGATGATTGGTTGGCAGATTGTTGGTTTAGAAATATTTTAATCGAGTAAGCTCTCTCTCCCTTCCTCCTCTCTCTCGTTTTGGATCTAGGCTCCGTTTGGTTGAATGTAAAATATTTTACATGAAAAAACAAGTTTTACATATATGAAATTGGTGTGTGCAGGAGAGAGAGAGAGAGAGAGAGAGAGTATTCACGTGGAACGAGGGAATGAGAATCTGGTTCGAAAAAAAAAAGGAAATGAGAAGTGGTCGTGGAATGGGAGGACCGATGCCTGGATGGAAATTGGAAAACAACTTACCGGGTTTTCTGAGGTAAATCATTTTACCACCAAGGATGTAAAAGATTTTCCCCAAAAAATAATTTCCCCGCAGTTTCAACAGCCAAACACCGGAAACTATGTAAAATGTTTTTGGCAAAAATATTTACATCCAAACAAACGGAAACGTAGCCGTAGGGGAAAATGAAATGCAGAGAATCTTGCTTTCCATCTCGTTAGTGCCTCAAAACCGTGAATTCAGTTAGACTGAAAGGTCTACACTGTATCCCAAGTGGATAAATTAGATAAAGCACACCAACTAGAACAACAGATTTTAAGAACAAAACAGCCGCTATATCTTTGTAAGTATTATGCAAACATCCAACTGATATACAGAAATCCCAGGTAAAACATATAAAAAGTACCATGTGTTGGGCTTGTGAAGCCCAATTCGGTATGGGTTGCGCTTTGCTAACTATTCGTGATTACAAATACTTGCAATACGTAGCCGATGCAAACTAATACTTGCTATACGCACTGATGTAACTTGTACTTCATTCTCCATTCGATACACAGTGGAAAATGGTGTCAGCCTTCGATATATACCCAACACAGTTTTAGAAAATCGCATAAAAATTCTTGTGTCTTCTTTTCTTGATTGTTCTTCGTGCGTCGTGTTTGTTGGTTTGGCCGATTTCTAACACCATGTTGCGAGATAAAACAAAAATCCCTTATTCAACTGTCCAATGAGTTCAGTGGCCCTAAGTACTCCCAGTTCAACTATTGATAATATCATAAATTGAGTTTAGGGACAAGATATTACCAGGTTGGGCTTGGATATGGACTTTTGAGTAGTGGTGGAAGTCGAAGCAGGGGAAGAATTCCGAGAAGAGCCCGGAATAGGGCCTTTGATAGGGAAGTACCTGTTCTTCTCCGCATCGAAGTAAAACCCTGGAAGATCTGCACAAACACACCCCAATAAATGGTAGAAGTATTGGTTTTAAACGAAAATTACGTTGTAGGATATACTTGTATGCATATGTCGTCGATAAAACAGAGAGAGAAGTAGAACCTTGTGGCATCTTTGGAGGAAGAAGGAGAATGAATGGTAAAGTACACAAACAGAGAGAGAGTAGGGTCGGGACTGAGGCGGTGGCGGTGGGCGGCGATTTTGAAAAAGTTCCGAGCCGCTGGCGCCGCTTCCCTCGAAGTCCCGACTCCCGAACCAATTTTACAGTACGTGAAATTTTCACCTCTTTTCACAAGTTGCACGGATAAGATAGGAAATGACAGAAAAAATAATTTCCTTTATTTTTCGTGTGTTCAATTATTAGAAATGTTCTGTAACCACAGCTTCAACTTCCTTATTAAAAAAATATATATATATTCTGATTTTCCACTTAACCAAAAAAAATATTTTGTAAAATAAGTCTTGTCAAAAGAAAGAAATTCTTATAAATTTCATTTTCTTTTCCTTCACATTTGAAGCCTAAATATTGGTTTGATTTTAGGAGTAATTTAAATAATCTCCCTATAAGTAGGCATACCATGTAAGATTTCATCATGTCTACTTTTCGTGATTATGTTTGCATCCTTCTCGTGGGTGAAAAATATTTTTTGCCCTTTTTTAATGATACATGTATGTGTAATTACATTTTCATTTCCTATTTTAGTGGAATTCCATTAAGATTGGATATCGGTTTTTGGAAATAGTTCTTAAATTAATGGGAGTCATTGTTATCTATCATTAATGACTTTTTGAAATATTGGGAGGAATTCAAATAGTGAGACTGATATTGTTTCTATAGGGACGTGGGGGCTCTGCTGCCTCTATGGCACAGCACTCCCTACCCACACCCACCAAACAACACTATTTTTTGGGAGAAAAAACCCTTACATTCTTTATTTGCAATCTTATGGAGCAGAAATATGATTATGAGAGTTCCAGAGACAAAATTTAGTTATATCCCTTTAGGCTCCGTTCCAAAACACCTTCTTAAAAAATAAGTACTTATTTTACATTTTCAAACTAAAAAATAATGTAAATAAAAAAAATATTAATTTTTTTTGCACCGTATCGAGATCTTTTAAACAAGATCCATATTGCATATTTTTAGATTTCAATAAGCCCATTATTTTTTAACTTGAAATTGTCTTCTTAAAAAATAAGGACTTATTTTAAGTTCCACTATGATCAAAATAATAACATTTTCGCATTGGTTCAAACGGATTGAAAATTAGAGCACATAATTTTTTAATCCTATTTTTAATATATAAATAATGTCAAAAAAAAAGTGCTCAAAATTTTAATCCGTTTGAACAAGTACGAAGATCTTATTATTCTGATTATATTATTCTAAAGAGATATAATTAAGTTTTGTCTCTATGGCTCTAATAATTATGTTTATGCTCCACAAGATCCTAAATAAATAGAAGATACTTAATTATAAGAGCTTTAGAGACAAAAATTAATTATGTCGCTATAGAATAATATGATCAGAATAATTAGATCTTCACACTTGTTCAAACAGATTAAAAATTGAAGCACTTAAAATTTTTGAGACTGTTTTAATATTAAAAAATTAAGTGTTCCAATTTTCAATCTGTTTGAACCGGTGCGAAAATCTTATTATTCTGATCATATTATTCTAAAGAGACGTAATTAAATTTTGTATTTAGGACTCTCATAATCACGTTTCTGCTCTATAGGATTACAAATTTGGAAAGTAAGGATTTTGTTTTTCCTAAACGCAACCGTTTTGTGGCGTTTGGTGGGTGTGGGCAGAGGTTGATGTGCCATGGAGGTAGCAGAGCCCCCGCGACCTTTCTTTATATAACGGATTGCATACAAAATTTAAATTGTAATCCACACATCAAGTTCATCAATGATTGCATCCACATACCAAGTTCATCATTCCAACACAATTCTGCAAGCTCGTTTAGCCCCTTCTCATGTCTGTTCCTAATTTAACTCACAAAAATACCACGTATACTATACGTAACTCCACCATCGAATTGCTAATAACAAAAAAGATTTCAAGCATTGAATCGATCTCATAAACATGACATATTTACCAATCAAGATTTCTGTGTGTCGGAAACCTCCTTTTCTCTCTCTCTAGGAGCTCTCTCTCCTTTCTCTCTCTACTTCACCAGTTAGTGTTTTCCTAGGGGGGGTGGGGCTGCCGCCCCTTGCTCCACCTCCTCCCGTCCTCCTTTGCCCACCACCCCTCTTCACCTCGCCATCCGTAATATCCCGTCCCTAACCAGATCCACTTCCTTCTCACCTCTTCCATCCCATCCTCCTTCGCCAGCTCTCCTCCGCCTTCTTTCAACCACCTCTGCCTGCCACCACCTTCTCCTCACCACCTCCTCTCCACCTCTGCCTCCTCCTCACCTGTCCCCTCTGGTTCGGTGCTTTTCGGGATACCTCTGACGGAGAGATGAAGTAGGGTGGCTCGGCTCCCTCCGGCAATAAGTCTCCAACCTAATGGGTGGCGTTTAGCTGGGGACAGCTCCATGGCCGGAGGCTCCTATACCGGCTAGTCTCCCTAGTCCGGTTACTGTACTGGTCTGGTTTTCTTAGATCAGGTGAGCGTGGTAGGTGGGCGAATAATTTTTCAGTCTATTTAGGTTATTTTGTTTTAGTTTGATGTTGATTTCATCCTGTGCTTATGGCTATGGTTTGAGCTGGGTGTCCCTTTGAGCTCTATTGCTAAAATCGGAGACGGGCTCGATGCCCTGCATTTATGTATGGTCTGCTTCGGCAGTATGTGCTTTGTCTAGGTTTTGGTAGTTTTGGTTCTTTCCTGTATTTTTTTGATGAAATCGCTGTACGTTCGGGCTTTTACCTTCGAGTATTGTGAAATGGATTGATTGACTTATCAAAAAAAAAAAAAACATGACATATTTCAAAAACATGAAAATCAATCATACACATGACAAATTTTAAAAACATGAAATATTTCATAACTCGGTAGATCCCCCTAATCCCACCATGATACCGCAAGTTCACCATGAAATCGATCCCATAACATGACATATTTTTGAAAACATGAAAATTGACAAGTCTCTACAAAAATTAAGACCTAGGTGTTGAGGATTTGGGGCGGTGGAAAAATGGGCATGGCGAGAGTTTCACACAGAGCTTTCCCTACACAAAAAAAATTTGGGCTCTCCTTGTTTACAAAATTAAATAATTAAAAAAATTCTAAATTAATTTAAATGGCAAAGAATTACTGTAATTTACTAGATTTGGTCAGTTTAATTTGTCTCTCCCCTAGCTTGTCGGAGACAATGGAAGAGCAAGTGCTGCCGATGACGATGACTTTTCTAGAGCTGTTTTGAGCCCTGCGAAGACGCCGTCTTTGGGAGTTTTTCAAATGGTGTTTTGATTTGAACCATAAAAATCGACGAGTCTCTGCAAATCAAGACTTGGGTCTTGAGGAGGACGATGTAGTCGGCTATTTCTTGGAACAGCTAGTCGGGGTTTATCTTCCCGTCGACGTGGGTGGGTATGAGGTTTTTGAGGGCCTCTAGCTTGTCGGAGACAACGGAGAACACACGCCGCCGGTTACAACAATAATTCTGGAGTTGTTTTGTGACTTGTGGAGATGCCACCGTTGGGAGTTTTTCAAATGGCGGGTTTCCATTGCAGATAAAGAGTTTGATCAAAATCTTGGGCGAGATCTTGGGTATTGAATGGCGAAAACTACGAGGACGATCGCCTATTTATAAGTTGGGATTAGTGGTGTTAACTTTCCATACCAAATTTTGATGCTATATATATGATACACAATGTATTATTATATTATATTATATTATATAAGGGCACTATTGGGTTTAAAAAAGATTGATGATGAAAACATATATAAATGTTCAAAGTGGGTGGGATGGAAACATTGGTCGGCTAGGATATGAGGATGAATATTAAGTCTCCCGGATTTTAGTCCATCAAAGTATTTTATGGTTTCAGTCAGAAATATATACAGTACATTTCCTCCTTATCCATTTTTTAACATAATTACTTAAATATTGGTCCTCCGACCTAGTATATGAATTATGTTTTTATATCATCCATATTTTGGAAAATATGTTTTCATCCTCAAATTTGAGTAAACTAAGTTTTGCGCATATTACACTATGTTACATTTTAATTTTTTTTTCCTTTGGATACTGTATAAGTAAAAAAAATTGAGATTAAAAGTTACCTACACATGAGGGTCCTCCACCGAAAATTCTAGATATGGACATACAACAATCCTTATGTTTCTCCCTTTTCCATTACCGATTTCTAGTATCAAATATTTTTGTAAAACCAGACCCTCTCTCTTTTGGAAAACCGAACCAAATCGGTTCAATAGCGGTTCATGTAGTTAAAAATCGTATGAAACCAAAACCGACCGAATATAAGGGAGATCTATATATATTATTCTAAAGGTTTTGTGGACTATTAATGTTTAACATTTTAATTTGGCCTATGTATATACGGCTTGAGTTTGAGGTTTTTTTTTATGGTTTAATAATTATTTTTTGGGGTGGGGATCTTCCAAGTCGGCTCTTTTTTATCACCCATTAACTATTTAGACCCTACGCACGTCAAGCCTATCCCTCACAAGTTCTTTTTTCCTTACACCCACGCGCCTTTTGATTTTAGGATATGAAAATTATCTCATGCGGATGGAACATTATATTGTAATGTCTCAACTCACGTATCATTGGTTAATATTGCGGGACCCATTACTTTTTGTTAGTTATTTAATAAACAAATTGACATTTGGCATTTGATGAGTGGTGAAGTATTGTTTGAAAACCACCAAATAATATTTTTAACCATAACTTTTTCTCTTTCTCTCCATAATTGTCATATGTTTTCACGTACAGATATACTTGTCTATACATATACATACATATATATATAGTCCCTTTCTCCTAGGACTACCTTAACTTAATAAAATAAGGACCTCCCTTTCCCGATAGAATTTCAATGATCTAAGCCGCTCAATGTGTTCAGGACATGATTTTAAGGGTACCCACGATAAATCAGCAAAAGAAAAAATGACCGGAAAGGCTTCATCCGAGCAATTTTTGTTTGTTTTTTATCAAACGGTTCAAATAAAAAACTGCTCGGATGAAGCCCTTCCCATTCATTTTTTTTGTTGATTCCTCGTAAGTACTCTTAAAATCACATTCTGAACATATTAAGCGGCTCGGATCATTGAAATTCGAACGAAAAATGAGAGAAATGGGGAGGTCCTTATTTTAACTAAAATAAGGACCTCCTCATTTGAAAATGATTGCACACACACACACACACACACACACACATATATATATATATATATATATATATATATATAATTAAAACTTTAACCAATTATAACTTTTGTTGAGCATAATCAATTTTGAAAAAATATATTTTTTTGAAGTCTACTCGATTAGATCTTTCAAATAAGATCCATTTTGAATATGAAATTATGTACATATAAAAATATTATTTTATACCTCTTAATTAAGAATTCACACCACTTCTAAACAAAATCACATCCTCCAAAATGAAAGAATTCACACCCTTCAAATGCAAAATTCACACCCCAAAATGAAAATTCACACCCCCCATAATAGGCAATTCACACCCTCTATCATACACATTTCACACCCATTATAATAGACAATTCACACACCCCTTAAAACTTATTGTGTACATAATTCACACCCCTATTCAACAACTCACACCCTTGTGTTATACACAATTCACCATTACCAATAGTTCACATCCCATATAACAGACAATTAACACCCTTTAAATTTCTCTTGTACATAATTCACACTCTTAAATGACACATGATTTAGTGTTCACATAAAAATGCACAATTCACACCCCTTGTAATAGACAACTCACACATTTGTTATACAATTCACACCCCCTATACCAGACAACTCACACCCATATGATAGACAATTCACACCGCTCTTAAAAGTGTAAACGTAAAAAAAAGTTATTAACACCACTTAATGAATAACTCTTATCCCTTTTGAACAATTCACACTCTCCAAAATAAAAGAATTCACAACTCGCAAATGCAGAATTCATACCCTCTTTATACTGTTCACTTTCCAAAATACATAATTTACACCCCTATAATAGACAATTCACTTCCCTTATTATATACAATTCACACCTTTTATTATACACACTTTACACCTACATACAATAATTCACACTCTCATAACAGACAATTCACACCCTATATATCACATAGTTCACACCCACAAAAAATAGACAATTCACACCCCTTTAAAACTCTTGTTGTACACAATTCAAAATCCATGTTGTACATAATTTACATTCATATACAACAATTCACACTCATATATAAAAATCACCCCTCAGCAAACAAGTCACATTACACTTCACATCCAAAAAATAGACAATAATTCGCACCCCTATTATAGACAAATATAACAGATAATTCACAATAAAAAAAACGATAATAATTCATACATTCTATAACAAACAATTCACACCATTTAAACTTGTGTTGTATACAATTCACACCTCCTATAACAGACAGTTTATATCCCTTATGACAGAAAATTCACAATTCACACTCTCTGTAACACACAATTTACACCTCGTATTATACACAATTCACACTCTCTTATAGCAAACAATTCACACCTCAAAAATGCATAATTCACACCACAAAAAATTAATTTTTTCTGCACATAATTTCATAATCAATATAGATCTTATTTGATAGATCTTGTTGAGAAGATTCTAAAAATATAAATTTTACAAAAAATAGATATATATATATATATATATATATATTAAAAGATATTGCATTTTAAAGTTTGTAATGCAAAAGATAAAGTTTGTAATGACCCGGTATTTTTAATAAATATTAATAAATATCAAAACCAAAAAATATTATTTCGCTCGTTAGTTTATTTAATGCAAAAAAATTATTTTCAACGTCGCACCAAATTTTATTCCATAATCGATTATGTGTGAGCGTGTTCGATGAGTTAATTCCTTATTGTGTGTAAGTGTTTACACTGAATCATTTTACCCTAACTCTAACCACTTCTAGCCAGCTAAATCCATCTCTATGACCATCACCACCCGAAAAACCCCATGGGTAATCACCTCCTCCCATCATCAAGCCATCCATCCATCATATATCCCACCATCAAAAATTGTCCCTCCATTTTTGGCACTTCCTTTCCTCCAACCAATGGGAGCCCAACACACCACCTAAACACAATCCTTTACCACTAAACTAATGCCAAACTCACACATTATATTACCATGAGACTTCTTCCTAATACTAATCACACCTCTATATTGCTCTCCATTTTCCACCTCCTCCTTTTCGGCAACAGAGAGAGTGAGAGAAAGGAGTATTCAGTCCCCTTTTCTTCTTTGATTTTTCGAGAGAAAGAGAGAGTACAGAAGTGAACACTACTTTCTTTTTCCAACTTCCTACCATCTACAAATTCCACCATCTCTTCTTTATAATTTTTGCAACTTGGACCATCCAATTTCAGTCCAAAACAACCAGAACACCACTACTCCATTTCAGCTCTAAAACTGTATAGAAACCACTCCAAAAATCAGCCATTTGGGTCCCGAGTTGCCGCAACCAAGTCACCACCGAACAGCCGTTTCACTCAATTTCTTTTTCTTCAAACCACCGCTTATTCTTCGGGAAGAGAGGTTTAGAGGTAGTTAAAACTTATCTCCCTAAATATATTTGTCTATATTTGGATAATGTAGAGATTCGAATGTTGTATGTAAAGGAAGTCAATCTTATGTATTTTATTTTCGGAACAAACAGAGAAGAACGAAAAAGGAAAAAGAAAAGAAGGGGAAAACCGTGGAGTAATTAGAAAAGAAAAGATGATTTGTGTTTGGGGTAAAAGCTGGTTTTTGAATCAGGTAATGTTATTCACTAGTTGATAGATATTTTACTGTACACATATGTTGGAGTTAATAAAGTGATCAATTAGTGTTTACCGAAGAAAAAAAAAGTTGTTGATCAGTAATCTACTTCCATTTTTTTCCAAATAAAGGAGTGGGGAATTGGTATGCTTCTTTTGAGTATAGTTAAATGGCTTGAACATCTAAATCTACAGTTAGTCTTGTTCTAGTCTTGTGATTGATATGAGAACGTGGCTTTGAATCCTTGTGAAACATAATTCATTTTGTCGTTTCGTTTAATTCCTATTAACCGTTGACATGCATTATTTCGAGAACCTAGAAAGGACTTAAGGGTTCACAGAGTGGTATACGATTAGAGGATCACATAGACGTTGATAAGTAAAAGATAAATGAGAAAGTTATTGAGTTATGGTTTGATGCCTACAGGCGGATTGCTGGGTGCTAACAGGGGCCCGATATTGAAATGGGTGCTAGCAGGGCTTGTTATTGAAATGGGTGCTAACAGGGGCCCATGTTGTTTGAGAAACGTAACCCTAGGTAGGCCACATGGGTGATTGGCTGCGAGAACATGTTTGGTTCCTTCCTTGCGTGGCTGCGTCGACTATAGATCCGAGTAAATAATTTGGTAGCTATCAGCAGAACACATCAAGAAGCAGTCTGAATCACACTGGGTTGTCTTACGTTGGAGGTTGAGGGTAGGACGGATCTCGAGGTGGAGATCTTAGACTTTCATATAAGTTGAAGGATAGTAACGAAATCAAGCGTCGTCATTTGCCTTGCACTCTTTATCTTGTTTTGTGTAAGTTATGGGTTTCGGGTGAGTTTTGGTTGCTGAGCGTCATCGCTCACGGTACTATGTTGCATTGGTAACTCGAACGCCAGATACTGAAGACGGAGCAAAAGGGTCGTATGAAAAAGTGAAATGATGATGACTGATTGACGCGTAAATGTTCACATTAGCGCCTCTAATTTATCTTTGTTAAGTCTCATTTATATTATTATTCGGAGTTTTATGCTTTATTTTTGTTTTGTAGGTATTTGAAGGATTTGATACGAAAAGTGCAAAACTGGAATATTAAATGGTGCTCGAAGATTGGGTTGTTCGAATATAATCTGATTAGCAATATGAAGTTTAACAGTTTAGCGTTGATTGGCCAATGAATGGATATTCACCGAAAGTAAATAAAGAATTGGGCTTGGATTTATTCTATTACATGGTGTTCCAATGGTTACGTGGGCCCAATGGTTACATTGGTGGGCCAAGGCTTAATAGGGAGGGTCGGTTGGGAGTAAAAGAAAAAAAAAGAAAAACAAGGGTTTTGGGAGGATGATATATCAGCAGCTTATAAAAGCTGCATCACTTCTTCCCACGGAAAAGAAGACAGAGGAACGGAGCTGCCGACAACGGGGCGACGACAGAAGTTCTGGAGTAATTATTTTACAGTTTTAGACTTACATTAATTCAGAGTTTTCTTTTCCTTTCAATTTTATTTGAAGTTTTGTTTAATTATTCGCACTCCGATAATTCGTATTGATTTTTTGCTCTTTATCAAAGTTGTTCGTTGGAATTTATTTGGTTGATATCTTTGGTTTGTTTTCCATTCCAAGCAATAGAAGCATGATTCAATCTAGGGTTTCTTCTGTTTTTTGTTCAATGTTTAGTGAGTAATCGTTTAGGTAGGGTCGCAGGGTGATTAACACGCCGTGACCAGTTCGGGTACTGCTTCTATTTTCAAACAATGAAAAAACGATTTTAGATTGGAAAAATACTTTCCGTAGACGAACTTGGGCATTGTCGGAGCCTATGTGAAAGGGGGAATGGGGGTCCAAAACTCGTTCTCCGTTGCGCATAGGTAAACGGCGACCATAAGATCTCGCATCTTGCGGGGTATCTTTTTCAATTCAAAGTTGAATGTTTTGAAGAACACTGAGTGGAGCAGATTGATCCGAACTGGCTGCGAGTGCTATAAACCCTACGACTATACCTCCTTTAATTATTTAAAAAGTACAATCAATTTCTTAGTTTTTATTAATCTCAACAATCGACAAGGGGTGGCTACCTAAGAGCCTGTTTTTAATAGTAACAACCCGAGTTTTTAGTCAGCACATATCACCGTCTCTGTGGATTCGACTCCGGTCTTACCGGATATTATGCTGCGTCGGTCTCCGCCCTACGTTTGGGGCAACCCGTTATTTTAGGACTAGGAAATCGTCAAGCAATGACCAATGAAGTATTTGCCAAAACCTAGATGTTGTACCCTTAGTTGCTCTGTATTGTAAATTAAGTATTTTGATAATATACGACAAAATATTTTTATAGAGTACATTTGTAGTTGATATGTTGTATTGTGATTTGAATTGGCGAGGCTTTTGAAATTTTAATCCCTCGAAATAGAAAACTATTCTCGGAAATCTTTTTTAATGTTTAAATAATGTCTCTGAATTTCCAGGGCATTATAAAGTTCCATCCGCATGGGATAATTTTCCTATCCTAACATCAACAATAGTCCACGAGCCAGGACTAAGGCGGCAAACGAACCGAGCCGCTTGACTCGTTTGTGGCTCGTTCAAGCTCGGCTCGGAAGTTAAACGAACGAGCTCAAGCCGATTTTTTCAGCTCGTTTTGTAAACGAGCCGAGCTCGAGCTAGGATAAGCTCGGCTCGAGCCGGCTCGCGAGCCGGGGTATATATACTTAAGTTTAGGATTTTTATTGTTATTTCATAATTTGTTCTTTATGTTTTTACTTTCTAGTCAACCAAGGGAAGCGAGAGCACACGCACACCAGTACACCCCCGCTCCATAGAAAAATGAAAGATATATACATTCACAATTAAAATATTTTTGGTTGTATTAGGCCTATGCGAGGATATATATACATTTTTCGTTGGTTCGTTAAGGCTTGTGAACAAGCTCGAGCTCGAGTCAAGCCAAGGCCTGCTCGGCTCGAGCTCGACTCGTTAAGTTTTCACTGAGCTCGAGCTCGTGTTCGTTAAAAACTTAATAAACAAGCTTGAACACCGTAAAGTTCGGCTCAGCTCGTTTGCAGCCCTAGCCAGGACCTATGTGGAAGGCAAATACAATAAAGGATTTCTATGGGACAAAGCTCTAACAGCGAGACCGGTTGGGAATTTTCCGTTGTTTTTTATCTAGAGAGTTTGATTGATTATTGTATACACGGCTTGGTTTTGTTTATGATAAGAAATTGGCCAATTATGTAAAGTCCGATAAATCATACCAAACAAAACAGACTAAATATAATGTGGTTCAGTGCCGTTTGTGTGTGGTATCGGTCCATTGTGGTACATAATAATTAAGAAATGAATAAATTGGTTCGGTTTATTTTTTCATAAAAATCAACCTTACCGAACCGCTTACATCCCTACGGTTATGAGACTTCCACTTACAAAACGTAGTGATCCTAGGCCCGTTACAAAAACTAGGCAAACCCAGCTTCTCCAAAACTACATTTTTATTCCTTATATATTATTCAGCTTTTAGGAATTTGTAGATTCTCATAATCTGTTGATAAGAATTTTAAAAAAAAACCTCACAATAGCCTTTTAAAAGTTAAAATCTCAAAATTTGCTCCAAGAATTTTTCTTGAAAACCCACTATGTTGATTTACCCATAAATTTTTTTTTACTATGTTGATCCATTAGATTGGGCTGCTTAAAGATACTAAGGGTATCCACAATGCTATAATCAAAAATTGATAATTAAAAAGTTATCACATCAACTTTTGAATTATTCATTTAAGAGATTGCTAAGGTTAGTAATGTAGATGTCTACAATGACATAATCAAAATTGGATAACCAAAACTTGTTACTTCATTTTTTCAAACTGCAAAAAACTAAAAACTGTGAACAGTAGAAAATAGTTTTTTTTAAAATAGTTTGAAAACTAATAAAAACTATTTACTAGAAATAGAAAATAGTTTTTGAAACTTTTTTTGGGAAAATATTATTTTTTAAAGATGTTTTCTAAAAAAAAAAACTTTTTTTAGTAAAATATTGTTTTTCAAAAATATTGTTCGAAAAGAAAGAGAGTGAGGAAAAGGGAAGAGAGATAGAACATTTTTGTATAATGATTGGTGTATTTGATTAAGAATATGTAGAGTCTATTAAATTTGGTTATTGTCAAAAGGTTGCAAATTTTGGTTATCCAAAGTCCAAAATTTGATTATTTCTAAAGAGTTTGTTAAGTTTGAATATAGCATTGTGAGCCATATTTTATACCAATATTGTTAGCTTTAAAAACCTTTTACTTTTGATTATAGTATTGTGAATACTCTTAATTCTGTATTCAATTGAAGTTAATAATTTCCACACTTCTTTAATAAATGCACTATGAAACTTGTCTTTTATTGTGATTTGGGAGTTCTGTATTTTGAATATAAGTTTATAAACTCCAAGACAATTGTAGAATATTTCATTAAGAGGAAAGTGTGAAAACCCATATTTCCATTTATTTGGTATAGCTCCCATGGAGCACGTTTTAACTAATTTTTTATTGGCTGCAAAAATTAATAGGAGATGACATGAAAATTAATCTTGGTGCATTCATGAACTCTATTTGTTGTCGCTCAATGAGGACCATTGAAAAACTTGTTTCGAAGGAAATATAGTGAAAAAGAGGGAGAATCAACGCTTGTGCTAGTAATAGACACTTGCGAAAGCCAGTTTGTGCTATTTGCAAAAGAAGAGGGAGGAGACGATCGAAGAGTTATAGCAACAACCACGCACTTGTCCTATTATTAACTCAATAAATATCTTCTAATAAAATGTTTTGAAATATAAGTTAGTTGTATGTATTCTTTAGTTTTAAACACATCTAGAATGAGGCGGGTTGCCGTTCATACGTTTTAAAAGCGTCATACGGAGTAATATATAGGAGATTTTATTATAGTAGTCTTAAATCAAAAACTAATAAAAAGGTTCCAAAAGGCAAAGGTTGACTAAGGTCATGAACGTACATAAGTGTACAATTAATTAATTTGAAGCCTATATAAATGTTTGCATGCACTTGGATTCCTGTATTTAGCTCTATACAAAAAAAAAAAAAAAAAACCCCCCTTTTCCTCTACTTCTCTCCACCAATTATGATCACCCACCTTAATTAAATTGGAAAAAAATAACAGCCGCCAAAACTGAAAAAAAGTATAAGGACGGAAAGAAGGTGGAGGCCACAGAGAAACAAGTCAATTAACTCACTCTTTGGTTCATCTTGCTTTTGCTAGCTTGTCTCTATAACGTACGTACGTATTCAACTTAAAATTTCATCGCTATTTTTCTCAAACATTATCCGAAATCAAAAATCAATTACTGTCTCCTTAATTACGTACGAGAATATGTTGCCGATCAAAAATAAATAAATTGTGTACGAGAATATATTTCTAATTAAGCAACAAAACAACCATGAAAGAGGGACATCGAGAGGAATAGATATTGGCCATTTATAATAATTAAGATAAAGATCAGTTCTAGCTATTAACACACCACACTAATTTTTTGAAGATTAATTATGAAGACTCAAAAGTAAAATGTAAGAATATGAACAAATTAAAAGGGCAAAAGAATACATGAATGTGAAATATTGATCAACAATTAATCCCATGCAAGTTGATCATCCATGGGACTCACATTTCCATACAATCCACAAGGCATAAGTGCAGACTCAACAAAATCAAAATCAAAGTTAGAGCTCATGTTTCCAATCAATAAATTCTCCATGTTAGTGTTTTGCTGCCCTTCAAATTTAGCCCTTGCTTGTTGTGGCTCTTGTTGTTGATCCTGTTGTACCTGCATTATCATATCTCGCCGCGTCGGTTCAAAGCCTTCCAATCCAGTAGTACTATTATTACAACTCCATATGCAATTCTCATCAAGAATACCAAACCCGGACGGGTTTAAGGAATAGGATGGAAGCGTTGCCATTTCCATTGAACATCGGCTGCCAAACTCCATCAGAGAATGCGTGTTTTGATTTCTGAAACTTGAAGCAAAGTTAGGGTTTGGGTACTCTAAGGCGGTGGAGGTACCAGCAGTAGCAACAGTAGTAGTTGTAATAGTTGAGTTTTCATACAATGAGATAGGAATGTGATTGGTAGAATTAGTACGATGAGAAGGCGAGAGACAATTAGGTAAGGTTACAAAAGGTGTTTTCATGTCCAAATAAGCATCATTATTGCTATGTGAAGAAGTACTTATGGAGAAAACTGATGAGGTGTTTTGATGGGACATTTTGGTTGCAGAAGTACTGTTGCTGTGGCCATTGATTTTGTGGGAAGAGAGGAGATTGTGAGTGTTGGGGTCTAAGCCTTGTGCAATGAGCTTTTTCTTGATGCATGAGTTCCAAAAGTTCTTCACCTCATTGTCAGTTCTACCAGGCAAGTGTTTGGCTATCTGAGCCCATCTATTGCCTAGAATTCTATGAACATCGATGATGACTCTTTCTTCTTGTTCGGTAAAAGATCCCCTTTTCAAATCTGGCCTCAAGTAATTTATCCACCTCAATCGGCAACTCTTTCCACACCTTTGGAGACCTGCAATATTTCAAAAATAAATAAATAAATAAAAATGTTTTACTTGAAAGCATTGAGTACAAAGTAATGCTCATGTTAATTTTTTTTTTCGACGGAACACGCGCGTTGTCCTCTAGGATATATTTTCATTTTCTGTTAAGATCCTGAAAATGATGGTATTAGTGCTTAATTTGGAGACTGGTGTTTTTTTTTTATCAGATTGGAGACTGGTGTTTGATGAGCACTGTACATCAATGATCAAGCCATGCTTGGTGAAGATCCAAGAGTATTAATGTAGCAACAGGGCAACGCTCAAACATTTCGTATTTTTCCTCGTCATGAATAGTAAGAGCATTCCAACCCATCTCTCACATAATTTTCATTTTAGAGACTCAAAATAATATAAGCTTAGAGAATACAAATATACAATATTACCAACTCCAATCCACATTCTCCCTTTTAATCTCTAAATCTTCTCTCCCAAATTTTCTTCCAATTCTTTAAGTTTTAAATTTTAATCAACTAAATTCATATTAGACTCATTTTAAAGGTATTGTAGATATCTTCTCAATGGTACCAGTTTTTTAAGAATCGGATCTAGAATGTTGAGTTATATGTGTTTTACAAATATTTAACAAAACGTTAGAAGGATATTGTTGGCATCACAATTGGATATCAAAAGATAAAAGAGGTAAAATGGTGATTTTGGGGAAAAAAGGAGAAGAAGAAGAAGCAAGAAAGAAAGAAATGGAGATGGGTCTCCATTTAGTGGAAGAGCTTCCATATATGGAGAATGAGAATTGAGTCTCCAAAACTGATCCAAATGGAGTTGGTTTGGAGTCACAAAATTCTTCAAAATGGAGTTTTGGTTCTCCAGAAGGAAGATATAGAGATGGGTTGGAGGTGCTCTAAAACAACTATAACAACCGTGGAAATAGTCTAAGCCCATCATAGGTGATCACTACGTTTGATATAGGCCGGGTTTTCGAGTGTTTGTTTTTCTGATTTCTTATTGTGTTTTTTTTGTTTTGGGTTGCACATTTCTAACCATAAGTAGTTATGGAATTGGTGGTGGTTGTAGTTGCGGTACTGGTGGGTACTGACGGTGGCAAAGCATTTATATATATAGAATGTGATTTTAAAGGTATCCACGATAAATTAGCAAAAAAAATGATCGGAAAGGATTTCATCCGAGCAGTTTTTGTTTGAACCGTTAAATAAAAAACAAACAAAAATTACTTGGATAAAGCCCTTCTCGGTCATTTTTTTTGCTGATTTGGCTCAACTACACATAAAATCACGTTTTGAACACATTGAGCGGCTCAGATCATCAAAATTTGATTGAAAAAGAGAGGTCCGCATTTTATTAAGTTAAAATGGTCCTTACGAGAAGTAGACTGATATATATATATACACACACACACACAAAAGCTGTGGTGATGTTGGTAAGGCGCTGATCATATATATATATATATATATATATATATATATATTTATGTCCCATAATGTGTGGAAAAATCATTTTCCTCCTTCAATTAGCTACTTTCAATTGATGAATAGAGCATTTAGGAAACATATAGTATTAATTCCCACCGAAACAAATTAGAAAGAATGAATAGGAGGGGAGAGAGAGAGAGAGAGAGAGAGAGAGAGATTAATTGCAATTAACCTGCTAGTTTAGGAACAGAACTCCAACAGCCATGGCCATGGGTGGTGATGTGTTTGACGAGCCTCTCATCTTCTTCAGGAGACCACAACCCTCTCTTCACTTTTTGTTTGCTGCAGCAATGATGTCCCATCTCATCACTACTCAACTCCCCCAACTCATTCTCTCTCTATATATAATTGTGTCCTGGATCCTAATACTGGCTTTCTTTTCTTTTTCCCTAGCCTTTCTCCAACTAAACATAGAAAAGTACTAGTATTCCTCTTCTACGTACACAAGTCTTTCTAAGTTTTCTGCTTTTTCTCTACTTGTGACATAGATGAAGTGTACTTTATTTTATTGAGAGAGAGAGAGAGATGTGCTGGAATTTTAACTTGGGGTTTACTACTCATGAGAGAGGACCACAGGGGTCTCATTGAGTGTTTTGGCAGCTTCCAACATTGTCCTCAACCATTGCTCTAGCTCAACTTCATTGACACTCTTCTTTAATCAAAGAAAAGAAATCCACATCACAGATTTTGGACACAAAATATATATTTGTATACGACCCTTCAACAAGTAACATTCTTGTATCATTTGGGAGGAAAAGATTTGTTTAAGACAGACAAATCAAAGAATCCAACTAATTGAAAACAAGATTTTCCACACATGTGGACCCATTCCAAGTAGGAAATGGTCTTCTATAACACTTCACATCAGGAGAGAGTCATGAGACTGTACTTGCTGTAAAAGAGTAACGAGGACACCACCTTATACTCCGGTCCAAATCCAATTAAGGAGTCTTCGTCGCTTGGATACACTGCATGCATTTCTGTGTTGTCTGTACATACATACATACATACATACATATATATATATATATATATATGTATATATATATATATATATATATATGTACACACACTCGGGATCCAATGAGGGATCCCTCACGGCCTTACCGTGCGGGACTCCCCTTTTCCGGTCGAATTACGACGATCCGAGCCGCTCAAAGTGTGCAGAACATGATTTTAAAGGTACCCGTGAGAAATCAGCAAAAAAAATGATCGGGAAGCGTTTGATTCAAGCAGTTTTGTACTGAACCGTTCAATAAAAAACTGCTCAAATCAAGCCCTTCCCGGTTATTTTTTTTGCAGATTTTTGAACAGTACCCTTAAAATCATGTTCTGAACACATTGAGCGGCTCGGATCATCGAAATCTGATCGGGAGAGGCGAGAAATGGAAGGTCCACATATAAGATCCTCATTTTAAGATCCTTACTTGAAGATTTTTGTATGTATGTATATATATATATATATATATATATATATATATATAGATATGCATCTACATAAATTAAATACTACTTTTTTATAACCCAAGTATCTGAAGCAACTTAATTATCAATTATTGACTAATTTTAGGAGACCAATCTCACGGTTCAGCGGGGCTCCTTCTCCACCTCCCCTCCCCTCCCCCCTCTCATTTGTTTTTTCCTCTCGATCTCCCTCCTCATCCTTCTCTCCCCCCACCTGCTTTCTCCTCACTCTCATGTTCGTGTCTGCGGGTTGGGTTTGAGATCAGTGTGGTCTCCCTCTTGTGGTGGGTCGTCTGTCGCCGTGTGGTATCTCCGACTTGTCCTTTTTCTTGAAGTCTACAAATTTGGCGAGTAGGAGTTGGCAGTGTGGCTAATAATGATATCTGATCATATGGGGGAAATGATATCATTAAGGGTGGAAAATGGATGCTAACAAAAGGAAGGTCAGGGAAGACCTAATGATTTTGCACAATAATCCACATCATTTGTCGTTCGGTCTTGCTATTGTTTGCCCATTGAGCTGATGATAAGCACACTAGAAGACAAGAAAAGTACGTATTTTTGTGTTCTTTTTACAATCTTTAATACACATTTACACACTTATTATTGTCAGTTCATTGAGCTGATTTTAGAATTTTTCTTTGTTTAATTACTTACACCCAAACGGGATCGATGAATTATTATCATGGTAGGAATTTGTTGTTTTTATTTCTAAAATGTGTACTGACGCATGTTCTAGCTATATAGATTAGTATTTTTCTGTATGCAAATCCTTAATAATGTAGGAGTAATTCATTCTCCTACACCTCTCTCTCTCTCTCTCTCTCTCTCTCTCCAAATAGTCATTCATAGTATATATATATATAGACACACACATACATGCATGTATACTTATTTATTGAGGCAGATCACATGAAATATATACATTTTTTTTTCTAAAATGGTAGAAGATTTCATTTATATAAAAACGCATACAATCAAAGACTATCTCAAACAAAGACAGTTACAGGAGGTCAATATTATAAGTATATAACTTCAAAATCTCACAACAGCAACATCTCCTAAACAAAAGCAACCCGTCATTGAGAATGGCCGGCAAACCTTCGCAGCCACAATGGACACAAAAATCAAGCAACAGGCGGATTCCAGGAACCACAGAACGAAACCACATCAAAACCTACAGATATATTATTAGACCCAAATTTGGAGAGATAAGAAATATATATATATATATATATATATATATATATATATACACACACATATTGATCGAGAAGGGTGGCATATACTCCTACGTATTATATGATGTTTACTTTACTTCACTCAACGGTTGCTTGGGAGAGTCAATTTCTTGGTGTCAACGAAGTTCGTGATGATTGGGTGTGTCTCCTTTCATCATTTTCACTGTCCCATTACCAAGTTTTTTCTTTTCTCTTACAGCACCAACACTACTACTTTTTACAGAATTTTCTATCAGGTCCTCTTTGCTCCTCCTTTTTGTTTCTTTGGAGGAAATCTCGTGGAAAAGCAAAATCCACACACATAATGAATCAAACAAATCAGTCCATAACCAAATCATTGCCAAATGTCAATTTGATTTTCCCTCGCCGATTATCACGCGCTGGGATGGATGGATGATTATTAGTAGTAATTTTTATTCTCTTATACACATGACTGTTGATTTTCTAATTGGTAATGTTAATTACTTTATCCCACATTGCTCATCTAAATCATCCAAACTTAATTAATAAAATCTAGGGGTTACTCCATTTATTGCCAATTAATTATAGATTGGAATCCTCCAAGAAATCACTACAAAAAAAATCACATTGGGTGACGAATGAAAATCGTCACAAATTGCTTGTTTTTTGTCACAAATAATATAGGTGACGAAAAAAAATTTGTCGACTAAAGGTTGTCGAGGATTCCTACCTGGTGACGAAATCTATTTTTCGTCACCTATAGTGTCTTTTGATGACAAAATACTTCGTCATCAAAAAGTGAATAATTAGTGACGAAATTTTTTTCCTCGCTTATTGTGCTTTTTGATGACGAAATTTTTTGTCATAAATTATTCCTTTTGGCGACGAAAAAATTCGTCACTGATGAGTCTCATCGGTGACGAAAATTTTCGTTGCAAAAGACGTTTTCATATGGGAAAAAAAAAATCATTCTTTCTTGCTCCTGCTAGGTTTCGAACCCAAGTCTCTTGAGTTTTGTCGCGCAAGCTTTAACCAACTGCACCACACACACTTTTCAATAAATATTTGAAATATCTAATATATAACATATATGTTTAACATTAAAATATATTTTGAATGCAATTTTGAACCTTTAAACATTAAAATTAGTAATTTTGATAAACATGAAAGTTGTAGGCAATTGAGTTATTGTTCAAACACAATTTGAATTATCTCAATCGGAGTTTTTAGTAAAGAGTTATGTTCGAAATACATTTAGTGACAAAGCGCAATTAATAAATTTCGTCACGAAAGGTACCCATTTGATGACGAAATATATTTTTCGTCCCTGAAAGCGTTAAAATGGTGACGAAATTATTTTTCGTCACCAAAGTTAAGCATTTGGTGACGAAAAAAATATTTCGTTACTAAATTGGTCTCATTTAGTGACGAAATATATTTTTTGTCACCAAATGATTATCTTTGGCGACAAAAAATAATTTCGTCACCTTTTTTAAGCTTTTGGTGACGAAAAATGTATTTCGTCGCCAAATGGGTACTTTTGGTGACGAAAATATTTTTTTCGTCGCTAAACATGTATAATTGGTGACAAAATTATTTCGTCACGGAAGTTGTCAAAACGGTGACAAATTTATTTTTTCGTTGCCAAATATACTCATTTAGTGACAAAATTAAATTTCGTCGCCACTTTTTCGTCACCAATTTTCATTTTTCTTATAGTGAATCTAACATATGGCTTGGTGCTAGCTAGATAAATGACTTGACCTCTGAATTATTCAAATACATTGTTTGCAAGCTTTATGATTTTTAAAATACTATGTTTGAGAATGGATTGCATGAGATAATTTGATCTCAAATGAGCTTTAATTGAACTAATTTTTGGTCATAGCTTAATTTTGTATTTTGTTAGATACCCCTGGACGCATCAAGTAGTAGCCTGTAGTTTGTTCGAGTTTGGTTTGAAAACTTAATGGTACTTCAGAATATTTTGCAATTTTGATTTTTTTTAGGAACGACCCAGTATATCTTCGTCGAATTTTCAAGGAGCGAACATGAGCTCATTACTCGAGTAAATTTGTTCATTTACCAATCTTACCAGTAGCATTACTTTTACCACTTTTTCAACATGCTACAGGTGCATATGGATGTGTACATATTCGGACACACACGTGTCCAGATCGAACACTCAGATGTGTGTGGACTACACATGCATCAATTGTCTAGGACCCACGTGCATCGATCGGACAATTCTAGATACATGTGTGTCTAAATTTGTGTACATCCATCTTTGGCAATAGCAATATTACATGCTCTCTTTACTTTCATGTCCGAATTTCTATGTATCCGCTCGAGTGTATAGATCGATAGTATCAACATGAATTTAGCTTCACCTCTCCACTGTCTTATTATATATCCTTATTATATACTCCATATTTTAAGGGTTTTGATTGATTGATTTGCTTAGACATGTTAAAACTTGTATATGGATCTAATTTCAAAGGTTGAATATTTAATGCTATCATTGGCCGTGGATGAATTACATTGTTACAGTAATTAATATAGTAGGAGTAATTAATATTGTTATCCGCATGCTACCATAGAATATACACTACTATGAAGGCCCGTTGAATTGACACAGGAGGATTAATTGGACTATAAATTTAAGGAGGATTGGACTGTAAATCTAATTAAGGAGCCACCATCAGAATGGTGTGATTCTTCAATTGATAGAAAAAAATATTCTTCTATTGAAAAAACTAATCCCGCAAGATACTAAGATAAGTCCAATAACCTGAGGATGTGACATTAATTAGTAATCCTCTCTCATTATGAATGAATTACATATTTTATGACTATTCCTTCCGTTCATAATTGTTACTCCACTATAAGAAGTTGTGTAACTTTCGGATAATAAAAATAAAATAGTTCCGTTAGTAATTTTAAATTTTTTTCTCATTAGTTTCAATTAATTAATGATTGAGATCTTTAATTCAGTTTTAAATATTCTAAAAATCATGTACAAGATTATTTTATTTTTTGATTCGAAATTAAATTGTCCAGACTTTTCGTAGTGAGCTAACAATTTGGAACAGATGGTGTATTTAATTTTTCCATTCAGTTAAATCTAGCCTAAAGAGAAACTCGATCACTTGTATTGATAATCCTCACTCTATAAGTCCTGTTGACTAATAGTCGGATCAAGGGGCATAGGTTAAAAATAGATGCAGTACTATCCTTTTATTACCTAAAACTTTTGCAAAATTTCTCTGTTTCTTTCTCTCTCCATTATTATTTCTTTTTTGGCTCGGTGTTCTCTCGATCTCCATTATTATTCCTTAATTATCTTTATAGTCTGGGCCATGTCACTGTTGTTTTACAGGCCATAGTGGTAATAATATGCACAAGAGACTTGCATGATTTATCAAGTTTGTCAAAAATCACTTTGATTGACAGATTGTGTCCATCCATTCGCATCTTTCTGTTTGACTATTTTTTTCCTAGGGAATGAGTTTGGTTACCAAATAAGGATAGGTATCCTTCAACATCTGTGGCTTAAATTGAAGCATGCATGCCCTGTGAAACGCCACACGTACGTAGATCACTGGCCCATAACTTCTTAGAACCTGATAACACGATTCAAAGTGTTTAAGTCCCAAATTTTTTTAAGAGCAAAAAAGGATTTTAGTAATCTTTAAAAATAAATTACAAAGATTAAAAAGACCCTAAGCTCAGTCATCATGACCGAGCAAGAGCCTGCCGACAAAGAAGGCATCCTATCACTTCGGCGCGCAATCATATGCCATCCACGACCCACATCGGGGGGGGGGGGGGGGGGGGGGGGGCGGAGAAACAACCCAAGGTTTGCTGGGAGTCGACAAAGACATAAAACCACCACTACCAAAATCCAACCAAGGCAAACACTCCCAAAAGAAACACCTTCCACTTCCAAGATGACTAAGGATCAATCATCATGCTAAGCCTACATATTGGCCATTTCGTCATCTTACTAATAGCATCTTACGTACCCATGTAGACTTTCGATGTATTTGGAGTGTTAAAATTTCCCCCACTTTTATGGTCTCACGTCCTCGTGAGATTGGGCATTAATTTGAGTCACCATGCATGGTATTTAACGATCGAGCCTTTTTCCTGGTGGTCATACAAAGTCCCAAACCCCACTCGATCATGTACGTACATAGTTACTCTGATACCACCAAATAACTTGTCATAACCTAGCAAAAATACCCAAAAAATTTAAGTTTTTTTTTTTTTTTTGACATGGCCAAAAAATTTAAGTTGAAGTTACTAATAGCATCTTATGTAATTCACAAGGCCTTCTTTTTTGTGTGGATGGGTTTTTACACCATAACCTACTCACATCTGTGTCACTGACTCACCGGCTTGGCAAATGCTCAGAAGTATTGAATGTACGTAGTTTCTTTCACTATGATTGTTCTCATCATGTAATTATGTAGAGGATTAATGATATCGACTTTTTAAAATTTTATTACCCTATCTATATATAGTTTACGTGGCAGAATAGTATTATTATTTTGTGTTGACTAATATTCAATTCCTTAGTGATAATTTTCAAGCAAAAGACTAAAACAATTGAGTAGTACCCACCCCAATAGGAGTGTAAGATATATAGCTAGCTGTGAAATCGAATTAAGTTAATTCATCTAGAAGGGTGGAAGTTAAAGTCCTTATTGAGGCTTAACCCTTCCCAGGGGGTGAGATAGTGAGGTAGATTGTGTTAAAGAAGAAAGTCTCATAATATAATCATGATCAAATACGGTTCCCCCTATATATTAATGCTGCCGACGTTTCCATGATTATCTCTTTTACCATCTTTTTATTCTTCATTCAAAAAGCTACAAGCTTGATTATCCCCACTTATGATCAATCTCTCTCTCTCTCTCTCTCTCTCTCTCTCTCTCTCTCTCTCTCATAATGTTCATGTCATGAGATAACTTGAGTGCATAGGCTTTTTTCCGGAATACATTCAATATTCACTTGATTTTTGTTCGTACTTGTCTCCAATTGCGTATTATATATACCTCTAAATTAATGCATTTATGTAATTATATGACCACCATATGGGAGGAGTTCTCCTCAAGCTCTTCTATCTTGTCATAATTAACAATTTATAGTATGTATATATATAATTAAAAGTCCTACACGTGACACATCACAATGCATGTAATTTACTTCCTCTCGCTTTAGTTTTTTCCAAATTCTTAAAAAAGCTGAACATATGTCTTTTTAGAACTCAGGATCTCCGATCCAATTTACATGACTTACCTTGAATAAAACATAATTAAAGACCCAACAAAGAGCTGTCCCTAACTTTTTAGGGGCTTAAAACAAAAATTAAAAATGTGGCAGTTTTTTTTTTTGGACTATTATAAGGGGTAAAAAAAATAAGAGGGCCCTCTAAAATTCAAAAAAATAAAATAAAGCGGCCGCCACAACACAAGCTTTAGCTTAGAATCGGCTCGAACCCAACCCCGCCTCCTTCTAGAAGCTAGTGAGGAGTTCAATTAAGGCCTGAACAAAGTCATGGATAAATTGACCCCATAAATTTTAATTAAGAGCATTTGGGAGGTTTTGAACCTAAGATATTAGGAGAAAACAAATCTATATGTCCCAAGTCTTCGACCTAAAGCTTGGGACATACTATATATATATATTATTTTCCTTTCCTTTCCTTTTTATTTTTATGGGATGATGCCCTAGAAAGATGGAGAGCAATATATATGTGTATATGAAACACATGTACAGTGGCCTTCAATTGGACATGGAAATGACTGAATTCCTGCACATAGCTAATTCTTCGATTCATCCCACTCATTCTGATTTTGACATATATGCATAGATCGAGTGAGTTGGCAATCTAAGTGATTATGTCTTGTGAAAATTAGTATTTTTTAGAACCTCAATAGAAAACTTACGGCTCATATCCCCAACAATCTGCCACATTTTTTTACCCCGATCGAAAACAACCAATTAACTCTAGCCTTTAATTTGAGAATATATATGTGTGTGTGTGGACGAGCCAGGAAGTTTCCTTACAATTTGGATTGCAGCGTCGCAGGAATTAATTCCTGCTGCCTCAGACATGGCTATCTCCTGGAGTAGCTGTGAAATATTCCACGTGTCCCCAAAAAACAGTTGAAATTAAGTTCAGCATAACTTTTACTCCTTTCGAATTTTCTTAAATTGATTCTCTGGTCCCGGCCAGGATGATTTGTCTCTAACCGGACCAGGAAGAGAAATAGCACGTAAAATTATCGAACAACCTGAGGTGTAGATAGATTTCGTGCACATGGTACGTAAAACAGATTTAACGAGTGAGACATGATGACACACTTTTGTTATATCATTGTGAAAAAAGAAATGGCCCCATTCAAATAATTAAGTTGCGGTTTTTAAATTGTACAGGCCACCTGGTGCTCCGAAATTAATTACCTACTAATTTTTTTCCTATGGCATGCAAATGGGAGAAATGGAGAGGGCTTTATTTTAACTAAAATAAAGATCTCCTCATTTGAAGATGATTGTGTGTGTGTGTGTGTATATATTAATCTGTAATGTACGTGCAATGTTCTTTTTCTTTTTATGAGCAATGTACAATATATATATATATATATATACAGTAAGCTTCTAATAAGGGCGCCCTTACCGTATTACGGTAAGGGCTTCCCCTTTTCTTCTCTTTTCCGACCAAATTTTGATGATCCGAGCTGCTCAATGTGTTCAGAACGTGATTTTAAGGGTACCCGCGAGAAATCAGCAAAAAAAATGACCGGAAAGGGCTTGATTTGAGCAATTTTTATTTGAACCGTTCGATAAAATACAAACAAAAACTGCTCGGATCAAGCCCTTTTCGGTCTTTTTTTTTGCTAATTTCTCGCGAGTACCCTTAAAATCACGTTCTGAACACATTGAGCGGCTCGGATCATCACAAATTGGTCGGGAAAGGGACGTCCTTACCGTAATACGGTAAGGGCGCCCTTATTAGAAGTTTTGTATATATATATATATATTTATGTTCATTAATTAAATTAGCGAAGGAGGGATTACTTGAGTTAGAATATATATATATATATATATTTTTTTTTATGTTCATTAATTAAATTAGCGAAGGAGGGATTACTTGAGTTAGAAGGTTTTATATGGAGTATCTTTCATGTAGCGTATTGAATATGGCATTGGGTTTTTTTTAACACTTTGTTCTTACTTGTCTAACTGAATTACTCCTAACTAATTAAATGGTAGTACTCCACCTGACAATGATATATATATATATATATATATATATATATATAACAAAACCAGAATATAATTAAATGGAGTCGATCGGGTCATTTTCTGCCATTTTAGGAGTATTTAATTTGTCCTGTTGTGATCAACAAGTGTGTCTGTTTTTCTTTCTTCTCCCTCCGCATGCACGATGCAATTGTACGGATCACGTGCATGCTACCCTGCTCGATCTTGCGCGCAATTTTGTGTATATATATAATATATATGAGGAGAATAATTTTGTCAACATTACCCTCCCTAATATTTATTATCGTGCTTAATCTACACATACAAGTACGGCAAATTAAAGGGTGTGTAAGTGTGTCACTACCTTTTCTTTTCTTTTTCTTTTTTGTTCATTCGTGTTGTCCTTATCTTCACATTAAAAGGAAATGGTTTTCACGCTCTTCTTTTATCAGCTGGCTTGTACTTATTATTATTTTTATGTTTTTTTATTAAAAATACCGATTATTCTTACTTCTTAATTCGCTTTTCACCTATGCGTGAAAACTAATTATGTTATGTTACGTGAATAAAGACAAGAAAAAAGTGTAAATTTATATAAGAAAATGATAAGTACGAAAATCATTTGAACAAATATTGTTGAAACCGGTCGGAAAGCAATTTACCATGTAAATCCAACAATTACTACATATATAGGTATAGTCCATGGGATTAGACAAAGGGAATGGCACTTTACCATGGATTGGGAAGAATCCGGGGTGCACTACAACACCCTGTGGACACATACAGGTCATTGATCTTGATAATGAATGGTTAAAATATTATGACCGATAAGAATCATATATGGTCATAATTGATTTTTAATGTGGACCATTAGATTGATGAGATCGACGGTTGTGTGCTGCACTACACGGGATGCACTATAGCACCCTAGATCCCTTTACCATAGGTTTCATCCAAATTAAGCCAATCAAGTCTTGACAAGTGTAGATTTCTTGTGGTAGATCAAAACTTGGGCTGGCAATCAAAGCTTTTAATTAGAGAGAGATGATCATGTCTTGTGAGAATGATTAAATTTGCATTTCAAGCAAAATAAATTACAGCTCATGGCCCCAATATGTAGGTTAATGCCAATGCATGAATTGCATGGCGTACGGCCCTTGAGAGCTATACTAGCTAATTAAGTTACAAACCTAACTAAAACTGAAAAATTTAAGCTTGGTTTTTACTAGAAACAGACAGTCACATATAATTAATATAAGAAATATCTATGTTTTGAGCAAAGACAACTGTAGGCTGTGGGCTTACAAGTTTTACAAGATGATCAACTCCAATATTGTTTAATGTAGAAAACAAAAAGATATTGTCTGAATCCAACAACGTAAGAGATACTACTATTTTAGGAGGTGAAGTGTGCAAGTGAATATTGAAATTTGATCACGGTAATAAAACCTCTCTCTCTCTCTCTCTCTCTCTCTCTCTCTCTCTCTCTCTCTCTCTCTCTCTCTCTCTCTCTCTCTCTCTCCACACATATATATATAGGGGCTGGTTCTATTCACCCAAAAATTGACACAAGTGTAAGACCTATTTTGGAGTCCCACGCAAATGACGAAAACCGTTCAATTTGTTTAAAATGTATTTTAAAGATTTCTCGTAAAAAATCAACTCCAGATGTAAACTCCACACAAATGATCATATATATATATATATATATATATATATATATATATATATATATACAGTCATTTTCAAATAAGGTGGTCCTTATTTTAGTTAAAATAAGGACCTCTCCATTTCTCCCATTTTTTGTTTGAATTTTGATAATCCAAGCCGCTCAATGTGTTCAAAACGTGATTTTAAGGGTAACCGATAGGAATCGGCAAAAAAAAGACCGGAAAAGTCTTCATCTGAGCAGTTTTAATTTGAACCGTTTGATAAAAAATAAACAAAAACTGCTCGGATGAAGCCCTTCCCGATCTTTTTTTTTTTGCTGATTTCTCGCATGTACCCTTAAAATCACGCTCTGAACACATTGAGCGGCTCGGATCATCGAAATTCGATCAGAAAAGGGAGGTCCTTATTTTATTAAGTTAATATGGTCCTTAGGAGAAGGGGACTAATATATATATATATATATATGATCACAGCTATGAACACAAATGTCTGTGCACAAAACTAGAGACAGATGTATTCGCAGCCATTCAGTACTTACATGGGATTCACCCAATTAAGTTATTTTTTTGAACATTTATTACAAATGGTATAGGGTTGTGAAATTACTCGATCGGATAGGTGCATGCAATTTGGATCCTTCAGTACTAAAAATGATGATTTGGCAGGGTATTTTTCCTCTTATTATAGTATATCCTTAATTTTACCGTCCATATATGTACTTGCTTGCTTAACAACCCACAAGTAGAGGTTGGTGTACTTTCTTCTGAGATTTGCAACTGAAATTAACATGAGTTGAATTGGAAGGTTGCAGATCAAAAAAATTTGGAAGATTGGGCCAAACAAAGAAAGTGCAGTGGCCGGTTGACGACCCATCAAAAAAGCTACCACTTTAAACATGGGCTATTTTCGGCCCAAATTGTCTAGAATTAATTGGGCTCAGTTGGGTTTGACTAGCCCATCCACATTCCTAATTTATTTTGGGTTGGGGAAAATTTGTAAGGGAAAATGACGGTCAATGACGTGTTTTTGATAATTAATATCCGTAAGGATATTTTCAGTATTAACAAATGTTCATTATTAAAACACGTCCTAGGCCATTATTTTTCCAATTTGTCAATTTGTAAACTAACCAAGGTTCTGAATACTATTTTGGACAAGGTACCGATTTTTTTTTTGGAACGGTACGTACCGATACAAGTTAAATACTAGGTACCGTTTCAAATTTAGCGCCACTATTTTAATATATAGTTATAAATATATAATTTTCTGATACCATTCAATTTATCTTATGTGCGTGAAACAAAAAATAATAATTACACTTTCATAATATTATTTTAGTGTATTCGAAAATACCAATATAACTTAATTATTGAGTTCTGGCTTCCAACACACAGTATGTGATCTTTTTTTCAAAATAAAAAAACTTCCAACACAGTCAACCACGTGCACTTTTGAACGTGAGATTAAGTAAAGGGTAATTTTGTCATTGTGGAATTTAGGGCTCTCATTATTCTTCTCTACCTCATCCAGTTGGACCAGTTCCATTCTTCTTTGTTTTTTTCCCGCCGACATCTCTCTCTCATCAACAATGGAGAATAGATTTGGGTTTCTCTCTGTGATTTCGATCTGATCGATTCCTCACCCTCTCTCCTCTCCGATCAATCTTATTCTTCCACCAATAGTTTCTCAGTTGGTACTTGGTAGAGTGTCGCCGGAGACGTGGAAGACACCGTCAGCGGTGATTTTTGAAGTTAGATACAACAAATCCAATCCAGTCGGTGCAACATACCGGACGGAATCAACGGTACTTGCTTCTCGGCCGAAATTTCCCGAAATCGCCGTATTCTCCAATAAGCGCCGGTATTGAGACCGAAACGAAATCTGGAGTGTACCGGATTGTCTAAAATGGTACGTACGAAACGGTATTAACAACCTTGAAACTAACAGTTTCGTCGACCAATGTAAGTTTCAGAATCGACCCTATATCTTCTTTCTATCCATTACTACTGCTATTTCGGTGGAGAGAGAGAGAGAGAGAGAGAGAGAGAGATATGAGCACACTACCATTTTCCCTTGGGTCTTGTAATCCCAGAAAGCTCATAGTTATTAGAAATCTTCACACATCAGAAGAATCTCCAACTTCTTCTATCAAATTCTCCAGCCATATTATTCACAATGAAACAACCTTTTGTTCTGCCGTCCTCCTGAAACTGAATCAAAAAAACCCAATTGTACTTGTCAAAAGAAGAGAGGCAATTAGTGCTGGGTTATGTTCTGGGATTCTTGGTGTTATTTTACAACAATCAAAGGTTTCAGCAGCTGAAGCCAGTAGTAGTAGTACTACTACTCCATCTCCATGTGAGCTTACTCAAGCTCCTTCTGGGCTTGCCTATTGTGATAAAGTTGTTGGGTATGGACCTGAGGCTGTCAAAGGACAGTTGATTAAGGTAACTAACTCTGAATCAATCTTCCTTTATATATGCATGGGTCTGTTTGGATTGGGTCAAGAATATAAGGAGTACTTTTAAAGAATGCAATGACGAAGGTGATTGATACTCTATATAAAATGAAGCCCAAAGGGTGCCTAGCAAGCTTAGGGCCCCTTTGGCGGGCAGAGAAGGGAGGATAAGCTAACCTAGACCCATTCTTATCCGGAGTTTGGTTCCCCTTTGCAGCTTATCCGGGTGGGCCAAATTATCGGGGTGCATGCCCCTCAAATCTCTCCAAACCTTTGTGTATTCTCAGAGCAATTACGTAACACATTATATCCACTACCAAACAAACCCCTTAATTTCCATTCTTAATTAACTACTCCTCCTTTTAATATATCCACTTCTTATCCACCATTCTTCCTTATACCTCATCCACTCACCGAATGAACCATCAATCACTTATCATTAATGAGTGTCTTTGAATGGTACATTGGGTAGAAACTTGATTATTATTTATATAAAGCACATGCCCTCAAATTAACCCCTAAAATCTATGTAGCCAATTTTGCCTGCGCCTGTGTTCCTGTGTATTTTTCGTTGTTGGATCATATGAGAATTTTGAGACACTATGGTGATCCAATAGCCAAAAATGAGTCGGAACACGGTTATAGATAAATTTAGGTGCAAAGGATTTGAGCTGTCAAGTTATATGTATACCCATGACCTCAAATTTTAGGCCGGATTTCAGCCTTTGAACTAGTACTCAGAATAGTGAGACAATGTCTGCCAAAAGGTGGCCCTAACTAACCCAAAGAGGATGCATGCTAGAGCAGTTGTTTCAATCTGCCATGGGTGCCAACATGCTTTAAGCAGTTTAGAAGGATATGAAGGGCAAATAGAAGGAAAAAAGATACACACCAGCATTATGGACATTGACTTAGTTGCCTAGGGGTCCAAGTTTAGCTCAAAAGTCTTAGTTCTTTGACTGACAAAAAGAGGGTCTTTGTTTGTTGACTTTAAGCTACAGCTTGACATGATTCATATAAACTTCACATGTCTTTGAGCTATGTTTATTACTACTAGCATGACTGAATAATGAACCTTCACTGGAGGCGCATTATGTGGGGAAATTGGAGAATGGGAAGGTGTTTGACAGCAGCTACAATCGCGGGAAGCCTCTTACTTTTCACGTTGGAGTTGGGGAGGTATGTACATCTTCCCACTTGCATTTACAGATCTTATTTTCCAGGGGGTAAGAATAATGCTTTGCAACTTGTATGCCACGGACCTATACTCTGTAAAGTTGCAACATTGGCAAAACTAAAGATACCCAAGACCACATAAACACCGGTAGAAGCTAAGTAATACAGAGAGTGCCTGTCAAAAACAAATAGATCTACTAGCTCAAAATATAGTGAAAATGGAGTATTCATACGACTTATGTTTTTCTATAGTTTGTATATTTTATACCTGGTTTGGATAAGTCGTGTGTGCTTCCCTTTATTATCACAAAGAACCTTATGCGTGAAGACTTTGTATCTTTATTTAGAGTTGTATTTGTAATAGTTGGACTTATTATAGTGCTTATGAAATATATTGTTGGATTTTCTGATTATTTTAAATGTCCAGATTGATGAAATTGTCATGAACTTACTGCTAGCGATTGGGAAAAAAAAAGTAGCAAGTTGGTAATCTAAATAACAACTCTGGAATCATGTTTTATCACTTCCAATTATGAGCATCAAATGAATTTTGTTGGCTTAAGGCAAAAGCTTCAAAAACAACCAATTTTGATACTTCTTGTATGATCCATACACTCACAGGTTATAAAAGGTTGGGATCAGGGTATTCTAGGTGGAGATGGAGTTCCTCCCATGCTTGCAGGTATGAAAGTCGATATTTAAACATTCCCATCTTCCTGTTTAACTTAATACAAATATACAATCCATTTGAAGCAACAATGATTTGCTCTTCCACTTCAACTAATCGTAGGAGGAAAACGTTCGTTAAAGCTTCCTCCAGAACTCGGTTATGGAATTAGAGGAGTTGGGTGTAGAGGAGGTGAGCAATCCTGCAAAATGAAACCAGTTTTTTTTAAACTTTCTTTGATGTTATATTTCTCATGAGGGATAACTTGGCATAGTATATGTGTAGGTTCATGCATTATTCCTCCAGATTCAGTTCTGCTCTTCGATGTGGAGTTCATTGGCAAGGGATGATTGCAGTATATTTGGCCTTTCTAATGCCATAATCAGAAGAAGAAAGGGAAAAAAAAAACCTTGATTGCTCTGTCTTCTACTTCTGTTCAACTAGAAAACATTGTAAAGCTGTGTTTTCTTTGCGAGAATGTCACATTGAAGTACATATGATCACATGAAAGTACAACGGAAATAAGATACCAATTAATTGATCTCTTATAACTTTGTTCTTGGTATTTTTATTTGTTACTTCAGCTCCGGCTTCCTACGCCTTTTAGATGCATGATCAAATATCCTGAAAATATATAAATGTGGTTGGGAAAGCACGATCCGAAAGTAAAAGAAACCAAACCAAAAATATAATGGTGTGTTCAATGACTTCAATTTACTGCATGACTGATTTCACATGACCCAATCAATTATGGAACCATCAATCGATCCATCTCATATTTTTAGCTGTCACAACTAAATGACAGGATTCACTTTATTTGTAGTGAGTTTCTTACACCGCATCTGCGTGATGATATTTCAGAAATGCTATTGGTACAAACTAATATCATACCAACGGCCTACCAACGTCCCTGCCAGGCCGTCTTCAGCCTCCGGACGGCTGATCTGAGCCATCCAAAAATTCTATAAAAAAAAATCGAGTGGGCCAGCGCAGAAATCAACGGCATCTGACTTGCGTAGGTGGTCGATCTAAACACTACATTTTTTCGTATATACATGTATCTCTATAATAAAACAAAAGGCTGTGGGAACAAGTTGTTGGAATGGCTAGGATTCATTTGATCCAAGGGCTCATGTGTGTTTTCCAACTCTCTTAAGAAAGCACTCACACTCTTACAAATATATTACAAAAACACCATTAATTTGTTTTTTTTCCCTACCAATCAGCTTCTGTTTTGTTGATTAAAAATAAATAAAAATCCAATAGTCACCGCCCCATCTCTCTCTCTCTCTCTCTCTCTCTCTCTCTCTCTCTCTCTCATCAAAGCCTCTCATTTGATTGTCCAGCCACCAACAGTCATCACCCTTGCTAGTGAGTCACTCGGAACCCTGAATCCACTGTCCTCGATAACACACTCTCGCTCTTTCTCTAATATGTAGTACTTTTTCGGTTTTGATTATCCTTTTCTCTATTTTTCTTTATCTTCTCTAAAAATTTTATAGCTACCTAAAAATTGAAATAATGTTTTGAGCCACGATCAAGATTCAAATGGTAATTTCAATTTCAATTGGGGTGAGTAGTGCCGTAGGCATGGGCTAGGGTGGGTAGTGCCGTAGGCACGGATAAACACTAATATACATATATACATGAAAAATAGGATGTTTATATCAAGCACCCTACGCACATCAGATGCCATTGATTCCCGCGTGGATCCTCTCGTTTTTTTTTAATAGAATTTTTGGACTACTCGGATCGGCAGTCTAGTTCGGTATGGGGACCGTCGGTCCCTATAGCACTACTGATGATATTTATTGTGTAATGACTACATTGAATTTTTCTACAGATGCTTGAGATCTAGCTCTTGGGGTAGAGAACTTCTAGATTAATCCTATCTTGACGTTCTTTAAGGCCTCGTTTGATAACCGTGATAGATGGGTAGAATTGGTAAGGAGATGAGATTATGATTGAAATTGGTAAGGAGATGGAATTGGTAACTTGCTTGTTTGTTTAAGATCAGATTAGATGATGAGATTATTAATATCATGTTTGTTTCATGGGAGACTTAAAAATCCATCCTCATTCCTTATCCAACTTAATTATTCATCCTTCACTTTTTGAACTGTTATATTTTCATCCCTATTTTTTTTAATACCAAAAGTGCCCCTATATATATATATATATATTGAGAATTTTGGGATGAAAACTTAACACTACAAGTCCCCCCATAAATTTAGCCAATTAATTCCACCATTTAATTCCAAAAATTGTGGATCAAGATCTTCATTCCACTTCCATTTCATCCCGAAAATCTCGACCAAAATTCTCGGAAAGTTCCATTTCCTTTTTTGCACCCAAAATCATGCAAAAGCATTTTCATCCCAATCCCAATTCATCCCAAAATCCTCTGAAACTTGCATTTCCATTTTGCAGGTTTTCAAAATGGGCTTCGGGCGAGCGGCGAGAGGTGGCAGCAAGTGGCGAAGAATCCCTACTTGAGAATGCCGACGTAGATATTAATCGACCCTATCCATCCGTAACGGAAACCCTCCATCCGATCGGGCTCCAATTTTTTCTGAAAAACCCTAGACGGTATTAACCTATACCAGTCGGAAAACACAATACAGTTTGACGTCCATTGTTGCGAATCCCGGCACAGAAAAATGGCAAATGCATTCTCCTGTTCTTTTCGAATGGGGTTTTTTTCGGAGAATTCCAAAATGCCGCAAATCAATCCAGTCCTTCGTTGTTGAAGCCACCGGCAAAGAAAAAGAGGATGAAACCGACATGGCCATAATTCGTAAGTCTATCCGTTAAACACCCTTTCATTATTCGGATCCATTGTTAGGTTTTGCCTGTCGGATCTAGGGTTTGTGTAAATACTGATCTGTTTGTGCCCATTCTACTAATTTTGTTGAGATTCAATTGGGTATTCTGCTGATTAAATTACCATCTTGATTTCGTGTTTTATGGATAATGGTTTATTGTCTGGAAGCGCATCATGATGTAGATATGTCAAGTTTCCCTAATGAGGTCGGTTACTCAATTGTGCAGGTTATCTTTCATGATTTGAATGATAATATTGTGGGAGTATGTCATGTTAAGTAAATTGGTTTCTCTTGATTAGGAACGGCCATGAAACTGAAATCACGGTGGTAATTTAACCATGAAATGATAAAAATACATGTTTTGATGGTAATGTAACCATGTTTCATGAAATAATATCAAGGAAAAATAAAAAAAGTGAGCAATTTAGCATGATCAGTACATGGAAAAATGTTGTCAATTTATCATGTTATATTGACCAATGGGGGTTTGAAGGAAAAATAATCCATGTTGCTTGTAAATTGTTTACAAACCATAATGCCATTTACTTGGAAGTTGCTGGTCAATTGGTCATTGTCAAGTGATGCAAATTGCTGGTTAATTGGTCATGTTACGATTGCCAATACTAGTTTACATGAAAGTTGGTCAATGTTTAAAGGTAAGTACTCCTTAAAAGATGATCACTTTATCATGTCAGATTGGCCAATACCTATTTCTTTTTGGGGATCAATCTAACATTACAAATTTAAGCCACATAGCTGATGGCCAAAGGCGTTTTCAGCAAGAACGGTTCTGATTTGACAAAGGCGTTTTCAGCAAGAACGGTTCTGATTTGACTGTTTTACGGAGAAGAAGATAACCTCGATCGGACGGATTCGAAAACAAAGAAGAAACTGCTTTGACATTGGCAAGTCACACATTTTCTCCCTCTGAGTCCCTGTCCCCGAGTCTCAAAGAAAGAAAAAGATGAACCAAATACTTCCATGAACAATTTAACTAATTCAATGTAACACCCCGACCCAAAATTCTTACGTGGTTCGGTTTAATGTGAAGGCAATGTTGAGACCGGCACGTAAAATTATTTAGTTTTAGTCTGGAACAAAAATTGAAACCATTTCTTTTATATAATGTACACACAATAGATAATTCAATATCATAACTTGAACATATATGTATATGTACGTACAAACTTGGAAATAAAGGAAAAAAGAAAAAAAGAAAGAAAGAAAAAGAATGACACCATGCATGCTATAGTTTTGCCACCTCACTACCCTAAAACATAGCCTAGCCTAATCACTAGTAGCTTGGCTTACACCAAGGCTAAAAATAATGACAAATGTGCCTGCATGACACTAAGGGTATTAGGTGTCAAAATTAGATCAAATTAGGAACTCTATAAATAGGAATCCTATTCTTAGTACATGGCCAAAAATAGCAAAGAATTAGTACTTGTTAAGTACGGCAAAAAAAAGGAAGAAAGAAATGCTAGGTTAGTACTGAACAGTAGTAGATTAGAGTTGAATAGAGAGAAAAGAAGTACTCTACTCCAAGTCGTGCTTTACTTTTCTGTCGTTCGGAGGTTAACGAGTATACGTAACAAAGAAGTCCAAGGTGAGATACTTATACTCTAGTTACATGATTTTTCTTTATAAAAGTAGCATGATTTTATGTTGAGAAAAGATTACAATTTTTTTAGATATGCAATGGAAAAAGATATGACAAATTTTTCATGTTAAAGATTAGAAACACGTCAAACAAAGGTGATGACGCTCTAAAGTTTAAGATAGAAAATGGAAGCCGTCAGACAAATGAGATGACCTATTGATGCATCCAGACAATTGTCCCGAGTTTGGGGGACACTTAAAAAGATACCATAACACAGAAGGGAGTTATACGGACGGAAAGAATTGGGTCCTAGTGGCTAGTGTCTTGATCATTTCACACAGCAAGAGGGGTCGCTTCCCTATAGAAAGAGTAAGCTGTTGGATGAACATCATAAGATATATTATTTATTTCAGATTATGCAAGCATCTAAGTTAAGAATTCTTTCCATGGTATAAAACATGCAACTTTGGTATTTGTATCTCACACGAGCATTCGGCTTATGAAAATTAATATTTTTCACAGATAATGAAGAATAGAGATGGAGTTGCTATTGCCCTGGGACATGCTTGTTGTACTTTTGTGTAGATATTGTAAAGATGTTCTCTTTTAGAAGACTTGGGTTTTGTAATAAAACTTAATAAGTGTTTTTGAAATAAAATAATTATGTCTTTCTCAAGCTATTGTCTCCAAATTGATTTATAAAAAAAAAAGAGAGAGGCCTGGATGAGTGTTAGGACTCATCGGCCGGTCACGATGACTCGACACAAGTTCCTAGAGTCGGGGTCATGACATTCAAATCGTGTAAATTTTTGTCTACTGACCGTGAAGCAATAGCCAATGCTAATTTTGATGGTAAATTATTCATGTTTCATAAACTATCCAATATTGAGAGGTCATGAAACGGTCGTGAACAGTCATGGAATATTCCATGCTTCTTCTAACATAATGGTTTATTTACCATTATCGCAGGAGTTATGCCTCGTGATGTGGAAAGGGAAGCTAGGTTGAAACAAAGAGAAGTGGCTCTAGATGATGCAATAGTTGAGGATATGCCTCCTTCGAAGATAGTTTAGAGAAGTAGTAACGGTACAAGAACACAAGAAAATCTTGATAAGGAAGGATCCTTCAAGAGACGCACAAGATCTAAGAGTGTAGCACGAGGGGTTAAGGCAAAACATCCTCGTTCGAGGAAACCTCGAGATGAAAATAAGGGAGAAATGCGTGAGACAACGTATCGGGCAAGTTTGGATGTTATTTTCATATTTTGCATGTACCTAACTAGAGTGTCCATTAACTTTTGGATGGATACTTTTCAATTGGTATAATATAATATGTACAGGTGGTTTCATGTAGTTGTTTCACTACTATTTTGATTGGCATTCAGAATGTATTAATTTGATCGTGGGCATTTGAGATATGGGCAACTGATTATGAAATATAATTGGCTCAGGACCATGTATTGGTCAATGTTTCATGGTTAATTTACCACCAAAACTTGTAGGTAACATGATTAACAAAATTATGCAATGATTGATAATGCTGAAATGTTCATGTACGTATTCGATACATGTTGCACAGTGGAATCCCTGGAACGATTCATGATGAACAGGGCTTTGACTATCTGCTTTGTGGAATATAAATGGAACGAGAAATCAGTGGGATTTTCTTTGTTGGGAATTCGAAAATCCTCATCTCTTCCCCTGTTATATCTTACCTAATTCTATAGGTGCTTCCATATTCAACCCATCCATTCCCATAGATTTAGGAAACAGTTTTCATCTGTCCCCCTCTCGCTCTCTCTCTCTATAAATGTGTAAGTGTGTGTGTGTGTGTGTATATATATATATATATTTAATATCTATATATAAAATAGAATAAAAGGTAATAATGGTAATTTACATAATGCAAGGATGAAAACATAAACATGAAAAAATGGCGGGATGAATTCTTACATGACATGAATAAAGAGGATGGATATTTAAATATTCCTTGTTTCATTTGGGATAGAATAGGATTGGACTGGACTAATAGTATACATTTCTATTTTTGCCCCTACGCAAATCTAAAGGATAACAACATCGTGCACTGTGCATCAAAAGCAAACCAAGAAAATAATAAATAATCAAAAGCCTTTATGTATTAAAAAATATAGTTAAAAATGAAGTGCTCCAATTTTCAATTCATTTGAACCGATGCAAAATGTTGTTTTGATGATCATATTATTATGAAGGGTCATAATTAAATTTTGTCTATGAAACTCTCATAATTAATTTTCTGCCCTTTAGTTGGGACCTTATGGAGTAGAAACTTAATTATGAGAGCACTAGAGACAAAATGTAATTATGACTCTTTAGAATAATATAATCAGCAAAACAACATCATCGCAACAGTTCAAAATCGAAGCACTTAATTTTTTTAATTTATAACACAGTTTAAAAAAATTAAATGAAGTGCTCCAATTTTTAATTAGTTTGAACTAGTACGAAAATCTTTTTTTTAAATTATTTTATTCTAAATGGTCATAATTAATTTTTATTTCTAGAGCTCTTATAATCAAATATCTACTGTACAAGGATTCCAAATAAAGGGATAATTTGGTCATTATATCGTTAAGGGAGAGGATCGGATTACGAATACCATCTCCAGGAAGGTATTGGCAATACCTCCTAGTTGGGGTCTTAGCAGTCCAAACGGATTGGTAGTCCTGACCAATTTTGAAAAACAAACAAGGTACTGATAATACCCTCACTCTATGAATCCAATCCCAACCCCCTGGAGGGTTATAAAACGGGGCCTAATTTCATTTAATTTCACTATTGTCTTAGTGAAAATCATAAAAGATGTACAAAAATGAAATTATTAATTGATGTATTCGCCATAAAAGGAAGTAATACCCTTACCACATGATGCATAACACTGGTAGATTCATATGCTTTATGGTGTTTCCTTATGTAACATTTTTTGAGTAAACAGATCATTCCAACTATATTAATCCGAAAAAAATTAACTAGAATAAAAAATACAATAGCGGTGTCGGAATCCAAGCTGAGGGTGGAGAGTTCATGAAATCCAAAGTGGTAAAGCTTGTTCCTGCTGCAATAGGCCACATCAGAACTAGAAGATTGGAGCCGGATCAGCTGCACACGCTTTCACCGTCACCGTCGGAGAGCTTGAAAAATCGTCGGCTAGCATATTGGAGTCATAAGCCAAAAATGAAGGAAGATCTCCCTCTCCTTATGTAACATTATAACACAACCACCAAACTGCACAACGTTTGATAATTGATGGTGACCTCCATTTCAGATTTTCACTCTGAATTTAACTTTTATAAGTATGTAGAAAATTAGAGGCTGATCCTTCTCTTTAGATTTGGTTTGATCTAAACAGATAATTCAACTCAAAAATTCATTTATTACAAATCACTGTGGAAATACTAAACATAGTCTTTGTGGTAAAGATATAGATAAAGTACAGAGCCGACTCTTAGGCTTGACACGGATTCCAAGCATATTCTGGCTTGACTCCCACCTCTAGATTCTCTTCTGCATAAAACTGCTCGCCTTCGGGGTTTTGTGTCTCCTCTTGATTTTCTGCTAAATCTTTGGCACGGATGTCAGGCAATCCGTACCTGAGTGATAGAGTTCACCCCATAATATAATCCAACCCAACTATCCCTCTTACTTTACAGTTAACAAGCAACAGGATAATAATAATGTGAAGAAGTAAAACAATGATTTTTCACATAAATTGGTTTATTATTATCCATTAACCTATCATGTGGTCTAAGATCTCATCCGCGAGATCTTTCCTCCCCAACCGCTAGCCATGTCCCGTCCCATGAGATCACTTCCATTTGCTGTCGCAGATACACCTAAGTTATGTACCGAGTGTGCATCTCAATAATTACAACAAAAGAGTAAGCTAATCATGCCGTTACATAACTAGGCTTCGTCTATCTTATTCACCACTTCACAATCATCACTGGACTCCCGCCAGTATCAATTCATCACTGAACTCCCACCAGTTTCAATTCATCAATCATCATTGGGCTTATTTTGCTAGTTCCAAACCATCATATCCAACTCATCACATCTCAAAATTCTGTCTGTAGGCAATCCAAAAATAAAACTTTCCAATTCATCCATTACCTAGTGTCGTCTAGGTGAATTCTATTCGCATACTGTTTACACCCGTTTTTGGCACCCAGTCCTGGGCAAGTGTTAGAAGGCTATTTAATTATTTTTAATTAAATTGAGCCAAAAAATAGAGATGTATTGGAACAAAATTATTGGACCAAACCCATGTTGATTGGGCCTAATTAATTTTAGTTTGATTTGGGCTTGAGTTTGAAAGGTTTGGGCCTATGTGCAAAAAGAATTCGGATTGGCCCGTGACTTATTTAAACTTGGTAAATATTTTGTGGGCTAATCATGTTAATAGGCCATATAGATTAATTAAATGGCCCGCTACCCAAGTGGTCCATGAAAAGTGGAAGCAAAGAAAGATGTTGTCTGGCGAAAAGCCATTTGACCAAGTCAAATGGCTGGAGGTTTTTGCTACCCACGAAAGAAGGAGGAAAAATAGGCCCATTATCCCATCAATTGCCCATGATTAAATAAACACATGGGTAATTGTTATTTACCTCTAATAACTACTCATGACCCCACTAAATATGTTAGTGGGTAGTTACTCGGGACACGTGGCAACATCTGAGACCTACTCAAGACACATGTCAGCTCGTGGTGAAGGCGGGAAACTTGGCCCAGATCTGGACCAGTGCACTATTTGCCCATGATCTTTCGTAACTTCCAATAACTACCCATTATCCCATGATCTCATGAAGGGGAGGTTACAAAGGACACATGGCGCCACAAGAGGAGGACAACAAGATCCTTGCATACAGAAAATTCGAAGACTCTTGGCCTATAAATACTAGAAGACAAGAAGAAAAAAGAGTACACACACCAATCAAGCTCAACGCTTAAAAAATCGAAGTCTTCCCAGCGAAGCAATTATCTCACTTTTCTCATCGTCACTCAATTACTTCTCCAAGTAGTTCGAGTTTTATATCTCTCTTGTATCCCAACTTTATTATTACGACATAATAAAGTTATTCATATCTCTCTTGTATCCTCGACCTTATTATTACGATATAATAAAGTCATTCTACGTTGCTACTTCTTTTCCTACACGGTTAGAAAATTATTAAGTCCTCGCTCATAGAGGCAAAATCACGAACCAACACTGCAATCCAGCCCTTAGGTTTGCAGCACTATCGCCCCCACGGTTAAGAAGTCAGAAAAGGGACGCTCAGCCCTTTACGTTAGACGCGACAAGTCTTGGCACGCCCGCTCAGTCCTTAAGCCATTTCGGAGCCGAACACATACCATCCCATGTCTCTAGGGTCCAATCTAGCATTCAAATCAAATATTGGTGCAATATACAATTAATCAAAATATTAATTAAAACAAATAACAAACAATGCGATTACACAATTTTTTTATGAACGAGCCGTTGCTCTTAATCTTGTATGGCCACGATGTTAATAATAAAGTGAGAACTTTTATAAAAAAAAATTTAAAATTTTTTCTAGGCTCTCATTAATTATTTCTAAGAAATTAGATTGATTAAAAATTAATTAAATACATTAATTAGGTAAAAATATTAGAATAATTATCATGACATTAATAAGAGTCCTAAGGTCCTATGCAACATGCTTGAGTGTCAAAAGTTGGGTTCGGAGGGTCGCAGGATGATTTAAAAAAAAGATATTAACGAAAGTTGCCGAAAGTAAAATAAATAGATAGTAAATAATCTAATGAATAAAAAATATTTAGATAACAACATTTCATCCTTGGAGTGTAAGGAATCTAAAAAAAATTACTCGGACATTAATAACATGGTTTATAATGTCGTAAGAAATTTTTGTTTGGAAGCATCATGAAAATAATAGTAAATAGTTAATTAAATGAAAAAAAATGAATTTAACAAGATATCATCCTTGAGATGCAAGGAGTTTAGGAATTGTTTGGGTGTTAAAAACGTGGTTCGGAAGGTCGCAAAGATTTTTTGTTTGTAAAATCTTGAAAGATAACGAATAAGTAATTAATAAAAAAAATATGATCTTAGCAAGATATGATCTTTGAGATGTGAGGAGTCTAGAAAAAATAGTTCGCGTGTCAAAATGAGGTTTGGAAGGTCGGGAAATGGTTTTGGACCAATTTTAATGAAAATCGAATGGAGTTTGCGGTGGGAGAGCTGGCCGCAAGGTCTGACCAACTTTTGACTGGTCCTTGCGGCCCGAAGGTTGCGGGCGCAAGGTTGAGATGCAGAAACGATTTTTTTGTTGTTTCGCGATGGTTTTGATGTATGGATTCATTTGGGGCATAGGGTTAAGCGTAAAAATACTTCATATACTTAGAGGAGAGGTTGGATAGGATTATAATACCTTGGTTTAGATTGAATTGATTCAAAATCAAAACTTTGAACTTTGGAGAAGATGACTTTGGGTTCTTTGATCGGGGGACCTTGGGATCGAATTGATGGTTGTTTAGGGATGCTTTGAGTTGTAAGAAGTGTTTGGAATGGTCAATTTGGATTTCGGTTGGTTTTAGAACACAAACTCACTTTTCTCTCTCTAAAACTCCATGGTTTGAGCTTCAATTGGCCATGATTTTCTCTTGGTTCTTATTCAGCGGAGGGTGGTGGTTGTAATGGTGTGCTTGCGGGTCGAAGTGGTGGGATATTTATAGGTAAATTTTGAAAAGGTGATAAGATTAAATTTATGAAGGTTTGATCTCTTGAGCAATGAATTGGACGGGATAAGAACAATTTTGAGGCTAGGGAAGGAGCATGAGGAGGATAGGAATGAATTTACCTCGGATTATACTTGGTGGTGAAGCAAATTTTGGTTTGGAGCAAGGAGGAATGAACTTGGGTTCTCGTGGAGGTTAAGGAAATGGAGGGAGTAATTAAAGGAGAGAGATGGAGCTGTGGGAGAGGAAGAGGCTGCAGGAGAGTGAGGTGAGGGGGATGAAGAGGTGTATGCATGCATTGTGTTGGGAAAAAAAAAATATTGCATTCATGTTTCATAGTTGCATGCATATATTTTTAAAAAAATAGTATTAAGAAAGTAATAATATTATTACTAATAATACCTATAATGATATTAATGAAAAAAAAATTACGGTTGTTACAGTCTTTTTTGCCCATCAAGATTCAGCTCCCCCATCTCTCTCTCTCTACCAAACCCAGCAACACCACTTCGACACACGCCCAACACCTCTCTCTGTCTCTCTCCCTCCACGATGGAGGAGCGCCGACCATCGCTGCCATCGCTGCTTGACGGATTTCCTAGACCTAAAATAATGGGTTGCCCCAAGCGTAGGGCGGAGACCGACGCAACACAATATCCGATAAGACCGGAGTCGAATCCACAAAGACGGTAATGTGTGTTGAATAAAAACTCGGGTTGTTATAATTTAAACGGGCTCTTAGGTAGCCACTCTTTGTCGATTGATTGAAATTAATTAAAACCTAGAAATTAATTGTACTTTTCAGATAATTAAAAGGAGGTACAGTCGTAGGGTTCATAGCACTCGCAACCAGTCCGGATTAATCTGCTCCAATCGGTGTTCTTAAAACGTTCGATTTTAGTGAGAAAAAGATACCCCGAAAGATGCGAACCCTTATGGTCGCCGTTCACCCACGCGCAGCGAAGAATGAGTTTTGGACCCCCATTCCCCCGTTCACATGGGCTCCGACAATGCCCAGGTTCGTCTACGGGAAGTACTTTTCCAATCTAAAATTGTTTATTTTATTTTAAAAATAAGAGCAGTGTTCAGACTGGTCACGGCGTGCTAATCACCCCACAACTCTACCTGTACGACTACTCACTAATCATAGAATAAAATAAATGAAACCCTAACTTGAAACATGCTTGTATTGCGTGAGATTAAAAAAATAAACAAAAGATAACAACTAATTAAATACCAATGAATAATTTTAATAAAGAACATCAATTAATACGTGTTACCAAAATGCAGAGATTTGAACAAAACTTTAAAGACTTGAAAGGAAAAAGAAACAAAGCTCTGAATAAATCCTCGGCTGCTGTTCTCCGTTCCGATTTTTGCGTCCAGAAAAGATCTCGGCAGCCCCTGTTCGTTCCAGTGCTGCGGCAACAGCTTTTTTTTTTCTTTTTCTTTCGTACCAAAGCTACCTACCCCCTCAGTAGGGTAAAAAGTTGTTTTTATAGGAATTGAAAGGAAGAATCACATAGAGGCCCTTGGGTTTCATCTACTTCGCGCTTTGACCCAAAACTTTTGCTAACTTCCGTTTTTATCCAAAATCTTGAAAATCGAGCTCGAGCAACCTTTATACATAACAACAAATAATAACAATCAGTTAACAAAAATAAAAGACTAATAAATATCGATTGGAGGGCCAAAATATACACATTTTGGTACTTATCACACCTCCCTACTTACATTTTGCCAGTCCTCGAGCAAAGAGAATAAAAATAAATAAATTCTAACTATGTCACTTTCGTAGGACTCACGATTGCACTTAGCATATGCAACAAGCCTTTTAAACCCCTAGGCGATCCCCAGAGGACGAGTGGAGTCTCGTGAGGATTTACAGCAATGAACACCTACAAGCATTGTGAATACTTTTCACATGAACCCCAAAAACCTGTAAGACAGCTTAATGATATTTCAAGCAAAGAATATGAAGCCATCGCGATGAGATAATGAGCATAAACAGTTCTAGATACTATCAGGTCAGAAAAATAAGTCATGGCACCTATACTCAGCGTGTGTGTACAAGGGCTTCGGTCACTAGTGAAAAATAACCAAAAATTCTCTTCGGACCGAGTCTCAACTTTAAATCTCACCGTGTCATGCACTAAACAATGAAATCACTTGAAACAAGGTGCATAATACTCTCAATATGTGCGGGTAGATGTTATGTAAATAAAAGCAAAATACTTCCGCACATAATGACACGAAAAGAATGCTTTATACAGTGGACACACAATCTCATGAACGGAATGTCAAGTATTAGAAACTCTCTCTATCCACCAATCCACAGCCCATTGCCCCTAAGATCAAATAGGACTTTCATTTCGGTTATAACGTTAGATAAGGGAAAGTATTTCAAGATTAGGGTAAAACATTTAAGTGTCCGAGAATAGGCCAACAATAAATCATATAGGCAAATATAACAATGCGTGCCCTCTTTTTCTTTTTTTTTTCCTTTTTCTCTTTTCAACTTCGCCATATCTCTCTTCCTAACTCTTTAATACAATCTCATATTAAAAACAAATGTTTCTCATTTCCATAATGATTTAGTGTCTTCCATTTTCTCTTTTTTTCTTTTTTTTAATGGAAAAGATCACCAACAATCAAAGCTCAATTCACAATTTCACTCATCCCTTCTCAATAATTCACATTCACATCATTAGCTAACCCTTCTCAAAACACAATATAGATGGTGGAGTTCAACAAGAAAAAGGCTGTAATGCATGAGGCTCAAATTGGCTGATAGGAGATAAATGCGTGAATGAAAGAAACGAACCGGCTCAAAATAGCAAAGATGGCCTATAATCTTCTCAACGGGGCAATACAACCATGCAACTTTTCAAACCCAAGAGACACGTAGGTAATTTAAAATATTCTCAACACTCGACAACAACAAAAATAATGAGATCAACAACGAATTTGCTGTTTTGTGACAACAAGAGTTTATTTGACACCACTCCAAGAAAAGATAAGGCTCTAAACTCACATGGGCATAAGTCTCCACTAAACTAGTCATCAAGAATAATTAATTCACAGCTCACAAGCAACCAAAGCCCAAATAGACGTGAAGTGTAAATGTGCTAAAAATAAATGCCATGACAAATTCTTCGCAACAAGTTAGCAAAAAGAACTACTATGTCACCACAATATCAAAACAATGACTATCACATCACAAACTCAATCAACTAAGAGCCAATCTCAGCCTTCAAGTCTCATGCAAAAAGAATCCTACTATTTTTATTTTTTCAAATTTTTTTAACAAAATAAAGAACAAAGTGATCTCTCCCCCCAACTTGAACTATTCAATGTCCGCATTGAAAGCATGAAAAAAATAAAGATAGGACATAAATATAAAAGAGAGGATAGATATCACCTCGAAAAAAAGGGGCTAAGCAGAGTAAACTATAGATAGAGGGAGACCCCCCAACTTGGATCGAACAACCTTCAAAATGTTAGCCTCCAAAACAGCAAGAAAAATAACTAAAAGAAATAAATAAAGTAAGAAATAAAAGGAAAACAAAAAAAATCATCCACTTTCTTCATGCGAAAAATACGAGTACTACTTTTCTCCCTGGCCAAAGATTGTGGTTCCTTAGTTGTTGGAAGGACAGTATGCATAGGATTTAAAGATATCTTGAGAAGTGGTGCCATCATCTAATAGGCTGTCACTCCCTCTGGGGCTTCCAGATTCCTTACCCACCACTCCGTTTGTGAAGCAATCTCCACAGAGTTTGGACATTAAAGTCAGATGGTTCAGACAGAATTCTCGCTGCTAACTACGCTCCTGCCGTCAGACTCAACCTCCTAAGTACTACATACATAACTTCGATTAGGTGGCTATACCAGACCATTATGCTAATTTTTTTACTTTTCCAATTTCCTTTCGTTTTTTTCTTTTTTGGATTTTACTGATTAATAAGAAATAAAAGAATAAGTAAACAAGGATTGTGCCCAAAACCCAAGTCAATGATGGGTACCCCTATCGCTCGGAGCCGGGTCCACTTCTTAATGAAGAGAGTGGTACGCAAAAGCTATCCGTCGAAACTTAAGACAATGGGGCACCCAGTGGGTCAAGAACTGAGTCCCAAACAGTGCCACAGACATTCTCGATTGCAAGCATTTCTATCAAACTCTGTAATTCTGGAGAATCTAAGAATGACGCCTCCTTGGCTACCTCCAGAAGATCCTTATACAAAATATTATCGACATGCTCTTACACCAGCATGTCAATCAAACTCACCTCATACACTCCTTCATCATCCTTGACTCGGTTATCTGCATTAAACATTTTCATCTCCATTTTCAAGTCCCCAAACGATAATTGGACTTGTCCAGTTTTGCAATCCATGACAGCATTGGAGGTGGCTAAAAATGGACGGCCAAGGATCATAGGGGTCTTCTCGAAGACCTCCGGTATTGGGCATGTATCCAGGACAATGAAGTCGACTGGAAAAAGAAACTCACCCACTTGAATTAAAACATCTTCCACCACCCCTTTTGGAATTCTCATACTCCGGTCAGCCAACTGTAGCGTGACCGGTGTGGCTTTCAAATTGCCTAAGCCTAGCTTCAAGTATACTGAATAAGGGAGCAAGTTGACACTCGCCCCTAAATCCAGTAAAGCCTTATCAAATTTCTGGCCTGCGATAGTTATAGGGATGGTGGGACAACCAGGGTCTTTGCACTTGGTTGGGATATCGGCTTGGAAAATGGAGCTCACCTGCTCCGTCAGGAGCACTTTGTCCTGACTCTTAGTTTTTCGTTTTGAAGTGCACAGATCCTTCAAAACCTTTGCAAACTGAGGAATGGCATCAATGGCTTCCATCAACGAGATAGGAAATTGAACTTTCTTGAATAACTCAAGAATCTGGAAGTTCACATTGGCCTTAGGTTTCGCCACCAAGCGATTTGGATATGGAGCAACGGGTGGCGTTGGAGTCGTGGGTGCTGCATGAGTAGGCACCACCACTTTAGGAGACTTCGCGTCTTTCTCTACCTCAAGAACACTTCCTAAGTTTGGAACGACTGCTGGAATAGCTACCGGCATCGGGGGTGGCACCAATTTCTGCTTTGGGGGTAAGTTCTTGTCGATCACCTTCCCACTTCTGAGAGTGGTGATCGCCTTAGCCTCTTCCAGACTGAGATTCAGATTACTTGGGCCAGAAGAATTGCCCACATAATGAGTACCGGCGGCATTAGCTAGAGGTTGAGAAGGAAACTTTCCCTTCTCCTGCTGGACTTGTCCAACTGCCACCGTCAATTGGGTCAATTGGGTCCTTATGTCACCAATTGCCTGCTTGGTTTGCCCAGTAAAGCTAATTTGAGACTGCATGAGAGCCTTCATCATCTCATCAGTCTGTTTATCCCACGGGGGATGGTTAATGCCAAGGGGTGGTCCAAAAGATGAAGGACCAAACCCCTGCTGCTGCTGAGGGGGGTAACAAAATTGGGTCATTTGGCCTTGAGGAGGCCGGAATTGCTGAATCTGCTGCTGAGGTGGTACTTGGGGTTGCACCGGGACTTTTTGATCCCTCCAACCCAAAAGTGAGTTATGGGCCCACCCTAAATTGTAGGAATTTGAGTACGGGTCCCAATGTTGGTTAATCGCATTTACCTCAGCCTAATTGCTATGGTAGGCTTTCTTAACTATGGGAAATGCAGGGCAAGCAGTGACTGGATGCCCCAGACACTCACACAACGCGCACACCTTCTCGACTCTCACCTCGTTCACCTGTTGGACTTGCTTAAGTTTCAAGTCCTCTAATTGCTCATCCATTTTGTCCAGCTGAGACTGGACATTATGCTCTCGCACACTCGATGGAAAAACGCCAGAACCACTGGGTCCCTATGCAGCCATAGCCCTATCACTGAGGTCGGAAGGTTCCCAACTTCGGCATTTCTCGGCCAATTCGTCGAGAAAGTCCCACGTATCGTCCGGGGACTTATCTAGAAAATCCTCCTCTTTACAGAGGTACTCCATTTGTTGGACCGTAGCAACATTCAAGCCCAAATAGAAAAATAACACCAATTGGTGTTTCACGAAACCATGATGCGGTAAGGACAACAGCAAATCCTTGAACCGCTCCCAGCACCTTAAAAACGACTCGCCCTCTTTCTGGTTATACGATTGGACTTGGCGAATCAGGTACTTCGATTTACTTTCCGAGAAATATTTCTTGTAAAATAAATCTCGGACAGCAGCCCACATCCTGAGAGACTGTGGCTTCTGCATCCGCAGCCACTTATCCGCATTGTCCCTGAGCGAGGCTGGGAAAAGCTTAAGGCAAGCATTCTCCCACTGAGTAGTGGTGGCCAGGGTGCGCACCAACCCCTCGAAATGACGGATGTGCTCATACGGATCCTCATTCTCCTTCCCATAAAATAGGGGAAGGGCATTGTGCGTACCAGGTTTTATGGTGAAAGCATTACGTGCTTCCACCGTCTCGGTCGGTAGAACTATTGGACCGAGAGGAGTGGTCCTCTCAGGATGTATGTGTGCACGCATCGACATCGGTGGCTCTGCTATTGGTGGCTCAATTGTTAAATCAACGAAAAGGCCACCGATATCAAAAGAATCACCACTGAAAGACTCTCCCTCCACGATTACTCTCGGCTCTCTCTCAAAGGCTACGAGACGCCTGGTATTGTCTCTGTAGTACTTAGGCTTTAGAGGTGATTGCTTTCCTACAATGGAGGATTGCGCACCGCTACCTATAATGACTCAAACAAAACTAAAAATAAAAATAAAAATAAAATTAACTACCCGAATTCTTTAACACACGTTACCGTCTCCGGCAACGGCACCAAAAATGCTTGACGATTTCCTAGTCCTAAATTAATGGGTTGCCCCAAGCATAGGGCGGAGACCGACGCAGCATAATATCCGGTAAGTCCGAAGTCGAATCCACAAAGACGGTGATGTGTGCTGACTAAAAATTCGGATTGTTATAATTTAAATGGGCTCTTAGGTAGCCACCCCTTGTCAATTTGATGAATTAACTACAACTAACAGATAACTTCCTCAAATGAATAAAAAGAGAGGCATGGTCATAGGGAATCCAGCGCTTGCTACTCAACCAGAATCCGCTCGCTTTTTAAGGTTCTAAAAACGGTTAAATTTAGGGAGAATTGGAAACTCCGAAAGATGCGAATCCTAAGGTTGTCGGTCTCGTACACAGTGGCGAACAGGTTTTGGTCCCCTGTTCCTGCTCACATGAGTCCCGGCAATGCCTCGGATTCGTCCAACGGACGTAGTTTTCACCAACTAAATTTATTTAATTAAATTAATGTACCAAAAAAATTGCGAGACGAATACTAATTGGGTCGCAACGTACCTTTACCCAGCGACCAAACTTCAAAAAAACTATTCACTCATTATTAAAAATAAAAGGAATAAAACTCTAGAATTAATCATGCTTCTAATACTGGAGAAAGAAAATAAACGAGAGATAACAACTAATTGAATATCAATGAACAACTTTAATTGAGAACATAAATTAAAACAAGTTACTGAAATACAAGTAATTGAACAAAACATAAAAAACTTGAAAGAAAAAAACTCGAAAGAAAAATAAACAATACTCGAAACAAAGAACGGCAGCCTCGTCCTTTGTTTCTCTCTGTGGGAATCAATCCCTGTGCGCAGCTTTCTTTTTCTTTCTTTTTTCTCCAAGACTGGCCGCCCTTGTCACCAATAGGTAAGTACCTTATATAGGGATTGAAAACCTAAATTACACAAAGGCCCTTTGAATTTCATGAAATAACAAATGAATGATTCAATTTTGAATCATTTCGCATTTGAATCCCAAACTTCTTTAAAATCTTCTTTTTATTCAAAGTCTTGGACAACGGGCTCGAACAACCTATAAACAACAAAAGAACAAAATAAAAATCAATAAACCAAAATAAATGACTAACAAATGAAGTTTGGAGGGCCAAAATATGTATATTTTGGCACTTATCAATCGTCATTTCCTCTCCGGCAATATCGATGTCTCGCCGCCGCCGCCGCCACGATGGTCCTCCTCCGCCACATTACCAGCAAACATCACCAGTGAAGATCAGCAAGATCATGATCGATGACAGAAGTCTTAGACCCCTAGAATGTCGTGGTTAACAATCAGAATGAAAAAGCCAGCAATGAGCCTCTTACTGATGTAATGCTCTTCAACAAATCGCGAATTGGTGATGTTGATGGCTCGAAAATTGCAGAGGCACTGGTTAGTGCTTCTAATGTCGATGGTGATGGGGAGCCAATTCTTCCCGTTCATGCGCTGATTTCGTTGCCAGGTTTGTTCCACGACTCAACCGGGTGGCCTTGGTGAGTAAATGAAAAGGCATTTTTGTAATAAGTACTTAAAAAATAAGGATATATTTTCAAGTTTAAAAATGATGGGTTTATGAAAATAATTTTTTAATTTTTTTTTGCAGGGTTTGATAGATCTATCAAACAAAATTCATATTGCAATTTTTTTTATTTCACTAAGTCTATTATTTTTGAACTTGAAAATTACAAATAAGTACTTATGTTTTAAAAAGGTAAACCGGAACATCACCTGATGAAATAACGAAAGCTGGAAGCTGTGTTTTATTTTCTTTTGATTGATGAAAAATCATTGAAATTGATTCTCACCTAAGTCACATAGTGTGTGCGCATATTTGGCCGTGAGCTGTGAACTATGTGGTGTTTTTATATGAATTGTGTGTTGGGACTATGTGACTGTATATTTTAGTGTGTATTTGGGTTATGTAAACTGTGTGATGGGTTATAGGGGTGAAAATTTTCAACACGACACGAACACGACGCGAAATTAGTGGGTTAAGGTCAGCTATTTCTTACACGAAATACAAATATGACACAATCAGATAACATGAAAAGTTAAATAGGTCGGATTAGGGTTGAGAGAATTCTGACACACATACGAGATGACACGACACGAGAATTTATGGAAGGACATGATAACACGACACGGACATGAAGTTAGCGGGTTAAGGTCAGTTATTTCTGACATGAAACATGAATATGACACGACATGATAATACGAAAAGCTAAATAGGTTGGGTTAGGGTTGAGAAAATTCTAACATTAACACGACACGATGCCCACCCCTAATGGTTTATGTGAACTGTGTGTGTTGGGACTATGTGAACTGTGTGTTAGGGCTATGTGAACTATGTATTTTTTGTTATGTGAAGTATGTGTTGAGGCTATGTAAATTATGTATTTTAGCTTGATGTGAGGTTATGTGAATTGTGTATTTTTCAATTCACATAGCTCACTTTAAAAAAAAAATTACATAGCCTAGTTCTTATAAATAGTTCTTATAGACAATGGCATTTTTGTTTGAATCAATATGGGTTAGGACTATTTTAAAAGGGAAAATGACGATCCAAGATGTGTTTTTGATAATTAATACCTGTCAAAGACAAGCTGAGAATATTTGTTAATGCTGAAAATATCTTCAACGGGTATTAATTATTAAAATCCGTCATTGACTGTCATTTTTCCATTTTAAAAAGATTGGATATGTAGTAAACAATACTCCCTCCGTCCCATTTTCATTGTCCATTTTTGAATTATGTGTTATTTTTTAATTGCTTATATCTTTTAATTTATAATGTTTTTCATAATTTTAAAAATTTTGTATTATAGAACTAATCGAAATCTATCAAACAAGATCCATATTGCATATTTTTCAAAATTCACACTAAAAAATATAGACAAAAAATATAAAAAAGACAAACAGAATAATAGACAATAAAAATATAATTTAAAAAATATATTCAAGATTGAGATAAAACCAAAACTAAAAAAAAGAAAGACCGGCCTCTAAAACCCCCGTTTTAAAAGTACTCCAGTTGGGCCTCTTCGTTTTTATTCGGGTTATCTTTACCTTACGTCGTAACACTTCGGATATCATAATCCAAACCTTTTTTTTTTTTTTTATCAGATCATAATCCAAACCTAGAAATGTAAAATTCTCGTAACCAAACACAGTCTTTCTTCTTTTTTATCGCCCTTCCTAACCGAAAACCCTTCAATTCTCTAACCAACAAAACCCTAGGAGCACCCCCTGCGACAAGGAGCTAAATAGCCCGCGGCTGCTTCTCAGAGGCAGAAACAGAGAGAGATGGCGAAGTCGTTGAGATCGAAGAGAGAGAAGAGGCTGAAGGCTATAAGGAGAGAGATTGTGAAACCCTTATACGACAAGAAGGACGAAGCTAAGCTCGCCGCTCAAGAGGCCGCCCTTGCTGCCCCCAAGCTTCCCGTACGCCTCCACAAATCTGCGAATTCCATGGACTTGATCGCACCCGAGGCTGCCGCCAACGCCACCACCACCACCACTAGCTCTAATAACATGGGTGGGTCCTTTGCCTTGATTTCTTTTATTTCTCGATTCATGACAGAAAATTCATTGTATCAGCAGTAAATTCTTTATTCAGTATGTCCGTACCCTGACAATGTTGTTGGGTTTGTGAAGCATGATTCGGACTAATTTGCGCTTCGTCGACTATTCGGGGTTGGAATAGTCAGAGGTATTACGGTAATTGATTATGGAAACCCTTAGTTATAAATGCTTGCTATACGCAGCTGCCAATAGAATTAAGCCGATAAAACTGTGTACTCTCTCCATTGAATACACAGTGAAAACTGGTGTGCGCTCAAAGTCCTGCGTTCTTTAGTTCTTGCTTAATTTTTATCCACGCATTGTGTATTTGTTGGTTTGACCGATTTCTCAACAAGTGTTACACCAAGGGGTCCTGTGAGCATGTTATATGGGGATTTGCTGATAAGAGAAAGGTGGTTTCGGGGTTTGGGCAATTTAGGCGGTATTGTATTGGTTTAGTTCTTCTTCTTTTCTTTTCTTTTTTGAAATTGTGGTTTGGGAAATGGATGTGCCATTGGGTTGAGTAAAATGGTTAAGGAAAAAGGGATTGGTGGGGAGTTTTAATCTTTGAGAACTCGATGCCATTGCTGCTCTCAACATGTTTTGGGAGGTGATTAGATTCTCATGTGAATTTCAGGTTTACTCGATGAGATTGCAATTTCTCCTGGCGTGATTGAAATTTGTAACTGTCATGTCTCTAACCCAAGTATCAACCCAGTCTACCCAGATGACAACATCATTTTTTGTAAGGTAGAAATAGGATACCTATATGTTCAAATAGACCTTGGATGGGTTAAGGGTCTTTTCCTTTATTGGCATTCGAGAGGTGTAGGAACAGTGTTCTAAAAGGCAGCCTAGGTGCTAGGCAGCGGGTTGCCACCACGATTTTCCCCTAGGCAGTTTGTTTAGGCGTTCGGGGAGGTTCGGTGGCCGCCTAGGCGGGGTTAGGTGGGGCTAGGCAAGCACCTAGGGTATGGACTCTCTAAAAAAAAACTTAATTGCAAGGCGGCGCCTAGGCGCTACGAGGTGGGTCACCGCCCAACTAGCGCCTTTTAGAACACCGAGTAGGAAAAAGTAGGGGTGCACATGGTCCGGATTGGTCCGGTTTTCTAGAAAACCAATAACCGGACCGTTTCAAACTGTTCTAGAAAATTGGGAACCAGAACCTAACCATTATATGCATGGAACCTAACCAGAACCAAACCGCAAGACCGGTCCAGTTTTGGTTTGGTTCCGGTTCTATCCAATAAGCATCCAAACATTTATTCACAAAATATGAACTCATAAAATTAAAGTAATAGGAAGATAATCTGCTGGAATAAGAAATGATGCAAGAAAATAAAAACTATCCTAATAAATGAAATTTCATCACTAAATAAATTAAGTTTAGTAAGGAAAAGATTAACCTACCAAATTCAAATACATATTTAATTACACACATATGTATATCTATATTTATCTTAGTTTTAAACGGTCCGTTCGGTTCTAACCACGGTTCATTAATTGAGAACTAGTAACCGAACCAAAATTAACGGTTCTTATTTTTTTGGAACCATAACCTGACCGTAGAACCGGACCAAATAGGACGGTTCGGTCCGGATAGGACCGGTTTTACGGTTCGGACGGTTTTCTTGGACACCCCTGGGAAAAAGTTTGGGTTCCAGCTAGTCTTTAAGGTGGAGCATCAAAATGGAGCACAATTGCAAGACTTTTGCTGGGAAGGAAGTGTCTCTCTTTCAAGTTGAAGTTTGTGTAGTAGGTTATCAAGAAGTATGGGAAATGTTATACTCTTATGTACAGGAGTTTCAAGCTTTTTTTTTTTTTTCCTCGTTGTGTTTATTTATACAATATTTGATTCGGATTATCTTCTAAACTTTACTATGGATGGGTGTTATGAGAAAAGAAATTGGATTGGTTTCTGTTTTACACTACAGTACATAAACACTAACCCGCACGTGCAAGCATCCATGTGTTAACTCTAAGAAGAAATACTAGTAGTGTGAGACATCGTAAGGTAATCAAACTAAGTCACTAAGGAGATCTGGAAGCTATTTCTTCTGGTCTTGCATGCCTCTGGTATGTTTATTTTTAACATTTTAATCTTTGTTTCCTTTGTAGTATTTACTAATCATGTGTTTCTGTTTGACTTAGCAACTTAACATAATTTATGGGAATCTGCGTTGACTTCTCATTTTTGCCATGTGCTTTCAAACATTCGTTACTATAAAGACGAACTGTAGTTCCTTACACCTCTTTTTAAACAGATATGGAGATGGCGGAGGACAGTCAGAGCATGCAGTCCTTAAAACCTGTTGCTAAAATAGGAAAGAGGATGAGAAAGAAAATCAAGATGGCTAAAAGGAACTATCGTGGTAAGGGCAAGATCAGGAAGAAGCACAACGTTTAACCGCGTAAAGCAATAATTGCTGGCATTGACTTATCCTCTGTCCTATAGCTGTTAGCTTGGTGACAGCAACATTTTGTTACGAGTCCCTGGCAGTTATGAGTCCCATGCTTGGTCTAGTTCTGTTAGTTTTTCTGTTGTCATGTCAGTTATATGTCGGTTGGCCTATATCTTAGGCTTTTCAAATCTCAGAGTTGCCATGTGGGCTTTTACTGCTTTAGGTTTATGGTTTCAAAACAGCAGTGTATGATGTTCTCTAATGCTATTACATCCCTTCTACTCTTTCTTGTTACAGAATAAGTTGTTATATTTGCTTGTCAGCTTATAGATATACGGATCTGAGAAAAACACATGAAGCACTGGCAAACTCAGATTTTCTGAAGCATTGGCAAACTAAGATTTTCTGAAAACTTTAAAGTTTTATATTGGGCATAGCATGAGCATCTTCCGTAATTGGAGGTTAGGCTTGATTGTTTCTTTGATGGGGACTTCCTTCTTTTAGTTCCTTGTTTTCGTCTGGAGGCCTTTGTGTTGAGCTGGTGGTATGGAAGTAGTTTTGCATGGTTGGGCTTTCTCAGATAAACACACAAGATGCATCAATCCGGCAAAGATAATGCGTTGATCACAAAATTCTTGAAGTATTGTCCGATTGTGGAGATAAGGAAAAAGCCCATTAAGTTTGAGTCAAAGTCGCCATCATTGAATGTCACCAGACTCACCACCTTCATCTACCTGTACTTAGGTTAGGGAGCTGTGATATGGACACAGATATCCGAACATATAGCTGAACAGCTCGACGTACATGAACTCCACATGAAGCATGTAGGACTCATACACATCAAAAGTCTGAACACATCCTTCTCCGGATATTTGTGTTCCTATCATTTTCCATACTCTTGCAGCATATGATTAGGGCAGTCAAATCAGGGTATGGTATATAGTTCAAATCAATTCACACCATTTCAACTATTCCGAAACAGATGGTCAGTTGCATTCACTTGTTTCAACTGCAGCAGGATGAATTGAAAGGGAAACTAGATGTGTACTTCTTGCGGGAGGAAAAACTAGCAGACATGTGAACCAGGGAAACAGCTAAATTTAATTCACACCTTGTTTTATGTGTGGCTTTTCTTTTTTTTTCTTTTTTCTGGATTATGAAGTTGTGTTTCCTTGATCCACAAATTCAAGTAATAAATTCCTAGATCCACAAATTCATGATGTAAATACATTCTTATAGAAAAGTACAAAGGAATTTTCTTCTTCAAACAGATAGATAGGATTCATCGGGGAGCACGGGCGACTCCTTGTATACTCATGAAATTCAATGAAAAACATTTTTAGACTAATAAGGGAAAGTGACGGCCAATGACGTGTTATGGTGCCGAAATTTGGGATTGAAAAATAAAAACCTCCCGTCCCGCAAAAGAACCGGCAGAGATCTTGATCAACATTTCCTAAAATGTCACCATTCAATACCTCTTAGCCCCGCTGATTTCGGCATTCAGTCCCTACAATTTTTGCAGAGATCTTGATCAACATTCCATTTGTAACCGACACACCATCCATTTGTAATTTGGGCTCTCTGTTTTCCTAAAACCATAATAAGCGAAAAACTAGACGAGTCCGTCCTCCATTGGTGCAAACTCCGGCGAAGAACGACTCATCCATTCCTCGTTCAGTCCTTCATATCAAAAGCAACAACCTCTCGCCGCTCTTCGCTGCCACTCTATTTCTCTTCTCGCGATATGTTCTCGTTCAGTCCTTCATATCTAATATCTAATATCTAATGTTTTTGTGTACTCTCAACTCAGTTATTAAGGAGATGGGGAATAGTTGTTTACCCTCCCATGTTAATGGATTGTTATGAGGGATGAAGTTTTCAGGAGAGTTGAAAGCGGTAAGATTTAGGTGAAATTACAATTTGATTTCCTTTCCGGGCAAGCGGAGTATGTCTGGATGAGTTATGGTTTGCGAAGAGGACAGTGGTTGTGAAATGGTTTACTCACCAGAAATTCCAATGATCATGCGGTTTGCCACTTGCATTGTCATCTTTGTTTTAATGCAAACAATCATGAAAATTTTATGATTTTCATGATAGTTATAGTCCTGATTTTTAGTCTCAGTTCTCATGGTCTGCAATTGTTAACTAAAGACCCAATTTGATCAAAATCTTGATCTGTAATGGAAACATCCACACCAATCCTCCACTCTCTATCCTCTCTCCCTTAATCGAGACCACTATCGTCGCCCAACTCATCCGGCCCACCGTTGCCGTCAACTCCATCGTCGCCGACCGGCACAGTCAAACCCATCATCAACTGTTAATTGTAAGAATTGTATAATTTTTGTACTACAAATTGAAGTGAAGAAATTGGGTTTCTTGATTTTCACCCCTGTTTTTATCCTCTGTTCTCACTACACTTATGATTCATGGTAAATTATTAACATCATGTACCATGAAATGAGTTTGTTTGTAAACTTTGTAAGAATTAAACTTGAAATGTTGAAATCGACATGGTAATTTAACCATGAAATACTGATCATGATTCATGATAATACCTGTTTTGATGGTAATTTAACCATGTTTCATGGAATAAGATCAATTAAAAATGTGACCTTTTTGGATAATACGTGAGCATTTTAACATGATTCATGCAAAAATATGGTCAATTTATCATGTTAATTTCATAAAACATGGTCACTTTTATCATGTCTGATTGGTCAATACCTATAATTCACAAAGCTGATAGCCAAAGGCCTATTCATCATGAACATTAATTTAATTTTTTCCAGGATTCTAACAATGTGGGATGACTCGAACAGACATTTCATGGTGATGGTGCTAGTGATTTAGCATGAGAGGGAAAAAAATAATAAAATTTGTTTCATAGTAAATGATACAAATAATTTATCATGAAACTAAAACCATCATAAGTGCAATGGTTATTAAATTTCATACGTGGGACCTTATATACCGGGTTAAACTTAAGATAACCTCCGCACTAAATGGAACGAGAAATCAGTGGGATTTGTTTGTTAGATATTTGAAATTTTGAAAATCCTCCTCTCTTCCCCTCTTATATCTTGTTTAATATGTTTCCATATTCATCCAAATCCCACTAATTTAGGAAACAATAAAAGTCCCTCCTTCCCTCCCCCCCCCTCTCTCTCTCTCTCTCTCTCTCTCTCTGTGTGTGTGTGTAAAATAATATAAAGGATAATAATGGTAATTTACATAATGTACGGATGAAAATATAAGCATAAAAAGTAAGAGGGATGAAGTCTTACATGATATGAATAAAGAGGATGATTATTTAAATTTTCTTTGAATAATTCAATCAATGAAAAGCCATGCTTTCTAAAATTTTTCCCACCTTTCTCTTTTCCATTGGGAGGTGTTTCCACAGTAACATTTATAGAGCAGGCGTGCGAGCGTAAAAGTGATTTTTAAAATATTATAAAATTATCAAAGTCAACAGAGCATGAGTTATGTGAATGAGTTAGAGTGGAAATCAATTGATAAAATGCGTTAAATTTTTATGCTTAGTTTTGATTGCTTTTTGAAAAAAAATTATCAATTCAAAAAATATTCATTACCCCTACTTTCAATCATTACCCACTTTTATCTCTAATCATTATTCTCATTTTTTTCGATCTCTCTCTAATCATTACTCTCATTTCTATCTCCGCTCATAATTCTACAATTTTTTTTACAAACTCATCCAAACACAATATTAATATTTTTTCAATAGAAACGAGATATTAAAATGTAGGAGTACAAAAGTTTTTAGTGTTTTTTTTTGGGTGGAAACGGGGCCTGGAGTAGCAGGAGATTTAATTAATTAATTATTATGATTTTGATCCGAGCAGGAGATTTAATAGCTAAATTACGAATATCACGATTTTCAATGTTTTTCAGTGAGAGGATAGCGTTTTTCCCCCCTTTTCGACTGCAACTCTCACCTCTCCTGCTTCGCTTTTGCCTCTTCCTTCCGACCTCTCCCTTTTCGCAAGCAATCCCAGCCAGATAACACCCAATAAAACCATTTGAAACATCACTCCTCACACCTTTGAATTACAATACGCACGCATACATTTACTTGTAATGGCTTCCGCCGTTCTTCTCCAGCTACCCGCCCATCTTTTCTTCTCCGATCTCCAGGTACCTCTCTCTCTCTCTCTCTCTCTCTCTCTCTCTCTCTCTCTCTCTCTCTCTCTCTCTGCATACATACATAGAGATATAGATGCTTGTTTTTGGGTTGTGGGTGAATTGTGCAAACTTGCAATTCTGAACTTTGCTGCAATTCTTTGGGTTGAGGGATTTCTAGAGAAAATCAAAGAAATGGAGATAAAAAATAACATGTTTAGATGACCAAAGGGATGAGAAATGGTGGAGAGAAAGTAAGAATAGGTGAGAGTACACTTTCCCTCAATTTCTTTTATTCTCTCTTGAAATCTCCCAATCCAAAGGGGGTGTTTAAGAGCCCATTTTGTTTCTTTTCTGTTCTCACCTACTTGAGAAATGTAATCTTTTCTTTTCATTTCTCTCCTAGTTATCCAAAGGGGCTTTTAGTGCTTCCGGGCATGGATGGAGATTATCAGGAGGGTCCATTATCACGAATGGCACCGGCGAAAGCAAGAGAATTCGACCCATCCGAGCTTCCTCGGCTGTTACAAACCTTCCTTCTCCTCCTGTTGCTTCAGCCCGTCTCTCTCAGCCTCCCCCGGAGCCCGATGATTCTGAGGTAAAATTACCTTAAAACCCATTTACCCCAATCATCCCCCAGTTTCCACGTTTCTCTTTTCAAAGAAGCTTTAGTACTTATTAATTGCGTTCACTCAATCCTTGTTCATAAATAAACTCGTGTTCCTTATATTCATGTACCAGTTAAGAAATAGAGAGGAATTCCACTTGGATTTGTTACAACTGAATTACAATATCTTTCTTATCTAACGTGTGACTATTTTCTAAGCTATTCTGGATTTAACTGATATGGACAGCTGCAGTGAGCCATTGTCATCATTTGCCTATTTATGTGTCTTGAGGAATACCCTTTGAATTGCAATTGAACTTAAAAAGAAAAAAAATTGTTTGGGATTTTTGCTCAACAGTTGGAGCCAGCCGACCCCGATTTCTATAGGATAGGATATGTTCAAAGTGTTAGAGCTTATGGAATCGAATTCAAGGAAGGACCCGATGGCTTTGGAGTCTACGCATCAAAGGATATTGAGGCAACTCGTCGCGCTAGGGTCAGTTGCTCGCTTATTGAAGTTCATTGAATTTTACTTATCACGGTTCATGTCATTGGTTTTAGTTTTGTCTACATTGTGATTTTGTTTTATTCCAAATTACAGTGATTGTAGAAATTTCAATAGAATTGCAATTGACCTCTTTGCTTGCATTATAATGTCGTCTTTTCTGCTTACCTGACAGGTGATCATGGAAGTTCCATTAGAATTGATGTTAACAATAAGTAAGGAGTTCCCGTGGATGTTTTTCCCTGATATAATACCTATTGGTCATCCCATATTTGATATCATTAACTCAACTAATCCAAAGGTACCGTATATCCACTCATCGCAAACTTATTTTCATGAGTTTTTCAAACATATTATTAGAGCTACATTACTCTCTTCTTTTTTTTCCCATTTCGTCTCTTACAATTTGAACTTTCCTGTGGCAGACAGATTGGGACCTTAGGTTAGCATGTCTTCTTTTATTTGCACTCGACCTACAAGGTAACTTTTGGCAGTTATATGGTGACTTTTTGCCAAGCGCTGATGAATGCACTAGCTTGCTCCTGGCTACGGAGGTGCATGTAACTTTTGTATACTATTCATTCTATAGTTCTGTCATTCAGAATTTGAGTTCTAGTTTATTTCATCAACATGGGCGGCTTTACTAGTGCTTGAGGGGGTTCAAGCGAATCCCTTGGGTTCAAAAAATGTACTAAAATTTTGTAAAATTTTCAATATAATTTGATTTTTCTTTGGTACTGTCTCTGGGTCATTCGTGCATAGCCAATGTAACTGAAAATCTACTTAAATTTGTAACTACATAGATAGTATATGACAACAAAACAAGATAAATCAAGGTCAATTTATTATTAATCAAATAAAAAACTTTATTTAAGATAGAGTTTTCCATCACAAAAATTTTCTGTACAATTTTGTCACCGCTAAACCGAAATCCTGAAGCTGTCCTTGTTCATCAATATGGTAAGTATCCATGGCAAGGAATGCCATGCATTGGTTATTGTACCACTATTTTTCACCGTTCTTTTTTTCCAATTATTTAGATTCGGGACTTGAGACATATATCATTCGAATCTAGGATTGTAGCCCATATTTAACTTTTTTATTATCAAATGACATAAATGGCTCATCCCGTTGAGTCCTGATGAATACCTTTGAAGTGCTTGCCCAGTACTGCCTAAGAACTCCCATTCTCTATTTTTGTTTATAACTTTTAGGAGGACCTTTTGGAGCTACACGACCATAAACTTGCTTCAACTATGAGGGAACAGCAGCGACGAGCCTTGGAATTTTGGCAAAAGAATTGGGTATGAGCAACCTGTTTAACCTATTTCATACGTTGTTACTAATTTTACTTTTGCAATCTGTGACTCACTAGTTTGGCATATCGTCTGTATGTCAGCACTCTGTTGTACCTCTTAAAATAATGCGCCTTGCTCGCGAACCAGAGAGATTCCTTTGGGCAGTGGGTATGGCACAATCTCGATGCATTAACTTCAAACCGAGGATTGGTGCACTAATTAAAGATAGAAACATGTTAATCCCTTATGCCGGTGAGCTTCTTCAACTAAATTTGTGTCGTTTAATGTCGAGTATTGTTTCTACAAGATAATTTTTACCATAGTTAGGCCTGGATAAATGATCAATATTAAATCTATTTCTTATTTTGTAAGATCTTACTTCTACAATTGAATTTGAGTTTCCCCCTAAGTTTACTTGCATTGAGATGATTCAGCTATAATATATTGATCGAGTGAAATGGACTTCGATGACAACCACTTTCATGTGGTATGGGCTGAAAAAGTTACGAAAAGACATTTCCACAAATGAAGGGAAGTGGTCCCCTAGGTAACGAAACTTGGTGGTACAAAGAAGAAGTCCAAAATTAATCAAAACAATTAAGAGATTGTTACAAATTCCTCTGATTCTTAAACAAGGCTGACTATATTTCTTGCATATTCCTATTTATCTCAATTCGCTCCAGTTTAGTAGGATTTAAGTCCAGTGGATGTTTTGTTAATGCTGTTTATGAAACCAGACAAATAGAGAGGAGAAACAAACAGAGAGGAGAAACTGGTATGTGTTATTTATACTTAGCTGATTACAAAGCTGGGTTAAATAACCCTAGGAATGATACAAACCAAACCAAATCAAACCGAGCCTTACGTCCAAATCATTTGGGGTCAGCTACGTGAATCCGTTTCCTCCATTGGACTCTGTCAAGTGCCACTTGTTCACACAGACCCATTATACTCATATCTTTGCGCACTACAGCATCTAATGTCAATTTAGGTCTACCCCTCCCCGTAATATTGCTACCTAGAGCTATCCTATCCGCTCTCTTAACTACTGCATCTTCTGGTCTACGGTAGATATGCCCAAACCACTTTAGCCTATTTTCCCTCAACTTCTCCTGTATAGGTGCTACACCTACTATCTCACGAACTGTTTCATTTCTAATCTTGTCTCGTCTAGTCTTACCACACATCCACCTCAACATTCTCATTTCTGCTATACTCATTTTGCTCACATGGTTCTTAATAGGCCAACATTCTGTCCTATAAAGCATCGCTGATCTTATGGCAGTTCCATAGAATTTTCCCTTCAATTTTGTAGGTACCATCTTGTCACATAGTACACCAGTAGCGCTTCTCCACTTGAGCCACCCCACTTGGATCCTATGGATCACATCATCAGCAATCTCTCAATCTCTACTAATAATTGAGCCTAAATACCTAAAATGATCACTCTTTGGTATCTCCTGGTCTTGGATCATCACTATTTCTTCATGCGCACTACTGGTACCACTAAACTTGCACACCATATACTCAGTTTTACTCCTACTTATCCGAAAACCCTTTGACTCTAATGCTTCTCTCCAAATTTCTAGTTTCGTATTAACACCTCTAGCGGTTTCGTCTATGAGGACAATGTCATCTGCAAACATCATACACCATGGAATATCCTCTTGAAATTGTCTAGTCAATTCATCCATAACTAAGGCAAAGAGGTATGGGCTCAGGGCTGACCCTTGATGCAATCCTACGGTGATAGGAAATTCACTCGTTTCCCCTACTGGCGATCTAATGGTAGTGACGGCACCTTCATACATGTCCCTAATCACCTCGATATACCCTTTGGTCACTCCTTTTCTCTCCAGAACCCACCATATGATGTCCCTAGGCACCCTATCATAAGCCTTTTCTAAGTCTATGAAAACCATATGGAGATTCTTCTTCTTTGCTCTGTATTTTTCTACCAATCTCCTTAATAGGTAGATAGCTTCCATGGTTGATCTTCCTGACATGAACCCAAACTGTTTCTCTGACACCGTAGTCACCATCCTCAAGCGATGTTCAATAACTCTTTCCTACAACTTCATCGTATGGCTCATCAATTTAATACCTCTATAGTTGTTGCAGCTTTGAATATCCCCTTTATTCTTATAGATAGGTACTAAGGTGCTCTTTCTCCATTCGTCGGGCATCTTCCTAGTCATAATAATCTTGTTGAACAACTTCGTCAACCAAGTCACCCCCAAGTCACCTAGACTTTTCCACACTTCAATAGGGATACCATCTGGTCCTAGGGCCTTACCCGGTTTCATCCTTTTCAAAGCTTTAACCACTTCGAACTTTTGTATTCTTTGATAAAACTCATATTCTATGTTCTCGCCAGGTACATACACTTCCTCCCCACCAAAGCCTCCTTCATGTTTCTCGATTAACAACTTATCGAAATACGACTTCCATCTATCCTTGATTGCCTCGTTTTTCACCAACACCACCGAATCAATATCTTTTATACACTTAACTTGAGAAACGTCTCTAACTTTCCTTTCTCGTAGCTTAGCAAGTTTATAAATAATCTTTTCTCCATCTTTACTATCGAGTCTAGCGTAGAAATTCTCATAGGCTTTCAATTTAGCATCCATAACGGCTTTCTTAGCTTCCTTGCTAGCTTGCTTATAGCCCTGAAAATTTTTCACATTCCGGTCCTTTTGCCACTTTTTAAAGCACTCCTTCTTTGCTTTTACCATGGTTTGAACCTCGTCATTCCACCACCATGTCTCCTTAGAAATTGGACATTTTCCCTTCGACTCGCCAAGAACTTCTTTTGATATTCTTCTAATACCGTCAGCTATCGTATTCCACATATTGTCACTATCGCCTTCCACTCCCCACCGCACTTCTTGAGACATTCTATTCTTGAATACCTCTAGTTTCGCCCCTCTTAGGTCCCACCATTTAGTTCGTGGGCATCTAGTTTCCTTTCTCCTTCTATTATTCTCCTTGAGACAAATATCTAACACCAAAAGTCTATGTTGTGCTACTAGACACTCTCCGGGAATAACCTTACAATCTTTACATGTCAAGCGGTCTGCTCCTTGAGCAAGAAAATAGTCGATTTGGCTTCTATTGGCTCCACTCTTAAAGGTAATTAAATGCTCATCTCGCTTCCTATAGAGAGTATTCCCAGCTATAAGGTCAAAAGCTACCGCGAAATCTAAAATCCTCCTACCACCTTCGTTAAGGTCACCAAATCCAAAGCCACCATGTACCTTCTCATACCCTTACTTATGCACTCCCACATGACCATTGAGATCGCCTCCTATAAATAGCTTCTCCCCAAAAGGTATTCCTTGAACCACGTCATCCATTTGCTCCCAGAATTGCTCTTTAATAAGATCATCCAAGCCTACTTGGGGTGCGTAAGCACTAATAATATTAACTATACTCTCTCCGATCACAAGCTTAACTAAAATAATCTGATCTCCTTTTCTCGTTACCGTAACTACCGAATCTTTCAGGTGTTTATCTACTACGATACCTACCCTATTTTTATGTCTATCCTTACCCGTATAGTAAAGCTTATAACCTGTGTCCTCTATCTCCCTAGCTTTCTCCCCTACCCACTTAGTCTCCTGAAGGCAAACTATACTAATCCTCCTCCTAAGCATGGTGTCAACTAGCTCCCTAGTCTTACCCGTTAATGTCCCTATATTCCAAGTTGCTAAACGAATCCTATAGTCCTGGGCTAGCTTCTTTACCCGCGCTCGTCCAGGCACGCGCGAGAACCCTTGCTCACTTATCACCACACCTGGGCGCCGGTGTGGCACCCCTTGCTCATTTTTCGAAGCACCCGAAGGTAGGCACAACGCGTCGCTTAAAGGGAACGCCCTAGCATGTCTCGTAATCATATTTGGATTCATGTCATAAAGATCTGACGGGTTTTTTTTACGTGCTGGCTGTCAGCTACCTAACGCACAACCCTCTTCCTTTATCCGGGCTTGGGACGGGTTGGGAAATAAAGATAAGACTCTAAGCACGAACTAGGTGGAGTTTAAATAACCCTAGGAATGATAAAAAATTTTTTTGGTAAACCTAATCAAACCTAATCTGCGCCCTAAATAATATGATATGATTACGCCTAATCTTTGCCATAAATGGAGAGATACACTATGATATGATTGTGGTATGCCGGTATGATACAGAGATTACATTCCATTCACAGTTTATTGAATAGACTTAATCCTATTTCGCAGACATGCTAAACCATTCATTTCAGCCAAATTGTTTTTTCCATTGGCGTTTTAAGGACCGCATGCTTGAGGTGATGATAAATGCTGGACAACGGGTTGGAAAAGGAGAAGAGGTGCACCTTTTTGTGATCATTTTATGCATCTATTATGTAATGGGTGGACTGTGTGGTAAAAATATATTCTGCTTGTAAATCCATTTCGTCATGCTAGAGTTACCTTCCTGAATTAGATGAATTAAGCCTTGCTACAATATAGGAAAAATTTCCTATACATAGTTCTTCACAATAAGGGAAGGCCAATACCATCCAAGGCTATTCATATAAAATACTTGTGACAAGTTATAGTTGGACTAACCAGAAAAAGTTAACATGGATATTGTAATGGTATTGAAGTTTGTGATTTTTGATCCATGAACTAAAGCTGTGTTTATGATGATATTAAATATTCTCTCTTTGAGTAAAGTGGCCAAAAAATTTCTCTGGTCAATAAAATCAGGAGGTTATCCTCCTTTCGTTCCTTTGATAAGTCCTTGTTTATGCTGCTTTGATATTGTCATAATTTTCAGTAGCGAATTTCCTGTCTCAATAGATTTGACAGTTGCTGATTTATAATGAGCTGTCCGCAAGCGATGCTACGCATATAGGAAAGTTTGATTTCTCTCTCTTAAATCCATCTGTATTTATGCTGCTACCTCTCAATTTGATTCTACTTCTAGCTCATTTTGATGCTAAGAACATTTGATTGATATTCCGATGAAAAATTTAGTCCTTAATGGATGTAAATTGTTATCTTTTACCTCTCAGCTTGATCAGAAGTTGCACTTTCTGTAAGACTTGTTATTTTCTCGTTCAAAGTCTTGTTATTTTCTTGCATATGTTTGTACTGCACAAATGAGAGTTCATTGTGATTGTGTATGTAATGATAATATATGGCTGACCTTCATTAGTGTTGTTTACCTCATGGAGATAATATACTAACAGTTTCGGAGTAGTAATGCAGCTAACAGTCAATTACATGAGTTCACAGAAGAACGACATGTTCATGCAAAGATATGGATTTTCATCGCCGGTGGTAATTTCCTCTCAGCTCATGTCTTTGCTAGAAAGAACGATATTCAATTTTATATTGTTTTATGAAATAACTACCATAGAGCAATGCTTTCGTGTAGCTTCTTATTTTGAATATATGGTGGTCAGAGACAGATGTTAATTAGTTATGTTGATGTTGGGTTGTGAAGATATTCACATGTATGGATGAACCACATAGGCATACATATGACATTCATTTGGAGAGAGAAATGGCTTTTACCTAGTTTTTTAAAGATGAGGAGACAAGACTAGGTTACATGGTAATCCTCCCTCCAATAACTGCTTTTACTGGTGAACTTGTATCATATGATGAGATAGTCTTTTCCATTTTTCCAGATAATAAGCAACCATATACGACCTGTGAACCTGCATCACTTAGCCCCACTTGTGTGGGTAGTGGTTACTGGTTACTGATTGGGTCCTATCAGGGATCTTCTTAGCAAATGATTATGAGATCAGATGAGATTGATCATATCTCTTAAGATTTATCTGGAATAGTGGAATTTCTTAAAACGGAATCTCATAGTAAACAAGCATCTTACGTTCCTATCATGTTAACTTTCTAGGTTAGAAACTGTAATGGGAGGGAATTTGTTGCGCTATTAAAAATTATTGTTTAATCAGTGTCTAGTTTAGATCAATTAATTTCCTCAATTCAGCCACAATAATAGATATGTGTAATATCTTTTGGTGTGTTGCCTTTAGTCGTCTTTTGTTGAGTTAATGGAAAGAAAGAAGCAGCCGAAGAACTTATCTATTGGAATTTTAGAGACTCGTCTTATGCTTATTATCAGTCATATTTCTTGTAATTAACACTGCTGTAATCTTGTTTTTGTAAAATGTAGAACCCCTGGGAGGTGATCCAGTTCTCTGGCGACGCAAAGATTCATCTGGATTCCTTCTTGTCAGTCTTCAATATATCTGGTCTTCCCGGGGAATATTACCATAACAGTATGGTCATATGAATTTTCTGTTCATAAATGTGGTCTACTAGTGCTTATCTGACATTCCTCACTAACCAGGTTTAGATTTATTGTCAATCTGCTTATAACTTAAACAGGTCAGTTAGGGAGTGATGCTGAGGGCTTCATTGACGGAGCAGTGCTAGCAGCGGTGAGGACATTGCCCACTTGGTCGGACGGGGCTGTGCCTCCGATCCCAAGTGCTGAAAGGAAAGCGGTGAAGGAGTTACAGGAAGAATGCAGGCAGAGGCTTACAGAATTCCCCACTACTGCTGAGCAAGACATGCATATCCTAGGTAATATATCAAAGAGGTGCTGGCTAGTACCCCAAACCTTCATCATCCTCTCAGAGGTTTTTGACAGAGTTGGTCTCATTGAATTGTTTTGCGGTTATCGTGGGGCATTGTAATTCACCTATTCTTCTTAAGCATGGATATGCTCACTAGGGTCTGTTTTGAGCATCAGGAATTAAAGAATTTCCTTCCTTTTTATGTTTGGTTCCTACTTCAAGAGTAAAAAGGAAAAATAAACAAGAGAAATTATTTGGAAACTTTTTTTCTTCATCAGAGCTCCCTTCATTTCCGTTCACTCTTTCTAATTCCTCTTTTCTTTTTCTTTGTTAGTTCACTCTTTCTAATTCCCCTTTTCTTTTCCTTTGTTAGTTCACTTTTTTTTATTTATATTCTCTCATCTTTCCCTTCACAGCTAAAGAAACCTGAAGGGAAAGTCTACAATACACACCCCTTAAAATGGCGTACCATATGCACCTATTTTGTGGTTCATTCATAACATTTTTGAGTGTTTCGTAACTTTTGTTCTAGAATTCATAACTTTTCAGTAGTACGATTCGTAACATTTTCATTATGATTCATAACATTTTGGTGTATCTCGTAACCTTTTTACGATTCGTAACTTTTTAACAATACGATTCGTAATATTTTCTCTGAAATTCATAATATTTTGGGGGTGCATATGATACACACCCAAATAATGGATGTGTATTGTAGTCTTTCCCAAGAAACTATGGTTGTTTTTCTTCTCATTCTCTTTCCTTTTCTTTGCAAACTTGCATACTGAAAAATAATTTACTTTTTCTAAGAGTTTTTCCTTAATGTTTTTTCGCTTTCCTTTCTCTTTCTTTCCACAAGTTCCAAACGCATCAGAGATTTTGCCTGGAGGTTTGTTATTTGCTGGCGGCTAAGAATTTGCTTTCTTCCTTTCAGTGGTGTTGCACTCTCTTGAAACCCTAAGGCCTCAACACACCATTACTTACTCGTGTTTGAATCTAATCAGATCTCTATTGAGAAACTTTAGATTCTTTGGTTTTTATTTTTGGTATTATTTTTGCCAACAGACTCTATGCCAGAAGCTAGGAGGACACTTGAAGCTGCAATCAAGTACGTATCCTACCCTCTTCTGCTGATCTGCTCAACTAAACCCCACCCATAAGCTGCTTGTTCCAGAGCTTCGTAATGCAGTGAGAATTAATTTAAGGCGTGATATACTAATTGCAATGTTCATATTTTCAGGTATAGATTACACAGGAAAAGTTTCATAGAGAAAGTCATCCGGGCATTGGATATTTATCGGGACCGGATATTGTTCTAATCACCTCGGAAGTCCCAGACGATTCTGGTTAAATTGCCAAAACAGGCACTGTGTTTTAAGTATACATGGGCAATTGGAGTAACTCCTCCATGTTTTATCTTGCGAAACTCATATGTGGAGTAACTGGTTATGTTCGAGTATGGGATAGTGCAGTTAGGTAATTTTGTCATTTCTTCGGAATTTCATTTCATCATTCATTTTGCTAATGCCCGTTTGTTGAACAAGGTATGTTTCAGCACAAGGAATTGGCCTCTGGATGATAGCTTACGTAGGATTGTTGAAAAAGCTGAATCTTTGCTGGGAAATTAGAGAAACTTAAGTAATTAAGAAGAAAACTGCAAGAAAAATGGTACCGTGCGTATTTATTTATTTATTGATTGTTAGTTTGTTCTTTATCCAAGAAAATCAAATGAGAATTTTGTGTTTTTTTTTTTGTTTTTTTTGCTTTAGACATATTGTTGAGGAGACTTTTGTGTAAGCTAGTTTATCACGCTCGACGCATGTGGAAATATTTATTGAGTGTAAATTTCATCCACATTGGGTGGAAAACCTGGGTTTCCCACCACCATCAATTGTGGACCCCACCGTGCATATACTATAGTAATCTGAATTGTTAATCTTATAAGGCTCGCAAAGTAGTACATTTTTACAAAAAATCAGATTCATTGGACATGGATAGGTATATAAAAAATTGAAGTTTGGTTTAAAAATTGACGGTAGATAAGTTTAAAGTTAAACTATCCATAGTCGTCTATTTTATAAACTAGAGTAAGATTTAATTTTTAATATACCTATCGATATCTAATAAATACTATGATTTTTTTGTGTGAATGTACTACTATGCGAGCCTTACAAGATGGATGGTTCAGATTATTGAAAAAAAATACACGGCGGGGCCCGCAACGTGGTGGAAACCATGGAATTTCCACCTAAGGTGGAAAGAATTTTTTCTCAATATTTATATGAAATTTGATGAAATAGTTTGTTGAGCACAATCGACAAGTAAAGTATATGGTCAAATATAAAGATCCGTTTGATTAGCGAGATAATGATAAAAAATGTAAAAAAAAAAAAAAAAAAAAGCACTTAACAAGAAAGTCCTCGAAATTGGTAGAAAACAAATTTGCCCATACAATCTTCTGAAGTGCGGTAAAATGTCAACTCTCTGATTTTGTATTATTAGGTGAGTAAATTTCCTTTGTCAGTTACTACAAGGAACCAACTAGTCATTGGTGTCCTTAACGGCATAAACCCAACTTGAACGTTGGGTATTGCCTAAAAGCCTCAAATGGAACTGATCAATTATTTCCTTCTATTAATACAGTGATTGCATGCTATTACTCCTCTCTTGGTATGTATAGGAGATAGCTTGAGACAAAAAGTCATCGACTTTACAGCTACGTAATACATTTGTGTGAGATTATAAAATAGTAACAGAGAGCCATCTATCTTTATCAATTTCATTGGGTCAGGGAAATTGAATATTTCAAATTATATTCTTGAGTGCGGTTCATGCACTATATTCGATTTGAACATACGGGTGGTTCTCGATTCGCGTGGAAAGTTTTAGCTGCACACAAAACTTTTCAGAGATTATTGCATCTTGGAATGGAGCACCGATCTCTACCTGGTGCATGAGGGGGCGTTTCTTCTCTTAGGACGGTGCGACACACGTGCTTCAATCCACAAGCTTTTATACACCCTATTTCTCTTTATTGCATTATTATTATTGCTTCTTGTTGTGTTTTTTTACAGAAATTATACAGTAGTTATACAATTTTTGCTACATAGTTCAACATTTTAGAAGAAAGACATGCTTGAAACTTGACATGATGTGTACATGTTTATAGGACAGGATATATGGCTTAATATTGCAAATATGTAAGGGCTGATATAGCTAAAATTTTGATATATAGTTCCTTCAGGAAAAAAAGGGATAGTAACCAATAAATATTTTTGTCCGTGGCCTTATTATGGTTGGAAAAAAAAGAAGAAGAAGCTAAACGTGCACTTCTTCCTGTATCACTTCCTAAACTTATGGTTAGATGTTTTATAATATTGCAAACTGCATTGCATGTACTAATTTCTACTAGTCACATTAGCATAACTCACTGACTACTCACATATGATATGCTTCCTGAGAAGACTTATAATAAATATATATCTGTAACGCCCCGATATTTTAAACGAATATCGACAGTATTAGTTATTATTTTTCAAAAAAGATTTCTTTAGTCAACCAAATATACACGGATGTTCCAACATGGATTTCTTTATTTCAACCCAAATTGAAAATACTACGCATTTATTCAAGTGATAGGTCCACTATAGATATTTCATAAGCCCACAAGTCCACCTAATAGTTTTGTAAAGCCACAAGTCCACACAACCTAAACCCTAGGGTACCCTATGAAAGTGCCTAAAATCCTAAACCCTATGAAAGTGCCTAAGCCATTAAAACTCTATAATAGAAAAGTACACCTTAAAACCTATAAAAATGCCTAAACCCTCGGGTACTAGATTACCCTACCCTAGGGTACCCTATCCTATAATAAAAAAGTACACCCTAAAATCTTATGAAAGTGTCTAAACCCTAGGGTACCCTAAAATAGATTAAGACCTTACAAAATTAATAGGTGGACTTGTGGGCTTATGAAGTTCACATAATGGACCTAAGACTAATTTTCTATTTATTCAAATAGAAACATTTGTCTGACAAGCATTGAGCCGACTTCTACTAGAAGATACTGACTCAATTAAAAAATATATATACTTATTTAACCTAAACAAAATATGACATTTTATTGAAGTAACTCCAGAGCTACTCTAGTCTTGATACAAATCTCAAGCATACTTGTTCTCCGCCCTTGATATTCCTCCTGTGTCAAAGTGTTCCACTATTTAATCCTGCACCCTCTGGCAAATTGATCGTCGAAACAACTGATTTACCAGAATACAAACGTATCCGTGAGTGACAATTCACCCAGTAGAATAATCCAACCCAACTACCCTTTTTACTTTACAACTAGCAAGTAAACAATATAATATTGATGTGAAAGAGGAAAACAAAAATTTCACACATAAACCAATTTATTACTATCCATTAGCCTGACTTGTGATCTAAGATCTCATCCGCAAGATCCTTCCTCTCCAACCGCTAGTCATGCCCTGTCTCATGAGGTCACTTCCTTTTGCTGTCGCGGATTACATCTAAGTTATGTACCAAGCGTGCATCCTTCTCATTACAAATAAAGGGAAAGCTTATCATGCCATGACATAACTAGGGTTCGCCTATCTTAACCACCACTTTACCATCACTACTGGACTCCCACCAGTTTGGAGACTGGGCCCCTATTAGCACCCATCTCAATCCAAATCATCACTAGACTTCCCATCAGTTTAGAGACTGGACCCCTTTTAGCACCCATCTCAATTCACATCTCAAAATCCGCCTGCAGGCAATCCAGATCATAACTTGACAACTTTCCAGTTTATCCTTTACCTAGCAACGTCTAGGTGAATTCTATATGCAAACCAACCCATGTCTCTAAGTCCAGTCTAGCACGTATATTCATGAATCGAAACAACGATCAATAAGATACAATTCATTGAAACAACAAGAATATGATGATATCAAATAAAATTACATAACATTTTATGAGTGGACTGTTGCCCTTAATCTTGTATGGCACAAACATTAGCGGTTTGGATAATCGTTATTTTAAGTAAAACATAACCAAAAGTGTAATAATTAGAAAATAAATAATTTAATAAATAAAATATGCTGAGATTAGTAAAATCTTATCTTAAGAATACAAAGAGTCTAAAAAAAATTATCTGGGCATTTAATAATGTTATTCGTAAGGTCACAGAGTTGTTTCGATTGAAAATCTTATTATAAAAAAATATAAATAGATATTTAAATATTTTTTTATATTAACAAGATATCATCTTTGAGATGCAAGGAGTCTAGGAAAAATAGTTCGGGTGTCAAAAATCATGTTTGGAGAGTTGAAAAATGAATTTCAGAGTAAACTGGTCGAATCGCAAGATTTGACTGAGTTGACCTTGTGGACTGCAAGGTTTGAGACTTGGTTCTTGCGGCTCGGAAACCCGAAGGTTGCGGCCGCAAAGTCGTGACTAGTTTTTGAAATTTTTTGTTTCTCCACGGGTTTGATGCATGAGACCTCATGGGGCTATGAGTTAGGTTTAAAAACGCTTAAATATTCTTAGAAAGGAGTTAGATAGGATTATAATACATTGAATTGTTTGAATTGATTCCAAAACCAAAAACTTCGAATTGGGGAAGATGATTTCAGGTTTGGCCGTGGGGGAACCTTGGGATTGAATTGAGGCTTGCTTGGTGATGCTCTGAGTTGTAGGAAGTGATTGGTGTGGTCTAATTGAGTTTCGGTTGGGTCTAGATACAAAACCCACTTTTCTCTTTCTCTCTTTCTCTCGTAAAACTCTATGGATTGGAGCTCGGTTTTCTTCTGTTTCTTTCTTCTATCCGGACTGGTGAAGTGTGGGGGGTGTTGTGGTGTGCTCGTAGGTCAGTGGGGGGAGGTTTATATAGGTGAATTTGAGAGAAGTTGGATAAGATCGCATTAATGAAGATTGAGTTCTTTGGATTTGGAATGGACGAAATAGGGATAGGTTTGGGGTCAGAGAGGAAGCATAAGGTGGAGAAGAATGAATGTAAATTCGAATTTTTGCGGGGTATGAAGGAATTTTCCGGTTTGCTTGGGGGGGGGGGGGGGGGGCGAAGAAAGAAGGAGAGAGAGTGAGATGAAGAGCTGTGGGAGAGGGATAGAGAGAGATGCATGCATGCATGCATGCATGTGTGTGTGTGTGTATGTGTGTATATATATATATATATATATATATATATATATATATATATATATATATAGTTATTTTCAAATAAGGAGGTCCTTATTTTCCTCCCCATTTCTCCCATTTTCCAATTGAATTTCGATGATCCGATCCACTCAATGTGTTCAGAACGTGATTTTAGGGGTACCCGCGAGAAATTGGCAAAAAAAATGACCGGGAAGGGCTTGATTTGAGCAGTTTTTATTTGAACCGTTTGATAAAAACATAACAAAAACTACTCGGATGAAGCCCTTCCCGGTTTTTTTTTTTGCTGATTTCTCGCGGATACCCTTAAAATCACGTTATGAATACATTGAACAGCTCGGATCATCAAAATTTGATCGGAAAATGGAGGTCCTTATTTTATTAAAATAAGGTGGTCCTTAGGAGAAGGGGACTATATATATATATATATATATATATATATATACACACATATACCAGTCCACTTCTCGTAAGGACTACCTTAACTTAATAAAATACGGACCTCCCTTTTCCAATCGAATTTCAATGATCCGAACCACTCAATGCGTTCAGAACGTGATTTTAAAGATAACCAACGATAAATCAGCAAAAAAAATGACTGGGAAGATCTTCATCCGAGCAGTTTTTTTGTTTTTTTATTGAATGGTTCAAACAAAAGCTGCTCGGATGAAGCCTTTCCCGGTCTTTTTTTTTTGCTGATTTCTCGCGGTTACCCTTAAAATCACGTTCTGTACACATTGAGCGGCTCAAATCATCGAAATTTGATAAGAAAATGAGAGAAATTGGGAGGTTCTTATTTTAATTAAAATAAGAACCTCCTCATTTGAAAATGACTGTATACACATATATTATGTAAAAATAATAATTAAAACCTAATATGAATTCTATTAATAATATTAATGCTATTATTAATACTATTATTATTTAAAAAAACTAGGGTCGTTACAATATCGTTTGCCAATGTGAGAGAAAAATAAATAATAAGAAATTTACAAAGTGGGGGAATAGCCTGCAGGTTGTGCATGATGGAAATTTGGGATTGGGAAACGCTGTAGTGCGTTGTGTAGTGTGGCATTATAGCTGTCCAAAAGTGTTTTCAACGGTTCAAATTAAAAACAAACTCTTCCTTAGAGAAGTTTGTTTTTAACTATTTCTTGGAAAAATTTATTTTTAATCTGAATTGTTAGTTGATGAAATTGACGACTGTGGACCGCCCTACAGCCGCACTGCATGGGGTGCTCTACAGCACCCCCGGATTAGGAAATTTGATGCATATGGTACGTTGTTTGGGAAATTAGTTGAAATGTGGAGGTTGGCTTTCTATAAGTAATAATGATGGTTCAAAACGGAGATCAGTGAGACATGAACTTTTAATTGGTGTGTCATAAGAAAAATAGGCTTCTTATAGCTAAGATTTGATATACTAAAGTATTATGAAATAAATACAGATAAGGTTAGCGTGTAGGCTCATAAATCACTAAGGTATTTGGGACTGAAGCCTTTAAGTTTGTCATTATAGTGGACACCCAATCTTTGTGATTGGAGATCCTATGAAGAAGGTTCAATATATGGGTAACAACATAACTGTATATAGATTGACTAGAAAAATCATGATATTTATTTATGCTGAGAGATAATACCCTAGTCCCATTCCTTTGGTGATAGTGATCTTTAATTATTGTGACGATTGAGGAAGAGCTTAACTCTCAATCCAAGGCAAGTATTCTATGGGGGATCGGTCATAGATAAATCTAAAAGTCTCACCTACGTAATTTCTCACAAAGAACAAATTCTTGGGTTTTCTTTGTAATCTTCCCCCTCCCCACATACTCTCTTAAATGAGAGCTTCTCTCTTTAGAATGAGAGTCTTGCCCTAAGTGGTGCCTATCTTGCCTTCTTTCTATCGTTTCTCCACCGTCTTCTTTCCTTTTCTTCCCTCTATCCTTTTCCTCTCCAACTCTTCTCCTCTCTCATATTTCTTTCTTTCACTCTATCACCCTCTTTTCTATTTTCTCCTTCAGTTCCTCCTTTCTTCTTCCAATCCTATCTCCTCTTTTCCGCTGAAACATTTCTCCTGTTGATTAGTTGCCCGTCAATGGTTGATTTTAATTTCTTAGATCTCAAAGAGGGATTTGAAGAAACAAGGGAAGTTGGTAGGGTTTGCTTGGTAGGGAAAGTGATGGGTACCAAGACTTTCAACGCCACAACTGTTCTTAATATACTCATTGCGGCTTGGAAGACCCAAGCCCCATTCTCGGTGGTTCCCTAGAGCAACAATATCTTTCTCCTCAAGTTTGAGGATCCAGAAGACAGGAACTCGGTGATTCAGGAGGGGCCTTGGTCTATTATGAACAATCTCATGGTTTTGAAGCAGTTACAGGATGGAGTGGGTGTTTTTGAAATGGCTTTTTTGAGGTGTCCATTCTGGGTCCAGATTCACGGGCTACCTATAGAGAAGATGACTCGGGCTAACGCAGAAATTATAAGTAACCGTTTTGAGAAACTTCTGGCCTTCAAAACTTCTCTTGATAATGTCCTTCTCGCTCAAAATTTTCTTCAGGTCAGAGTGGAGATTAACATTAATCTACCTATTCCCAAGGGGTTTTGGCTTCGAAGGAAATCCCCTGAGAATAAGGATTTATGGATTTCTTACAAGTATGAAAAGCTTCAAGATTACTGTTGTACTTGTGGGAGGATTGACCATGATAATAAGAGCTACAGATTCGTTCCTAGGGTTGAAGGCCTAAACCCAATCTATGGCCAGGATCTAAGGACGGGAAAGGCTAAGAGAGTTACCATCCCGGTTGAAATCATCAGAAAAGAAGTGGATGAAGTTGAGAGGAGGGTGGAGGCCCTGCTCAAATGGTGGCCGAAATTGCAGAGTGGTGGAGATGGCGCGCATGAAGTGGATAGGGTTGTTCAGCGCGTGAGATGTCCAGAGGAGGGCCAGAATCAGCGTACATCTGAGGGGGTGGGGGTGCCACACTCCAATCCACGTATTAGTGTACGGCTTGAGACAGGTGTCATGTTCCCTGGGGTAATAGGTATTTCTTTGAATATTCCTTCGTTGAGTAGCCCCCAAGTTTCAATTTATCATAATGTTGCTAATTTGACTCCTGCGGGGTCGGGTATGTGGGCTCCCTGACCGGCGCGCGCTCGAGAGTCGCCACTTGGATTTTTGAGATGGATGATCTGAGAAATCAAGAACACATTTGAGAAAGGCTTTTGGTCTAGCGAAAACGTCGAGGCTTTGGGTTCGGGAGCCACGTTACGAACGGGGAAGGTTTTGTTGAAAAAGCACCTCATTCGCCCGGTGTAAACCGGTCTCTACTAAACATTTTCAAAGGGAAAAATTTCATACATCTCTTGAAAAATGGAACTCTTTAATAAACAAATAAAAGGGGTAGGGATATAGAAAAATATATCACGTTGACGTGTACGTGGTGCTTACTGTACAGAAATGATAAGTATGATGCCCAAAAGAAAAGAAGAAAGAACTATTCAACAAACTGCCTGGACTATGGCCACCCATCATACGACATACTATAATGCCGCGCACGGCATCACAATATGCCGTGCGGGGTACTCGTCTTATTACTAGACTGTCATTAGCATCCAGAACATCGCATGGCATATTGTAAACCACGTGCGCCGTTTTTCAGAAACATCAGAAAGTATACAAACACTAGATCGTCTCGGAATAGTACCATTTCTTCAAGCCTTGAACATAAAACAACTTTTGACGTACTTAATCGCTTGAGATGATTAAGAAAACCTTGTTTATAAGATAAAACATGGCTTGTAGAAATGGTATTGTTCTGAGAGCGCTAATGACAAACATATCAGCAACAAAAACAAGCTTGACGAAGGATGTTCATGACCCAGACAGTTTGAAGAAGAAGGCAGCAGCTAACAAAAGGCCGTGCACTTGAACATATTACGCCGTGCGACGCATCAAAGCGCCACGCGACATGGTATCTCCGGCACAATGGCTATTTTATTTTCTGGAAATGATTTTAAAGTCAAAACTTAACCAAAAGGGGTTAAGCCTGACGGCAGGAAAGCCCCCTCAGGGCCAGGACAGAGCCTAGCCCAAGGAAACTTGGTTTTTACCTTTGATCTTGAGCTTGAATGGGGACGGACGATGAGAAATGATAGCGGACGATGAATAATGTGGGTGGATGAGATCGGGTGAGAAAAGACTGGTGTGGGTGTGTGTGGTGGTTGGGTGTTTTGGTGGATGAGGTCTCAAAGTTAGTAAGAGACTAACTTTGATGGTGAGAAAAATGGAGTGAAGTGCTTAAAGAATGTCTTTTGGGAATAACATTCTCAAGGCTTGGAAGTAGAGAGTGGGTGTAGAGGCAAGAAGAGAGAGAAAGGTTATGAAAACCAGCCCCCTTTTTCCTTGAGTGGAGGGGTGTATTTATAGGCAAGAGCCAAGGATTTTGAATTCAAATGGTGAAGGCATTTTCTGGGCAGGCCAGAAGTGCTTTTTCAGCTAAGCCACTTTTGTAGCTGTGGCTCAAGCAAGCATGGCCGACAGCTTTCTGAGTCAGCCGAAACTTTACCCAAAATGCCGTGCGGTTAACCTCATGACCTCGTACGGCGTAATAAGTTTTATTACACCGCGCGGTGTAAAAGTGTTCCGTGCGGTATTCTAGGTTCAGTCTAGGGCTTTTAGGCTTTTGATTTTAAGTTTATCTGGGCTCTTTTGGGGCTGAGGTAGTCCTTTATTCAAGCTCGCCAAGGTACCGTTTCCTTTATTTCATCATCGGGGCGTTCAAAGATCCTCCAAGGTCCGGATTGGGGTGTCTACAGTAGTCCCTTTTTAACGTAACTCAAACACCATTGATTGGTGCGAGTGACGCTTAAAGAATAGGCATCCCAATCCGTTGCTCCAAGGTCTTTAAACGGAGACAAAAATGCATGAAAACCGTAATGCAAGCAAATGACGATGGTGGTTGTGCTCGTGGAGCTGCTTATGTACCTTGTGTGCAGGGATCAGACCAACGTAGTTCAATCGGGATAATGCAAGCAAAATGAGTCCCAGAGGACAAATTGCTAAATCATGCAATAAACTTGAGAAGATTGAGTGCCTGTAGTGCTGTATGTTGCAAAAATTCGTGAAACGAATCCTCAGGGGAGTAAAAATTTGAGACAAGTCTTCGAAAGACGAAATTTTTGAGATGAGCCCGACCCTCGAAGGGCAAAAAATTTGAGACGAGTCCTCAGGGGGCGAAATTTTTGAAAATTTGAGACGAGACGAGCCCTCAGGGGAAAAAAAAAATCGAGACGGGCCCTCTGGGGGAAAATATCGAGACGGACCCTCAGGGGGCAAGATTTTGAAAATTCGAGACTAGACAAGCTCTCAGGGGGCAAGATTTTGGAAATTCGAGACGAAACGAGCCCTTAGGGGGAAAATATTCGAGACGTACCCTCAAGGAGCAAGATTTTGAAAATTCGAGACGAGACGAGCCCTTAGGGGGAAAATATTCGAGACGGACCCTTAGGGGGCAAAATTTTGAAAATTCGAGACGAGACGAGCCCTCAGGGGGAAAATATTTGAGACGGACCCTCGGGGGGCAAAATTTTGAAAATTTGAGACAGGGCCCTAGAAGGGCAAAAGTTCGAGACAAGCCTTCAGGGAGCAAGATTTTGAAAATTCGAGATGAGCCCTCGAAGAGCGAAAATTCGGGATGAGAATACTGCGAGCTCCAAGGGACGGAAAATCACGATAAACCTCGGAGGTTGAAAAATTTTAAGAAGCCCCGGAGGACGATTGCAGCAAAAAACTTGCATACGACGAGTCCCCAGGGGACAAAAGATTCTACGAGTCCCGGAGGACAAAAATTAGAGAAGCCTTTAATCAAAGCACAACATTCTAGTAAATTTTTCTGTAAAACGGCTGGAATATTTGATTCCTTAGGGGATACTGGTAGCTGGGTTGAACAATTTCCGAGAGAAGGGATTTAATAATGCAAAGACAGAATGCCGTGCGGCTCAGCACTGCAACACGTGGCGTTTCAACTTCCCATGCAACTCTTCAATTTTCGAGAACAGTCGGCTGGTTTAAGGGCACCCATCAATGCAGGCGTGCCCGTTCGTCGGCTTCATCGTCTTTATAAGGGTGGTGGTGCCTCATTCCATGCACCATCACCAAAATCTTCTTAAGTCTCTTCATTTTCTTTCTTTCACCACTTTTCAAGAATAGGTCACATGGCGGACAACAATCTTATTGCGCGCGTGATCTCCCTTTAGGCCGAAATGGCCTTCAACCGAGAGGAGATCGAGCAACTCAACACACAGATCGCAAGGCTATTTTCCACCATTCGTACTCTCCGCCGTGCAGTTTCTAACCTCAAGGATTTCGCTTTCGATCAACTGGATGACAAGCATGACCCAGAGTACGTGCCGGGGCGCAAGTCAGATGATACCGCTGAGGATCCTGAGGGGAATCCAAACGATTTCGATAACCGTTCGGATGGAGCGAATGATGCGTTCGGCGAGGGGAGCGACTGAGGATGAAGAAGAAGGGGCAATAGGATTTTTTCTGTTTTCTTTTGTTTTTCTTTCTTTTTTTTGAATGAATGTAATGAAAATCCCGAGGGTCACCTCGGGTTTTATGAAATGAAATAAAAAGTCCCCTTATCCTTCCTATTCGTCTGTTTGTCTGCTTTCTACGAATGCGAATAATTCCAAACAACACATCCTCGAATGTCAAGAACTGTTCTCAGAATCCGAACTGTCGAAATAACCCAGAACATCGCGCGTAGCTTATGGAGGGGTGCATGGCATGACAGCCGAGTGGAATGGTGGCCGGCTATGGCTAGGGCACGGAGAGTTCGGGTGCAATGGCACCGAGGGGCGAAAACGAGGCGACGGGTCAATCGGATGTCGCGGTTGGTTTGGAGGAGAGGGCCATGGAGGCCCATGGTGGTGGTGGTTCAGATCGCGCAGAGGAGGAGACAGAGGCCTCTCCCATGAGAGAGCCTCGGGCCGACTTGGGGAAGGACCCCATTGTTGCGGGGGAGCAGGTGGAGGAGCGGGAGACACGGACTATGTTTGTTGGTAGTGGTGCGGGTGCGGGGTCATCGCCCCATGTAGGTTTGGGCTATTACTTAGAGGCGGCATCTCTGGAGGACCTAGTTGAGACCTTACGAGGAGTTCTTGGGCTAGCAGAGGCCTTACTTGAGTCTCATGAGAGGGAGCTCCAGACCGAGTTTGAGGCTGGGGTTACTAGAGAGCCACGGGCTGAGGAGGAGACTGAGGGCGGTGTGGTCCCTCGGAGGAGTGTGGTGGACGAGGCGATTGCGGCTCTTGGAAGCCGAAAAGCTTATGCTGAGGCGATGATGGCTCTTGGAAGCCTGAGTGCTTACGACGAGGCGGCTTGCGTGCCTCTCCGACACGTAGTGGTGCATTCACTTTTGGATGCCTACCAGCCCGAGAGGACTGCTTATGACGAGTCCTTGGTTCTGCGAAACCTTCAGCGGCACCTGTCTCTGCGACGAGCCGAGGTATATATTTATATTTGCATTTCAATACAACGTATAATGCTTTTCCATTCTTTGCTTTGAATCATTGTCCCTATTTTTTGAATCTTGACATTTATTGCAACAAGTGGTGGGAATTTCGTGCTACGGCGGTGCGGCCAATGTGCTGAAGTTTTGGGAAAGGCTCCCGGAGGCCTTGAGGGAGATGGTGAGGGAGGTGGGCTTTGGGGAGTTTGTGAGGATACTGACAAGGGCGAGCAACGATCACCAGGTGGTGAGGGCCCTTGCTGAGAGGTGGTGGGACACGACAAACTCGTTCCGCTTCTCTTTCTGTGAGATGACGGTGACGCCTTTGGACTTTGTGGTGATCACCGGGCTGAGGGTTGGAGATGACCCCATCCCCTTCGATGCTGTGACAGGGAGGGACGTGGAGTTCTAGCGACTTCTCTTGGGGTACGTGCTGAGGACGGAGAACGAGGATGCTCAGTACGCCCAGTTTTTAGAGTTTTGGACAAAGCCTCCGGTGGGGATAGTTCAGGAGGAGTAGATGGTACGGTGCTTTCTCTTGTACATGCTCGGTGCATCCTTGTTTCCCAACAGGCGCAATCGAGTTCACTTGTCTTTTCTACCGGCTCTGCGTCATATCGAGGAGATAGCCTGCTTTGACTGGGGTGGCGCGGCCTTGGGAACGTGTTACGCGTTCTTGGGTTTTCTTTCCCGAGGAATGGGAAAGAGCCTTGGCGGTTACTGGCGAGTTTGGGAGGTATGCCTTGAAACTTTGCTTTTTATTGTTAGCTTTCCATTCATCCATCGTATGCTTTGTGCTAACTCTTAATGCTTTGATTTGCAGCTTTGGACGTACGAGGTACTAGACATGTACCCTCACACGACGTCGTGCCCTGACGACATGATACTCCCATGGGCTCTCCGTTGGTCGAAATAGTACCGAGGAGTAAAGAAGGGGAAAGGCGACTTGAACGCCTATCGATTGTATGTGGACGAGTTGCGCCCTGATCGGGTATCCATATTTCTTTTAATTGCTCAATTCATGCCTTTTGTCAGTATACTAACATCTTTCCCTTTCGACTGCAGGTGCACTGGCATATCTGGGATCGGTTCAACATCCCATACGTGGCTCAGAGCAGAGAGGTGACGAGGGGGAGAGTGCTGTTTGAGTCCCTTTACGGCTGGGAGTGGTACCTGGGTGATCGGGTATCACGTCAGTCGTTAAGGCTGGACGCTTTTCGAGTCCCTGGGCTAATTCCTCCATTTGTGCAGAGGACGACCTAGTACACGCTGGAGGAGGTCGAGCGATTCACACGGCCCGATCCTGAGTTGGAGCCATTCTTTCAGGCAGGCGCTGATTATGTCGAATACCAGGCTCAATACTTGATGCAAAGCTTTGGGATACGTGCTGCTTGGGAGACGGCGCAACAGACGCGGGGTGGTAGAGGTGGTAGAGGAGGAATAGAGGAAGAGGAGATGAGAGAAGAGGTGGTACAGGCCGCGGTGACAGTGTGGGTCAGAGTGGGGCTAGGTTGCCTGCGTTTTCCTGGACGGTGGATGTGGTGACCACTCAGGGAGTCCTTGGCTTAGTGGAGGTGCCACGTCCTATAGTTGAGCCTCCAGAGGTCCTTGCTCAGGTATAACTTGCTTTTATTCCCTTCGCATGTTTGTTATTATCACTGCACGTTCTAATTATCCCTTGCATTACGTAGGTGACTCCAGAGTATGCCAAGGAGATGGCAGCGCCCATGATGGGCCTGGAGCAGCTCGTGCGGTAGTATGCCATGGGCCACTCCTCGCTAGTACTGACTCGCGTTGGAGGGACGATGGTAAACCCTTTGAATCTCTACTACTTACCTTTACTCTTATTCGAGTTTATGATGCGAATGCTATGTGAATGTCATGCTATTGCAGGTTAGAGGAGAGGCTTCACGAGGACTTCACCGGAAGTCAGTTCGCATGCCAAAGCAGCAGGCTTCTTCTGCTGGCTCTCGGCCATCGAAAAGGCCACGACATTCCGGTGGCTCTGAGGAGGAGCCTATTGCTGTCTCGGACGAGACCGAAGAGTCTACAGACATTGACCTGGAGGACACCTCAGGGAGTACCGTACCCAGGGTCACTCGCACTCAGGAGGTCATTAGCTCCGAGGCAGAGGAGGAGGTTTTTGGGGAAGACGAGGAGGAGGGTGAGGACGAGGACGAGGACGAGGATGAGGACGAGGATGAGGATGAGGATTGAGTTTTCTCTTTTTCTTTTTGCCTTTTGATTGAGCCTGCGTGCTTCTTTTTGTAGGGTGCCTGTTTACCCTTAGTAGATAGGATTCATCAGGCTTGCAAGCCTCATTTTACTATGTACTTCGACTCATGGATGCCCATGAATTTATGCATAGAAATCATTCTTTCAATGTCTTTGTTATTCAATTCCTTTTATTGCTGCTGTATAAAGAAAGTTGAGCAACATTTACCGGAATGTGCAACTAATCAATGATCACAAAAAATGAGCCCGCTGCAGGGTTTGAAACATATGGACAAAAGAAGAGAAATCAAAGAGATAATTGAACAAACTTTGAAAGATTAATGCTTTATCCAAGAATTTACACCAACACCTTTGTCATGGGCTTGAATACAACAATGACAACTTTAACGCGTGACTTGGAAGTTTAACCTTATACTAGGAATATGCTTGAAAATTAGGAAAAAGTTGACTTTAAAAGGTGATAACTTCAAATTTTGACCGGGGACTTGAACCGGAACTTGGACCAAGTCACTACTGACCATTGTGATCTGTATGACTCAAAGGAACGATTTGAAACAGCCCAAAACGTGATTTCACGTCTCATCGCGGCCTAAGAATGGTATTTTATTAACTTTTTGTACTTTGACCTTGAATCTTGAGAGTTGACCCGAAGCAAAACATCCATGAAGTCCTAAATACTTATTAGAATGTGTTCTGGTGGTAGGGGATGCCCCAAGATGCTTCAAATCCATTCCATACCCTTGCTGTCAAAAATTGCAGAAATGCAAACGTAGTATGCCGTGCGTTTCTTCAAAATGCCGTGCGTTGTGTTTCTAAGTTTCACGGGGTACCAACACTACATCGTGCCGATTTCTTGAATTTGATATGCCGCGCGTGGCTCCATTACGCCGTGCGTGGTTGTTTTCCTGACAGTCTGCATTTTGTTATTTCCCAAGGCAAATTGCACGATGGTTGAGGTTTGACCTGTGTAATGGTATTTTTGAGCCAATGCATGTCTGCAACGTGCTTCCATGTTATGACCAAGCCTTTTCCTATGCAAGACTCATGGAAAATTTACACTTTTTAAATCCAAAGCTCCTTGAAAATTGAAGTTGTTTTCTCCACCCTTCCTATAAATTCAGGCCCTCAACTTCAAATTCTTGCCATCCCACTTAACTCTTATTCTTCTAAAGCTTTGTCTTCCTCCTAATGGCCCTTTCGCTCACCATTTCACTCCGCCCATGGTTAGTCTCAATGGAAGGTGTCGATTGGCTCAATTTTTGGGCTCATGGCCTGTATTCCATGAGGTACCTTCGCAACATCCGTCTTTGCCCTGAGCTTTTGAGGGCCGCCGCGAGCCTTTGGGATCTCGAGGTCCACGTGTTCCGTTTTGGCGAGCAAGAGCTTTGTCCTACCATGGAGGAGTTTTGTGCTTACCTCGGCGGCTTCGGCTTGAGAGAAGTCATTATCCCTTCTGTACATGAGAGCATCCATAAGGTCTTGGCCACAATCCTTGGGTTGAGTATCGGTGATGGCCGCTACTTAGTTAGTGATGGCCATCTCAACATAACGCAACTTATCGAGATGTTTTCCCCTCCTGGTGATCTTGCGGACATAACCTACAAAACTCGGCGCATGACTGCCCTTTGCATGTGCTTGCTTGCGGCCTATCTTTTAGTGCCCTCTGTTGGCCATGCTAGCTCGGCATTGGTCAGTATTGCCGTTCAAATTGAAGCTCGAATGGACATGATTCCCATGGTTTTGGCTGAGACATTGATGGGTTTGGACAAGGTTCGCTCTAGAGATTGAAACTTTCAGGGGTAGTCCTCTCCTCCTACAGGTTGGTTTATCACTCAGCTCTCATTTTTTAAGTTTTTCTCACATCCTCATTTTACCTCAACGCTCGGCTCAGCTTCCTGTGGTTTCTTACTTGTTTTTCTCTCTTTTGTAGTTTTGGCTTTGTGATAAGGTGAACGTGTTGACCATCCCTCTTAGTAATTGGGCGTACGAGGCTAGGTTGTTGTCTCTACGATGCTTTGAGTTTGCGGACAGACGAGTTCCTGAGTGGGTCAACTTCTTTAGGCGCTTGTGAGCTGAGACCATTTCTTGGAGGTGACCATGGCTAGACCTTCCACCTATGACAGTGCACTTCATGGGCCCCCAGTGGGTCGTCCTTGCTGGTTTGGAGGCTTTCACTTTCTATATTACCTATCGGATTCAGTGTCAGCTTGGCCTTAGACAAGAAGCCCCTGCAGAGGTTGTGGTGGACGTCATTTTGCCCTTCTTTTGTCACTTCATTCTTTGCAACTATCAGTAATTCTGGGAGGCTCGCGAGGTGACCGATGTGCATCCTTACCCATCTGTGATGACTCACGGGAGCTACTGGAAGTGACTCCGGAGAGATATCGCTACGAGGGCTGGGGCCCAAGGAAACTGACTCAATCCTACTATCTTAATCGCAGAATAAATTATGGACCCTGTTTTCATCATGTTGCACTTTTTGCTTTCGAAAGTCATGCTCAGCCTTATGTATTAGAAGTAGCTATTATAATAAAATACGCTATCGAGGGTTTCCCCTTCCTTGATTCAGCGCTTTGCATTCTTACAACCTGGATTTTTATTTTGATTGATTGTGACCGGGCTTCAGAGTGAGGCTACCTACGTATCCTTATAGCGAAGGAATCAGGTCATAATGTAGTTCAGGGTAGGGTTCGCTCTGGTTTTGACACTCTCCTTTTGCACTTTAAATTTTGCCTAGCACCGGCCTTTCGGGTTTTCGGTCTAGCGAGCTCATTCATTATTTACCTTAATTTTTGCCTAGGATGCCCTTGCGGGTTTTCAACCTAGCAAGCTTTTGCTCTAACTTTTTCCTGGGTCTGTCCGCCTTTGCGGTTTTCAGCCTAGCGAGCTTCTCTCAGGAATAATAGCGCTTGAGTTGATCCAGGTTGACTAGAGTTGCAAATTCGTTCCCGTTCAAGTCAATGAGCTGTGTAGCTTCTTCGGATAAGATGGTCTTGATGATGTACGGCCCAGACCACTTTGGTTGGAACTTCCCGCGTGGATCGTAAACTGGTGCACGGATTTCCTTTTAAAATCGTATCGCCCTCTGCCAAATCCCTAGGCCTCACTTTCTTAATGAACGCACGAGCAATCCTTCTCTGACACCCTTGAATATGATAGAGAGCCCTCAATCGGTGTTTGTCGAACAACATAAGCTCTTCAAATTGATTGCTTAACCATTCTGCCTCCTGGACCTCACACTCGATCATAGTCTGAAGAGATGGAACTTCCAACTCAATAGGAAGTACAGCCTCAATACCGTAGACCAAAGAGTAAGGGGTTGCTTCTGTTGGTGTGCGTACTGATGTGCGATACCCCTATAAAGCTAGCGGCAACTGCTCGTGCCAATCTCTTGTGGATTGAATCAAAGTTGTGAAATCCGTTCTGTACCGGAGCTTAAACTGAACGCAAAGACTAGAGATCCGTATCGCTTGAAATACCGGACTATTTCGGCAAATACCGGATGTACCAGACAATACCAGTGTGTTTCAGACATTTTTCGATGTTCTGGCGGTACAAATTTACACTGTGCTTTTTTTCACGTGAGTGCTGAACGCGTGCTTCAGTGCTTGTATGGCTAACCTGAGAAACGACACAGTGAGGCAGGGAGTATAAGAGTAAGATGTGAAGGAGAGAAATGATCCAGTGAGTATAGGAGTAATACATCAACTGTGTTGAGGACCCTTTTTTTATTTTTGAACCAGCTATTTTTAGAACTTGGTTTGCATATGAATTAGTCAATAGATGAGTAGTTCAATAAATGAAATCTGCTGGTTTATTGTTTGGAAGTCTTGCTTAAATTTTATTTATGTTTATACTTCAAACTTTGCAATCAGGTAACATATATTGAATATAAATAAAAAAAATTGCGGTAAATCCTGAACGATACCTAGATACAGACCGGTACGTACCATTCCAATAGTGAAAACGGAACGCTGACCGGTACGGGATCGACAACTTTAGATTGAATAGTTTTTCCAGAATGGCTTTGATTGTTTTGTTAGCTGCTTCTATGGCTCCATTGGTCTGTGGCCGGTAGGTTGTTAACTTGTGTACTTAGATCTGAAATTCATCTAAGACTTCCCTGGCTCGTCCTTTGAAATGAACCCCATTGTCGGACACAAACACCTGAGGGACTCCATACCAATAGATGACATTTTGCTTGATAAAGTGCGCAACTTGAACTGCGGTTTGCGTGGCGTAAGAAGTAGCTGCTACCCATTTCGTGAAGTAATCAATGGCTACCAAAATGAACTTGTGACCATTAGACACTGCTGGCACAACCCTTTCAATGACATCGATTCCCCATACTGAAAAAGGCCATGGTGAGGTCATTTGATGTACTTCGGATGGCGGGACATGCATGAGGTTGGCATGGATCTGGCATTTGTGACATCGTCGCACGTATTTCACACATTCTGTCTCCATAGTAGACCAGAAATATCCCTGCCTGAGGATCTTCTTGGCAAGCATCATGCCGTTCATGTGAGGGCCACACACACCTTCATGGATTTCTTCCATCATCCTTCTTGCTTTCGCACCATGGATGCATAACTTGTGCATGCCGCAGTGTGACCTTCGATATAGATTTCCTCCGCAGATGATGTATTGAGCTGCCATCCTCTGGAGGGCGATCTTGTCTTTCTTACTCGCCTCAATGGGGTGACCATCATTGGGTTCGTCAATGGTCATGACATGCCGGTATACTGGTGTATCCCTTTGTTCGATCACGATTGGCCTTAGTTTTACACCAATGGGAATTTCAACCATGGATGCTAGCATGGCCAAGGCATCCATAAATTGATTCTTGAGCCTCGGTATATGAGTGAAAGTTGCCTTGTTGAAATGGGGGATGAGATCCTCAAGATCCTGATGGTATGGCTTTATCTTTTCCTCTTTGACTCTCTAGTCACCGTTAGCCTGTGATACTACCAAGTTGGAATCTCCTACCACCTCCAATTTCTCTATGCCAATTTCGATTGCTGCTTCCATACCTACAATGCAAGCATCGTATTCTGCTTAGTTGTTGGTGACCTCAAAGTTTAGCTTGAATGCGAGTGGAAAGTGAGATCCATCAGGTGCTATTAGCAACACACTAATTCCAAACCCTTTCTAATTTCAGCCCCGTTGAAATACAACTTCCAAACATCTTCAACTAGAGTCATTACGTCTTCGTCAGGAAACTTAAACTCAGCGTCTTCGCCTCCTTCAACTGGGTAGTTGGCCAAGAATTCAGCAATAGCTCTTCCTTTTACAGACTTCCTGGTGACATATTTTAATTCAAATTCTGCTAACATCAGCAACCATCGTGCCATCCTTCCAGTAAGAGCCGGTTTCTCGAATAAATACTTAAGAGGATCCATTCAAGAAATCAGCCTTACTGGATAGGCTAACATATAATGTCTCAATTTCTTGGAAGCCCAGACAAGTGCCCAACATGTCTTCTCTAATGGAGTATAACGTTCTTCACATCTGACCATCTTCTTGCTCGTATAGTACACAGCCCTTTTAACCCATCATCTCCTTCATGTGCTAACACACACCCTATAGAAGACAGAGTGACTGACAGGTATAGGATCAAACGTTTTCCTGACACAGGGGGCATTAATACTAGTGGATTTTCCAGATAAGTCCGAATCTCCTCAAAAGCTTTATGGCATTTGTCATCCCATTTGAATGGCACACCTTTCTTGAGCAGGCGGAAGATTGGCTCGCAGGTCGAAGTTAGTTTGGCAATGAACCGACTGATAAATTGCACCTTGCTGAGGAAGCTCCTTACATCCTTTTCGGACCATGGCGGCTCCATTTCTAGAATAGTCTTGATTTTGGACGGATCGACCTCGATACCTCGGGTGATAATCATGAATCCGAGCATTTTTCTAGCTGTGACTCCAAACATGCATTTGGCCGGGTTAAGGCGCATCTGGTACTTTCTGATCCTCTCAAAGAATTTCCTGAGTGCAGGTAGGTGTCCTTCTCGCTCTTTGGCCTTAACGATCATGTCATCAACGTAAACCTCTACTTCCTTGTGGATCATGTCGTGCAACAAGGTCGTAGCAGCCCGCTGATAAGTGGATCCAACGTTCTTTAGCCCGAAAGGCATTACCCGATAGCAAAAAGTTTCCCATTCAGTAATAAACATGGTCTTCTCCCGATCTTCTGGGGCCATGAGGATTTGATTATAATCCGAAAAGCCATCCATGAAGGAAAGCAAAGCATGTCCAGTGGTATTATCGACCAACATATCAATGTGTGTTACGGGAAGTCATCTTTTGGCCTTGCTTTGTTAAGGTCCTTGAAATCAACACAGACCCTAATTCTACCATCCTTTTTGGGGATGGGAACAATGTTTGCGACCCATTGAGGGTATTCTGTTACTATTAGAAATCCTGCAATGATCTGTTTGGTGACTCTTCCTTAATCTTAAGCACCCAATCAGGTCTCATGCGTCTCAGTTTCTATTTTATGGGTTTTGCATCGGGATAAAAGGGGATCCGGTGTTCCACGATTTCAGGATCGATTCTGGGCATATCATCATGTGACCACGTGAAAACATCCTCGAATTCTTTTAGCAAACTTATGAGAGCTTGACGCTCTTCTGCAGATAGCGCGGAACCAATCTGAATCATTCGGGGATTCCCTTCATCTCTCAAATTTATTATAACAACTTCTTCTTTTATAGGCTGAGCATACCTCTCGTCCTCCCTTTCGACTAGGGATCGGATTTCTTTAGGGATGTCCCTATCGAAATCGATATTTTCATCATCAGGGTCGACACAATTTATTTCAAGATCAGGGAAGTAAGCGGAATCAGGTTCATTTATTTCATCATCAGCAAAAGCTTCAGGGGCACCATACACACGGGTAGATTCAAATTCAAAGTATAGACCATGAGGAGTAGGGCCAAGAGGCACCAACTCAGACTTAACAGACTCAGAAGACTTAGATGACCCGGATTCGAACTCGGACTCAGAATCGAACCCTTGGCACATTGCACTTGGTATGAAAATCCATTTTTGTAATCCCCTGCAGCATCCATGATGAGCGAAGTTGGGTCTTCGGGGACCTCCTGTCCCAGCATCAATACTTCAGCTTCCATGACTGTACCCATTGGTTCGTCTTTCTTGAACAAGGCCGCTAGACTCCCCATGTTAAAGACCTCGATCCAATCAGCTGGTTTCTCCTGCTCCTTGGCTCTTGAACAAGGCCGCTAGACTCCCCATGTTAAAGACCTCGATCCAATCAGCTGGTTTCTCCTGCTCCTTGGCAACCTCGAATTCTTTCTTACTTTTCGGCCAAACATCGTTGGCGAATATCTCGAACCCTGGCAGTAGAGTATTAGTTTCCTAATCCCAAAATGGCTCTAGCTGACCTTGATAGACCTGTTTTGCTCTCTTTTTAACAAAATAGTCTTCCAATCTGTCTCCCCTGTTTGCTTTACTGCCGTTTGAGGGCAAGTAACCAAGGCCGGTAGTGTGCATGGGGGTCCCACGGGCCTCAAACTTCGCAGGCCTTTGCAGATTTTTTTCCAATCCTAGACCTGGCAAGTAGGACATCTTCTTCATTATCTTTATGGCGACATTGCTAATGACAAAATCATTATCAATCCTGACCGAAAAGACAGCATTGGAAGTATCCAACGAAAAGCCTCCCAAAGCAATGTCTTCTTCCCCGTGCTAGATTTCCAAAAGCAGGGCATTGTCTTAAGTAGGTGCGCGGATCCCAGAGTCTTCGTGAATAGTGAGCATTCCTGTCTCAAGTCCTAAACGGATTTTCTGATGAAGGGTGGAGGGTACGGCCATGATAACTGGTCGATGCATCCTAGCAACAAGTTGAAGGAGGCGGGGATGCTCATTAAATGAAATTCCACCTCAGTTTGATAAGATCCGAAGGTCATGGGGAGCATGAGAGTTCTAATCACATCGCGATGAGTGTTGTCATATGCTCGGACTTTGACTTATGATGGAGAAAAGTCCTTATTTTTGTACCCCAAGTTGTAAGCAACACGGAGTAGGCAAACATTGATGGCTGACCCATTGTCAATTAGAATCACTGAAACCCATTTGCCATGGCATTTCAGAGTGACATGGAGTGGCTTATTGTGGTCTGTTCCTTCGGCAGATAGATCTCGATCAGAAAAGGTTATGGCATGCTTGATGGGAATGGTTTTAATGAGTGCCACAAGCTCATCTAGGGTTATACCGGAGGGAGCTTTTAGGTGGGAGAGGGCTTGGATGAGCCCTTCTCGATGGCGAGTGGAATGAACAAGTACATCCCAAGCAGACATTTTAGCTTGAGTCTGTTTGAGCTGTTGCTTGACCATCCCTTCAGGGTTTTTCTCGGGATGGGGAGGCTTTTTGGTTGGTGGAGCAAAAGGTTGGAAAGTATTTTTGGTCGGGGTAGTGGAAGGGTTTGAGGGCTCTTTGGCTGGTGAAGCTGCAGGGTTAGAGAATTCTCCGATTTGGAGGTTGGGAGGTTGATAGATACGGCCACTCTTGGTCAGGTGGTCAATCTAGCGGTATTTTGATTCTTCACTCCATAAGTCGATCGGAGCCTTGCACTTGGTTCCAATGGTGGTATCCTGGAGATTGGATGCTAAATCAGCGATAACCAGGTCTTCAAAAAGGTCCTCTGGTTTCCATTGCTTGACTTCCATTACTGCCTTGTTCATAGTCCATTCCTCATTTCCCACCTTTATGTTGATGACTTTGGAGCTTTCCCATGGACTTACTCTGACTCCTGGTTCGTTTTCCCACAAGTTCATCATGGCGACATCAACGTCCTTCTGGAAGGTGACCGATGGTTCCGATTCTGCTTCTTCCACAATGTAATCCATGAGGTTAAACTCGCTGCTGGTGACCTCTTCCTCTAGCTCTGGGAGCCCTAGATTCGAATGCCATGGAGTATGGCCGACGTAGTCATCAAAATTATTGAGATGGTAGAAGTCTGGAACAAATTCTGGCCAACCACAGGCTGTCATCTCGGGTTGGTATTCTTCAGCAAACATTGCAGGTAGAGAAAACATATCCAGCGGGTCATCCCTGGTTGGGTCCCATTCCTGCTTGCGGGATCTGATAGTTCTCAATTTGGCCTTCGAACATCATGTATAGAGAAAGTCCATCGATAGGGTCAGCATGAACATTCTGCCAATCAATTTCCCATACAGGCTCAAATGGTGGTTCAGCATCCCCCTGAAAGTTGGCTACTTCGAATTCTTCCCAATCTGAAATGAGGTCTCCCCATGTACTTTCCCATTCTCCCAGGAAGCAAAGAGCAATTTCCTCGGGAATTTTCACAATCGGCTTAGGTTTGGTATCAGGGGTAATGAAGAGGGTTGGATCAAAATCTTGGGTGGTTTAATCTGGGGTTAAGGTGATTTGGTTAATACGAAAAGGGGTGTTGTGTTGTGTTGTGGTAAAGGGTTTGAAATGGTATTTGGTTTATTTGGAGGTGGGGTTGTCAATGAACTTATTGTCAATGAGGTTTTCAATCTCATGGTGAAGGCGAATGCAATTGTCGGTGGTATGGCCAGGCATCTGGTGAAATTCACAGTGAACACTTTGGTTTAGGTTTGGTAGAATGGTTTGTGGTGGCAAGAGAGGTTTCAATACCCTGATTTCTATGAGCTTCTTAAGTACTGCAGATCTTGGGGTGCTGAATTGGGCGAAGACTCGATTTTGGGATTTTGGTGTTTCAAAAATTTGGTTCACTTCTACGAGCTTGGCGGATTAAGTTTTAGCCTGATTGACATTCCCAGAAAGAACGTTACTGTTACCAGAATATGCTCTTTTGGACTTTGACCCTATTTCCTTTTTCTCTAGGGTGCCGTCCCGCAAGGCTTCCTCTACAGCCAATCCAGAGTCATAGAAAGTTTCAAAATTTGGGCCGGCCTGGGATAGAACCATGTATAGGGCAAAAGAGCTTGGCAAGTTCTTTGTTATGATTTGTATCTGTTCCTTGAGATCCGGCTTATTTTGAATTTGAGCGGCCTTGGCTCTCTAGCGTTTCACAAAATCAGTGAAGCTTTCTTTCTCACCCATCTTAGTGCTCTCTAGCTCTCTTGTGGTGATTTTTAGATCAACCTTGAAATCATATTGAGCTACGAAAGCTGTCCCAATATCTTCCCAAGTCCTTTTCTTGGATGGTTCAAGAGTAAGGAACTATTGCAAAGCTGGGCCGGACAGAGACTCATGGAATAATTGTGCCATGGCTTCCTTTTCAATTCCTCGCATGGTGAGAGAGCCAACATACCCCTAAAGGTGTGCCTTTGGATCACCAATGCCGTCAAACTTCACAAAGTCCACGCCTTTGAACTTTTCCAGCAATTTGGCATTCGGGAATAAGCACAGCTTGTTCATATCGACTTCTCCTTTCCCAAGTCACCTAGTTTCTTGAACGGACTCTTCTAGCTTGCTGATTTTGGCAATAAGAGTAGCTAGCTTAGGATCCGTAGTTAGTGCTTCTTCTTTGGGCTGCTCATACTGAGCTTATCACTAATTTCTTGCATGGCCTCCATCACCATGATCATGTCATTCTTCATGGACGCAATGGAAGTCTTTAGTTGTGTGTCGACATTGGCGATGGATTGTCTAAATTGAGTATCTAAAGCGGCCATGTTTTGCCTATGCTCTTCTACCCCATCTCTTTGGTTGGCCATTGATAAGGGATTTTCAAGTGGTATCTCTATTGAGGGTTCTTGTAGTGTTTCTGTTGACGATTGTCCTTTTTGTACTATCTGAAACTCAAACAATTGCGCGCCTTCCAGGGTGTCTATGCGAACCAGTCTTCGAAGTGGACGAAACCAATTGGGTACAGCCTCTTCTTGCGGATAACCAATGTTTCGGAACTGGCAACAAAGCAAAGGGGAAACTCTCAACTCATCACGGATATTTGTCCTTCCTTTTTTCGTGCCTCCTAGAAAACCTACCGCGATTCGGACCTCACCTAAGGTGTTTGTACAGATGATTTCCAACAATCCGGGTAGGTGCTGTCAGGCAGCTTAAATTCTGAATGCTTCAAAATCAAAGCCAGTCTCCTTACCTTGACCATCCGAGGTAGAGTAATATGACTGCTGGAATCCAGATACACACACACTTAAGGTCAGTCCTAGATCAAGGGAACCGTTCGGGCACGGCAAACACCAGAAGTATCACAAACTACAAGGATTTGAGGTCTCCTAGACTAACCGAATCCTAAGGGAGCCCTATCCTCTAGCCTGCATAATGCAACGATGCATGAATAATATGCATGTACAGAAAAAGGGAAGCGCATAAACAGGATATATCACATAAATCCTAACCACAGGTTCCTGTCTTAGTTGGGATGGTTCTACAGTTATTGTACAAATGCAAAAGCCGGTTTGGGTCTCAACAGGGTTCCCCGGACTAGAGCCAAGATGTACTTCCCATTGTCAAGTGTATTGCAAGACAATGGTCGAGTAGTACGATGGTTCATCATTGTCGAGGGTTGCAAGGCATCTCGGGAGAGCTTGTCGCCGGCGAACCGGGCAAGATTGCTGAAACACACTGGCGAGGTTTGTGTGATGCAGAGTGTCCAGGATAAAAGAGTTTTCTTTTCCAAAAGATATTGAAAATCCCCTTTGAAGATGTCTTTTTCAAGCTTGGCTCACTTCATTAATCAATACTTTGGAGAAAACTACACAAGCGAACAATAATGAAAGTCCCAGTTCGGATTGGTCGGATATGAAATCCTGTTACGTTACCCTTCCGTTCTTCAGCAGCGCGGAGCATACTATTTTGACAGACTTTCGAAAGATTGTTAACTTATGTATTAGTTCCCAGATTTTTGATTAATGCAAAGATTCCCCAGCAGAGTCGCCACTGTGGGCTCCCCGACCGGTGCGCGCTCGAGAGTCGCCACCCGGATTTTTGAGATGGATGATCCAAGAAACCGAGAACTCGTTTGAAAAAGGCTTTTGATCTAGCGAAAACGTCGAGGCTTTGGGTTCGGGAGCCACGTTATGATCGGGGAAGGTTTTGTTGAAAAACGCACACCGTTCGCCCGGTGTAAACCGGTCTCTACTAAACATTTTCAAAGGGAAAAATTTCATACATCTCTTGAAAAATGGAACTTTTTAATAAACAAATAAAAGGGGTAGGGACATAGGAAAATATATCACATTGACGTGTACGTGGTGCTTACTGTACAAGAATGATAAGTATGATGCCCAAAAGAAAAGAAGAAAGAACTACTCAACAAACTGCCTGGACTCTATGACCACCCATCATACGGCATCACAATACGCCGTGCGGGGTACTCGTCTTGTTACCAAACTGTCATTAGCATCTAGAACATCACCCAGGCATATTGTAAACCACGTGCGCCGTTTTTCAGAAACATCAGAAAGTATACAAACACTGGATCGTCTCTGAACAATACCATTTCTTCAAGCCTTGAACATAAAATAACTTTTGACGTACTTAATCGCTTGAGATGATTATGAAAACCTTGTTTATAAGATAAAACATGGCTTGTAGATATGGTCTTGTTCTGAGAACGCTAATGACAAACATATCAGCAACAAAAACAAGCTTGACGAAGGATGTTCATGACCCAAACAGTTTGAAGAAGAAGGCAGCAGCTAACAAAAGGTTGTCCGCTTTAACATACTACGCTGTGCGACGCATCAAAGCGTCGCGCGATGTGGTATCTCCAGCACAGTGGCTGTTTTATTTTCTGAAAATGATTTTAAAGTCAAAACTTCCCCAAAAGGGGTTAAGCTTGACGGCAGGAAAGCCCCCTCAGGGCCAGGACAGAGCCTAGCCCAAGGAAACTTGGTTTTTACCTTTGATCTCGAGCTTGAATGGGGACGGATGATGAGAAATGATAGCAGACGATGAATAATGTGGGTGGACGAGATCGGGTGAGAAAAGACTAATGTGGGTGTGTGCGGTGGTTGGGTGTTTTGGTGGATGAGGTCTCAAAGTTAGTAAGAGACTAACTTTGATGGTGAGAAAAATGGAGTGAAGTGCTTAAAGAATGTCTTTTGGGAATAACATTCTCAAGGCTTGGAAGTAGAGAGTGGGTGTAGAGGCAAGAAGAGAGAGAAAGGTTATGAAAACCAGCCCCCTTTTTCCTTGAGTGGAGGGGTGTATTTATAGGCAAGAGTCAAGGATTTTGAATTCAAATGGTGAAGGCATTTTCTGGGCAGGCCAGAAGTGCTTTTTCAGCTAAGCCACTTTTGTAGCTGTGGCTCAAGCAAGCATGGCCGACAGCTTTCTAAGTCAGCCGAAACTTTACCCGAAATGCCGTGCGGTTAACCTCATGACCTCGTACGGCGTAATAAGTTTTATTACGCCGCGCGGTGTAAAAATGTTTCGTGCAGTATTCTAGGTTCAGTCCAGGGCTTTTAGGCTTTTGATTTTAAGTTTATCTGGGCTCTTTTGGGTCTGAGGTAGTCCTTTATTCAAGCTCGCCAATTTACCGTTTCCGTTATTTCATCATCGGGGCATTCAAAGATCCTCCGAGGTCCGGATTGGGGTGTCTACAGGATACTTGGTTGGGTCTTGTGAAGCCCATTCTCCATCCAAATATTTCTATTAAACCTATACCGCCTCTTGGCCCAAATTTTAATCTTAGTATGTATAGTGAGCAAAGCCCACAATACTTTGTCACATAACCTTCGGAAAGCCCAAAAGCCTCTGAAGCCCATGCTAGCCAACCCCCCTTTCCTTTCAGAGCCCACCATTACTGAATTATCTCCACCAAATAGCCCAAAAGTGAACCCCATAACCTACACCCCCACCACCCTCGTTTCATCTCCAAACCTAATCTTTTCCTCATCTACCCCCCTTTGACCAAACCAGATAAAACCCCTTCTTCTAATAATCTTGACATAGCCATGACCTCTGTTTTCAAAACCCTTGCTATCAAAAGGAAAGCTTCTGAAGCTTTGGAGGAGAATGGTGTCCCTAAATTCTCCACCTCTGCCTCCTTGATCTGGAGCAAAAAAAACCAATTCCTAAGTCTTCTCGCCCTACCTGAGCAGCTTCGAAGGGGAGTCGCAACCCCTTATCTCCCCCCTAGAGAAATGGGGCTTCTAGTTCAGTCTCCGAGATGGACAGAGATCTGTGCGAGGTTCAAGTTCAACAAGATTATGTTTTTGTAGAGGGGGTGGTACTTGTTGCCCCAAGAGAAGATGAAGTTATGGGAAATTTAGATCAAGATTTAGCACATCCTCAAATTGGTGATTATGGGCATGTGGCCGGCCCGGAGCAGCCACATTCTTAATGCTGATCCTAACTTGGAACTATCAAGGAGCCGGGCGTACCTTGGCAGGCTAGTCTTTAGGTGATCTGGTATGCAAAAATGGCCCCTCCATCCTCTTTTTGATGGAGACAAAAAACAATAAGGTTAAGCTAAAGACCATCCACATTAAATTAGGTTTTGATTCCGGTGTTTATGTGGATCCTGAAGGTTTGTCAGGGGGTCTGGCTTTATGGTGGAAACACAAAATTGAGGTAGAAATTGATTTGGCTACAAAAAAATTTGTTTTATGTTGTTATCACAGAGAACGTGACTCCCTCTGTGTGGACAGCTACGTTTGTGTATGGTTGTCCGGAAAGAGTAGGAAGAGCACAGGTGTGGGATTATATCAAAAATATTGCTTACTCAGAGAAGCTCCCATGGCTCTGTATGGGAGATTTCAATCAAGTCATGAGTTCTGGGGATAAGATTGGGGGTGTTCTACCAAATCAACATCTCATGTTAGCTTTCCATGAGATGATTACCGACTGTGGGTTGGTAGATTTGGAATTTAAGGGGCCCAAATTCACTTGGTGAAATAGTAGAAAGGAGGAAGCTTTTATTATGGAACGTATTGATATGGCGTTTGCAAATGTAGAGTGGAGGAAATTGCATGAACATGCAGTGTTTTTGGTGGAGGTAGCAATTGGTTCTGACCACAATCCCCTTCTGCTAAATAATTTACCTCCACGAAATAAAGTTGGGAAACCATTCAAGTTTGAGTCTTTCAACGGATGGGGAATGCAAAAGGGTTATTTCTGACTCGTGGAATCAAGAGAATGAAGGGTCTATGATGTTTACAGTTTGTAAGAAGCTAAGAGGATGCAAGGAGAACCTTAAAGTGTGGAGTCATAGCAAATTTGGAAATCTAAGCATCAAGATTGCTGCCATCAAAGATCAATTGTTGGATATCCAAAAATGTCTTGAACAGGGCTTTAATCCAGGTTATGTGGCTCAGGAGAAACTATCTTTTGGCTAAATTGGAAGATTTATGGCAGAAGGATGCAATGTTTTGGCACCAACGTTCACGTATCAAGTGGCTTTAAGTGGGGGATAAAAACTCTTGTTTTTTCCACTTATCAGCCATCCAGAGAAGGCAGTGAAACCAGATAATTCGTTTAAAAGATAAAGATGGAGTTTGGAGAACCGAACCTAAAGAAATTGCAAGTCTTATTAAAGGGCACTTCTAAGAATTGTGTAAGGCCCCCCCAGTTTAGAATTTTAATGATTTGGTGAGTCTTATTGATCCGTTGATTTCTTTGACAAGTAATGAGAGACTGGTTAAAGAAATTTCTTATGATGAAGTGAAGCTGGCTACCTTCCAGTTAGGCCCTTTAAAAGCTTCAGGGTCGGATGGATTCCCTGTCTTGTTTTTCTAATCTTATTGGGACGTTGTGGGTGATGAAGTGTTTAAAGCTATAAGTTAGTTCTTTAACGAATAGGTGCTCCTCAAGGAAATGAATCAAACAAATGTAACCTTAATTCCCAAAGTTAACAGCCCTGAAGCAATGCACCAGTTCAGGCCCATTAGTCTATACCGTTTCGTCTATAAGATCATCTCTAATGTGTTAACCAATAGACTCCAACCTTTTCTCTCAATGTGTTGGTTCGGTTAAGTATTATATCAATGCCAATGGAGGTCAGGTATGTGTGGTTTCTCCAGGAAGAGGCCTCCGTCAAGGAAACCCGTTATCACCATATTTGTTTCTGTTGGTGGCTGATGTCTTTTCCAACCTTCTAAATAAAGTTGTTGAAAAGAAATCATTGGGAGGGATCCGTATGAAGAAGAGGTGTCATGTGGTTTCACATCTCTTTTTCGCAAATGATTCTCTCATCTTTCTTGAAGCAGACCTTAATTTCTGCTCCAACTTCATGGATATTATGGGGTGTTTTGGTGAAGCTTCTAGTTTATCCCTTAATGCAAACAAGTCAAGTGTGGTTTTCTCCCATAACACCAAGATTGAAGTAAAAGAAGAAATCAAGAGAATTTTGGGCATGGAAAAGATGAAAGGGACTAAGAAATATCTGGGGCTACCTTCCTTTTGGGGCAAATCTAAGAAGGAATCTTTGAGCTATCTCCGGGACAAGATTGTGAGAAAGACTCAAGGTTGGGGTAATAAGGACCTAAATCATGCTGGCAAGGAGGTCCTAATCAAATCTATTCTTCAACCAATCCCCATGTTCATATTTATGTGTATCAAGGTACCTCGTTCTATTTGTTCCTGTCTCAATTATGTTATTGGCAGTTTCTAGTGGGGTAAAGGGGCTAGTGGGAACAAGATTCATTGGGGGGCCTAGAAAAAGATGTCTGTCCAAAAAAGCATGAGTGGTATGGGCTTTAAAGATTTCAAGTTCTTCAATATAGTTCTTCTTGCAAAATAGTTCTGGCAGCTTATCAATAGTCCCAATTCTTTTTGGGCTAAAGTTCTAAAAGGGCTATATTTTCCAAATTAGGGCCTGTTGGAAGCAGTAAGAGGTTCCTCTCCATCATGGATTTGGTGTAGCCAACTCGAAGGGAAGAAGTTAATCCAGGAAGGGATCCAGTGGAATATGGGCAGCGGGGAATTGATTCGCTTTTGGGATGATGCTTGGATCCCTGATCTTTTGGGGGCTAAAGTCTCTCAAGGTTCTGCAATTCGTGGAGACTATCTTAAAGTGGTGGACTTCATTGATAAGCCATCCAATTCTTGGAATATTGAGAAACTCAGGAACTGCATCTCAGAGGTAGAGGTTCAAGTCATCTGCAAGATCCCTGTTAGTATTTCCAAGGCCATGGATAAGTTGATTTGGCGCCACACAAACTTAGGCAACTACTCGGTCAAGTCTGGATATCATCAATGGGTAAAGAAAGCTTCTAAAGTCAATGCTAATTCTCCTTCCTCTTCCTTCACTCCCTTTTCAGATATGTGGTCTTTATTTTGGAGAGTTTCCTCGGCCCCTAAAGTCCTTATGTTTATGTGGAAGGTAGTGAAAAATTGTGTGGCTTGTAAAGCCAATCTGTATAGGAGGAAGTGTGCCTCTAACTCTTTGTGCCCTATCTGCAACAGTGCAAGTGAATCTGTAGAACACCTCCTTTTCCATTGCCTGTGGAGCAGGGCTATTTGGTTTGGGAGTGGGAAATCATTTTAAGTGAACCAGACAGATATCGTGGCAGTTGATAAATGGGTGGAAGATCTGATTTGTGGTAGTTTGGCAAAAGAAACGAACAATGAAGACATAAGAGCAATATTTTAGATATGCTGGTCAATTTGGAAGGCACGGAACAACTTCGTATTCAGAGGTAAAACGCCAAATCCAGAAGAGGTAATTGAGCAAGCTAGTAAGGGCAATTCCGATTACCTCAGTGCAATTTTTTCCAGTCGTTCTAAGGCCCCTACAAAGGTTGCTCAGGTGGAAAAGTGGTTGGCTCCACCTCCTTCCACCTTCAAAATTAATTGTGATGGAGCATACAAATCCTCTAGCAGTCTAGCTGCATTTGGCATCATTGCCAGAGACCATGGTGGATTAGCTCAAGTTTGGCGATGTGGTCGAGTTAAGGTTTCGCCTGTGCTTGCTATTGAGACATGGACTTTGAGAATTGCCTGCAGTCTGCTTATGGAGTACAATTACCCTTCTGTTATCTTTAAATTGGACTGCAAAAATCTCATTGACAGCATTTCGGAGTTGAGCTCTACTACGTTCTAAGAAATCTAAGCGTTTATTGAAGATATCAGAGTTTAGGCAAAGGGGAGGCAATGGGTGTTCAGATGGTGGTGCAATCGGTCCAAGGACAAGGCGGCGCACTGATTGCTAAGAGTTGTCTAGATTGGAGAATCCTTTCTTGTACGGGTTGTATTCTGCCCGAGTTAGATTCTATCTTGCATAAAGACTCTTCTTGATTTTCTTTGATGTTCTTGTGACGTAATAAAAAAAAAATATATATCCCAATTTTCACGCGATTTTTTAGCAAATTGCTTCCCCCACCCTGACACACCTCCTTTTTACCGAAATATCCCCACCCATTTTGCCGAATTACCTTTTTGTTTATATCTTCTTCTTCTTTATATCTTTTTTTTCTTTTATTTATTTAATATTCTTTATATCTTTTTTTCTTTTATTTATTTAATATTCTTTACATCTTTTAATTGATGATTAATTTAATATTATTTATTTAACTAAATTCTTTTTAGATATATATTTTTGTTTATATATATATTTTCTTTTTGTTTATATCTTTTTTCTTTTATTTATTTAATAATTTTTATATATTTTATTTATTGATTTATTTAATATTATTTATTTAACTAAATTCTTTTTTATTTAATTTCTTAAATCTTCTTTTTGTTTATATCTTTTCTCTCTTTTATTTATTTAATATTCTTTATTTAATTTATTTATTTAATATTATTTATTTAACTAAATTCGTTTTTGATTTAATATCTTAATTCTTTTATCTTATTTATTTAATATCTTTTATATAATTTCTTTTTTTCTTATCTTCTCATCTTCAACTATAACCACTTATTTAGATTTTTTTTTTTCTTATCTTCAATTATAACCACTTATTCGGATTTTCTTCTTATCTTCAATTATAACCACTCATTTAAATTATATTATTACCTTCTTATCTTCGATTGTAACTATTTATACAAGAACATCATTTTCTTATTATCACTCATTCAGAAATCCTGCATACAAGAACCTCAGTATTTTCTCAACATATATTTTCGTAATTCATAGAATAACATTATGGATGACTACAATTTTTCAATTTCAGATAGCTGGTCAGTTGATAATGATGTTCCTAATGGCGAGAGCATCACGCACAATGATCGTGATTATACACCCGAATTTACCATTGACTAGGTTAGTTATTACAATTGTTCTTATGCATATTCATTATTTATTTTGCAAGTAGAGAAAATATGTTAAGATTGGTTAATGTTGTACTTATACATATTCGTTATTTTTTTTTATAGATTTCTGAAAGTAGAGAATATATGATAGCTTAGGCGCAGAGAGTTGGTCTAGAAAATGGTATTGTGGTGGTTATTAAAAATTTTGCTAATTTAGAAGGCGCCAAGATGCCGAAAGGCATTCTTGGTTGTGAAAAAGGAGGAAAGTACAAACCGTCACGGTATCAGGTTGAAGCGCAATTGTTGAAAAGAAATATAGGGACTAAAAAATGCAATTTCCCATTTGAACTGCAAGGTGTACCAATACATCCAAAAGGTGTCATGTGGGGTTTAAAGGTTTCGTATGGTTTCCATAATCATGAACCAGCAGAAAATATTGATGGCCACGAGTACCCGTCTAGGCTAAAACCAATGAAAAAATAATTTGTGGTCGACATGGCCAATAGCATTGTGCCTCGTGAAATTCTTAATATTTTGAAGGAAAAAGACTCGTTAAATACTACGAGAATCAAGAGCATTTACAACGCCATTTTCACAAACAAAGAAGCCAAACTGGGCGGTCTAACTCCTACTTCGTATGTCTTAGGTGAATTAGTTAAGAAGGGATACCTCCATAAATTTCATACAAATTCAGATACCAATGTGTAGACACCCTAATCTGGGCTTCCAGATTAGATTATTTTTAGTTTTTGATTCCTTGATGTTGAAACGGATCAAGAACACCCCAGGAATGATAGTGTGTTTGAGCTTTGAGTGTTTGACACCCCTTTTGAAACCCTTAAACCGTCCTAGAATCCAACTACATGTGTTGGTTGAGAACCAGTATGCACGGGTCAAACTGACAGGTGTTGGTCAATAGTAAAAGCTTGACCGTTCACCCATGCGTGTGTTGGTTTGACGCTCGCGCGCCAGTATGAGACATGCACGCGCCGGTGAAGTCTCTATCCCATCACCTTTTTGGCCAGCTTGCAGAAGCCTCAATCAAGGTTCCCGGTGTTTTGTGACTTCCTGGCTAAGTTAACTTATACCCCTTACCCTATATATACCCTTTTCTCACACCTTAGTAAAGGGTTACCAAGTTTAAGTCCAAGAAGGATTACAAAAAGTCTCAAATACCATTTTCACACCTCAACCAAGCAACAAGCTACCTTGTTCTTTGCTTCTACCACTTAAAAAGCTTCCATCTTCCAAACCTCAAAGCTTAAGCACAACTCAAACCTAAAACCAAATGTATAACACCTTTGTACTGTTTTCCTATTTTGATTCCTGAAGGGGACTGGCAGGGTCAAAGCTGGTAATCAATACCATGCCCTGGCCTTAAAGCAGGCTATAAGGACCTATATTTTCAAAAATTATTTAAAGGTTTATTAAGGTTAGAAATTGAGGAAAATGTGAAATATGTGTTTATATGGTTTGGGGTTTGAATGAAGGAATTGGAAGTTGAGGGAGTGCAAGTGTGATTTGTGTATGTGCTAGTATATATAGGGTGTGTGTGTGTGTGTGTGTGTGTAGAGGATAAAAAATCCTCCCTCATCTCTCTCTCCCTCCCGTCCATCTCTCACTCTTTCTCTCGATTCTCTTTCTCTCTCTTTCTCTCTCTCTCTCTCTCCCTCTCTCTCTCTCTCTCTCTCTCATTCCACCACCAAAACTCGAAACCCAAAGAACTCAACCCTCTCTTCATCTTCCTTACGTGCCATTGTGTTCGTAGCTTGTCTGGTTCAGCTCAGAGAGGAGTATTTTGGGCGTAGTTCAAAGTTTGAATTCAAGGGTTCATGTGGCTCGATCTCTTTGCTTGTTTGTTCTCTGACTTTGAGGTAGAGATTTCTTACTCATTCTATGTGTTTATGAGTGATTTTGTGCTTTGATCGTGCTTTGGATCATTGTGTTTCCTCGTTGTGTTTGTCTTTGAAAATCTACAGAATCGCTGCTCGAAATGTTGTGGTATCGATACAATATTAAGTGTTGTATATTATCTTCCTGGACAGCAAGTGTTGTATTGATATGACCTTAAGGTGTATCGATACTAGGACCCTTAAGCCCAGTTTTGCTCCTGTTGCTCTCCCGTCGATTATTTTGACCCCCAATCACTTCTAATTCCCTTTGGACACCTTCAAACCTATTTCAAGTAGAGCTGGGCAATAGACACGATAACACGACACGAATCAGACATGAAGTTAGTAGGTTAGGGTTGAACATTTCTGATACAAAATACGAAAATGACACGACTCGAGAACACGAATTCTAAATGGGTCGGGTTCGGGTTGAACACGTGAGACACAAAATTGACACGATCAATACGGTTACTAACTTGTGTCACCCATTAACACACACACACATATATATATAATTCTATATAGAGTTGGGCAACAGACACGATAACACGACACAAACTGGACACGAAGTTAACGGGTTAGGGTTGAGCATTTCTGACATGAAACACGAAAATGACACGACTCGAGAAACACGAATTATAAATGAGTCGGGTTTGGGTTAGGTGGTTTGTAACATGAACCCGACTGACACGACACAAACACGACCTGTTACCCAGGTCTAATTTCAAGCATGCTTAATTGAATTCCTTTGGTTTACTTAAGTTATCCTTGTCCTGTTGGTCTTCCGTCGTTAGAGAAAGAGTAGTATCCTTCTTGATAAAAACTTGATCGAAATGCATCTTATGATGGTACTTAAGAGTGATTGTGGCATGAGGTGATATACGCTATAAGGTATGACGTGGGCGCTTGGTTGGTCGATAGGGGTTTGCGTAGTGGTTCGGAAGAGAATAGGGTAACTCGTATCTTCGTGCTTCGTCTTGATTATAGAAGTTCTTGTTGTTGTTTGGGCTGTGTATTGCTAGAGATCATAAATGTTGAAAAGGGGAATAAACGAATGATTCCATCAAAGTTTTGAAAAGGAAGAAATCTGGTTTTGGAAAAATGATTTTTATGAAAAATACTCCAGTATTTCTGAGCGGATCAACGGTTCCAGTATTTGGGCACAAATCAACGGATTTCAATATTCAAGTGAATCAACGGAGTTGACCCGTAAAGGGTCAAGAGCTTTCTCAAAATTATTTTGGCAATCAAAAAAGAATGTTTTCTTTATGAAAGGAGATTTGATGGTAATTGGTATGAAATGAGGAAGTTAATGGTGACATTCATTTGAGAAATCTTAAAATGGTTTGAGAAACTGCCGTGGATTATTTAGATTCATGTGTATTTAACGCTGCCCCTAGTTTGATGTCCAAATGGTTAGGGAAATTCTTTAAGATGTATAGAATTCCGTAGTCGTACTGTTGATTCATTGTG